>NW_025091153.1:262787-602269 GCF_016509475.1 Prionailurus bengalensis | reverse complement strand
TCCATTAAACTCCATTTACCTCTTTCCCCAGCCCCTGGCAACAAGCACAGGCATGGGTTGTTTTTTTTTTTTAAATATTTATTTTGGAGACAGTGCAAGCAGGGGAGGGACAAAGAGAAGGGTCCAGAGGATCCAAAGTGGGCACCATGCTGACACCAGTGAGCCTGAACCCATGAACTATGAGATCATAACCCAAGGCAAAGTCAGGCACTAAACCCACTGAGCCACAGTGGTGACCATGTTTTGTTTTTTTTAACTTTAGTACTTATTCTTGAAAGAGACAAAGTTGGGGAGAGGGGAGAGAGACACAGAATTTGAAGCAGGCTCCAGGTGCGCAGCAAAAAGCCAGACAAAGGGCTCAAACTCACAAACCGGTGATCATGACCTGAGCTGAACGCAAGCTAAGTGCCTGTGTTAACATTTCGACATCCTAAAAATCTTCACTACTTGTTAAGTACATCTAACCCATTAGAATCCTATGGCAGACCACCCAGAAATGCTTAATGTTAGCGTCAACCTAGTTTTTTATCTTGTATATAGCTGCGAAGAGACATAGCTAGATGTCAACTGTGATGCTCATTCAGTTACCTTTCACTTCCCTAAATCTTTTTGTACGACTTTGCTTATACAAAAACCAAACTTTTACTTTGCTCTAAAGCATTTTATTAGAATCCTTTTGACAAGACCAAGTATTTGATTACAATGAAGCAAAGTGGTCTGAATGATATTTAAATATCTCAAAATTTCTATGCAGTTTTTTTTCTCAAGTTCAAAGCTGCTCACAGGTTAATGCAGGACAGCTAGATGAAGTTCCTAGGATTTGCTCAACACCAAATAAGACACATCCTCTTGTTAGCAAAATCCTGAAATTCATAAAAGAACATCTATTAGAAACACGCACACAACTGGAATTAAAGCATGAACTTGGGTGGGTAGAGAAAGCAGGAGTGATTCGTGGTTTCAAATATCCTCAGAGAAATGTTAATGGTCCAAGAAAGTTACCATCACCATTCTGGGGCTGAAGAGAAACTGGTACTCACCATAGGAGCCAGGGAGAAAGGACATGGCTCTTCACTCCTCATTGCAGCCCAAGGTTCAAGTGGCAGGAGCCACTATCTAGGCGACCCAGAAGTCTCAACAGCACTTCTCCAAGAGGCTAAGTTCCCAACTTCAGCCATTCGGTCACCAGATTAGACACTGATCTGTAAAAGGGCACTGCCCCAAGTAGGCTTCTAGAATAATCAGGCTAGAAAAGTAAAAAGACAACCATCGAGAAGCACAAGCAAATTTAAAGGCCCTCCTGTTGGCCCCTTCTCAGACCAAAGCCTCCAGTTCTCCAAATGAGTCAGAACTTAATTTTTGACATCAAGCCCAGCATCAGAGACTCTAGTCTGAGACAATCATCATTCCCAATTTAGGGAGACCTGGATGAAGGCAGGCGATTCTGAGAAGCGATGTAATACACTGAAAGACAATGGTCTTTCATCCAATATAAATAAGGATACAGCAAAAGAAGAGTGCAGAGATAGCAAGTGCAAGAGTTAAATTACAGTGAAAAAAAATCCAAAATTGTGCATGTGCGCACACACAGAACCAAAAAACCTCCACTGGGGAATACAGAATGTACAGTGAGGCAGGTTTAACCACAATTAGGCAAATGTATAAGTTACCGAATTTTTTTTTTAAAAAGTTCAAGAGGGGCATCTGGGTGGCAAATCAGACTTTGGCTCAGGTCACGATCTCAGGGTTCGTGGGCTCAAGCCCCACATCAGATTCTGTGCTAGCAGCTCAGAGCCAGGAGCTTGTTTCAGATTCTGGGTCTCCCTCCCTTTGCCATCACACTCGCGCTCTCTTAAAAATTAATAAAACATTGGGATGCGTGGGTGGCTCAGTCGGTTAAGCGCGGGACTTTGGCTCTGGTCGTGATCTCACAGCTCATGGGTTCGAGCTGGCCATCAATCAGGTTCTGCACCCCTTCATGCTGTCTCCCTCTCTCAGAAATAAACGTTAAAAAAAAAAAAAAGACTTCACAGTGACCCCATAAAAAGAGTGTTCTGGGATCAAAACAGTCTGAGAAGCACGGAGAAGAATCTCACACCTAATACTCACCTTTATTCAAGGGTAACACACGGCGAGCACCTTAAAACACCTAGTGGAAAAATGAAACACGGGGATAGGCCACACTTGTGTTTTCTGGCCACGAGCTTCTCCCCAGCACAGGTACCAGGAAGACCCAGCCCGGGGGAGGGAGATGGTCAGCGCGCTGCGGTGACGGCGTCAGCGAGACACTCAGAATCACCTGGGTTCATCATCACCCCCGTCTTCCCCAAGGCCACCGCCAGCCATTCCATCTCGCACAATCCACTCACCCTCGTGGCGCTGCGAACCAGCCTACGAAGACCAGGGCCCTGGGAAGAAACCCATGAGTCAGCAGGAGCCAGGGGCGACCCCAGCCGAGTACCCCCCTGCCCTGGGCTGGGTCAGCTCCAAACGATGGCGTCACGTACACATCAGAAACTCTAGTCTGTAATGGCAGTTCATCCTGCTCAGCCCGAGGCTGCGGTCCCCTCACCCAACAGGAACCCGAGATACCTACACGAAGGAAGCTTGGCAGAGACAGCGCAGGTCGCCGGGGCCGCCGCCTCCCCCTGGCGTAGGGGATGGCGCCACAGCAGCCCCCCGGCGCAACACTGCACGCTGACATCCTCCAGAGGCAGGTGCATGCACAAAGAGAACTATAATGGCGGAGTCCCGGCTATTTATGGCGACGTGGGGTCGGGGGCCTGACGGGCATGGCTGTCTTCGTCGATGCCTGTTCGACCCACGGCATTTTCCCCTTCGTTCAAACAAGAATAAAGCAAGTGAAAGAGAGGCCAGGAGTGAATGTTTCACACTCTTCCGGGCAAATAATTCAGACCTATTTTGTTAATTTTGAAAAATAAAAGATAGATGACCGTCTCTCCATCGGCTGGGCCGGAGACAGTCCCTGGCGCGGCAGGAAGCCTGCGCAGCTGAAAGCCTGCGCGGCTGAGTGCTTTTCCTTATTGGCCTCCCGGGCTGACAAATCCCCGCTGGAGTAACTCCTCCCTCGTCCTCACCAGTTCGGGGTCCTGGTCACGCTCAGAGACTGTCACCTGTTCTGTCTAGCCAGAGAAATCTGAATTCACCGCCCACTCCAGCCCGCAGACCTATCAGTCACATTAACCTTAGTGTCTTTTTTTTTTTTTAACAGCTTTATTAAGATATAAATAACATACAATAAACAGGTTTTTTTTTAATTTTTTTTTCAACGTTTATTTATTTTGGGGACAGAGAGAAACAGAGCATGAACGGGGGAGGGGCAGAGAGAGAGGGAGACACAGAATCAGAAACAGGCTCCAGTCTCTGAGCCATCAGCCCAGAGCCCGACGCGGGGCTCGAACTCCCGGACCGCGAGATCGTGACCTGGCTGAAGTCGGACGCTTAACCGACTGCGCCACCCAGGCGCCCCAATAAACAGTTTTTTAACATAGACCATTTGATAACTTAAAAAAAAAAAATCTAACCTTTTAAGTGTACAGTTCACTAATGTTGAATGTATCACGTTGTTGTGCAACCTATCTGCAGAACTTTATCCTACTATACCCATGAAACTACTCCGTTTCGTTTCCTGTCCTCTTTATGAGCAGTTCATGGACTGGGAGTTGGCCAGAAACAGTGGACGTGTTCAGTACACTCTAAATAGAACCATATATCTCAGGAGGGTTAGAAGCAAAACAAATAGGGGTGCTGTAGCAACAGCCAGACCCTGTTCTCCCTTTGCTAGTTTTTCTCCCCCAGAAATCTGGTCATTTGCTCTTGGCCTCTATTAAGAGGCCATCAACTCATAAATTATCCCAAATCCCACCTTCCTGGATGGACCCTTCTATACCTCCTCATTTATAAATGTAGTTAGTGTTTGGTGATGTATGTTGGCCTCTTCATCTTTTATGAGAAAGGAATATATGAGTCGGGGGTTCCACATCATACAAAATCATTTTTTTTTAGTAATCTCTATACCGAAGGTGGGGCTCAAACTCATGACCCCAAGATCAAGAGTCACAGGCTCTACCCAGCCAGCCAGGCACTCCCAAAATCAGTCTTATTTTATTTTATTTTTATTTATTTTTGAGAGAGAGAGTGTGTCAGGGAGTAAGCAGGGAAGGGGCCTAGAGAGAGGGAAACACAGAATCTGAAGCAGGTTCCAGGCTCTGAGCTGCCAGCACAGAGTCCTACATGGGACTTGAACCCATGAACTGGGAGATCATGACCTGGCCAAAGCCAGAGGCTTAACCAACTGAGCCACCCGGGCGCCCCTTATCATTATTTTTTTTTTTTTTAATGTTTATTTATTTTGAGAGAGCGAGCGAGCAGGGAAGGATCAGAGACTGAGGGAGAGTGAGAATCCCAAGCAGGCTCTGCACTACCAGCATAGAATCTGCCATGCAGGGCTCAAACCCAGCAACTGTGAAATCACTACCTGAACTGAAAGCAAGAGTCAGATGTTTAACTGAGCCACCCAGGTGCCCCAGTCTTCTTCTTAAGTCCCATAATTAGGCACAGTGGACACAGATTAAAATGCAGAAGAAGGCCATTGTGGGTGCAGAAAATATATCCTCTTACTTCTGCAATAATCTTTCCATCTTGCCCCAAGGTTTCAGACTTCCATCAAAAAAATGTCTTCCCAGGAGCACCTGAGTGGCTCAGTCAGTTGAGCACTTCTGAGCTTTGATTTT
Organism: Prionailurus bengalensis; assembly: GCF_016509475.1. NCBI lineage: Eukaryota > Metazoa > Chordata > Mammalia > Carnivora > Felidae > Prionailurus > Prionailurus bengalensis. The sequence continues at coordinate 597,515 of NW_025091153.1, read as the reverse complement.
GGCTCAGGCAGTGATCCTGGGGTCGTGGTATTGAGTCTCGCATTTGGTTCCATGCTGAACACTGAGCATGGGGTGTGCTTGAGAGTGTCTCTCTTCCTCCTTCTGTCTCTCTCTCCCCTGCTCACGAAAGCTCTCTCTCTCTCCTCTAACATAAAAAATACAACTGCTAAAAAAAAAAAAAAAAAAGTCTCTTCCAAGGGGCACCTGGCTGGCTCGGCTGGGAGAGCATGAGACTCTTGATCTTGGGGTCTTGAGTTTGATCTCCACGTTGGCTGTAAAGGGGCACCTGGGTGGCTCAGTCGGTTCAGCATCCGACTTCAACTCAGGTCATGATCTTACAGTCTGTGAGTTCAAGTCCTGCGTTCGACTCTGTGCTGACAGCCTGGAGCCTGCTTTGGATTCTGTGTCTCCCTCTCCCTCTCCCTCTGCTTCTCCCCTTCTCATGCTCTGTCTCTCTCTCTCAAAAATAAACATTTAAAAAAATTTTTTTAATAATAAAAAGAAAAAAGAAAAAAAATCTCTTCCAAGAATCCTGCAGTATTCACTTGTTCACTTGATACATTTCTCAACTCTTAGGGGCTGAGTTTTGCCCACAGTTGATGTTGCAAAGTAGACTTTGCTTTAAGTTCCAAAATGTGTATGTGTACCGGTAGCTAATGAATTCTCATATTAAAAAAAAAAAAAAAAACATTTGGGAGGCTTTTTCTTTTATTTTCTTTTTTTTAACATTTGTTTTTTAGGGGCACCTGGGTGGCTCAGTCGGTTAAGCGTCTGACTTCGGCTCAGGTCATGATCTCACACTTTGTGGGTTCAAGCCCCGCATCGGCCTCTGTGCTGACAGCTCAGAGCCTGGAGCCTGTTTCAGATTCTGTGTCTCCCTGTCTGTCTGCCCCTCCCCTGTTCATGCTCTGTCTCTGTCTCAAGAATAAATAAACATTAAAAATTTTGTTTTTTATTTTATTTTAGTAATTTCTACATCCAACATGGGGTTCAAACTTAGGACCCTGAGATCAAGAGTTAAATGTTCATCTTTATTTTTATTAAAAAAAAATTTTTTTTAATGTTCATTTATTTTTGAGAGAGAGAAAGAGTGCAAGTGGGGGAGGTACAGAGAGAGGGGAAAACACAGACTCTGAACAGTCTCCAGGCTCTGAGCTGTCAGTACAGAGCAGAGCCTGACCTCATGAACTGCGAGATCAGATGCTCAACCAACTGAGCCACCCAGCCACCCCAAGCATTACAAGCTCTATGGACTGAGCCAGCCAGGTGCCCCTGAATTACCATATTCCGATGTTGCTTCCTAAAGAACCACTTCCCAGCCTCAGGGATTCTCTTTTTTGACCCATCAAGCTGTCCTTGGAGATTTCCCTAACCTCTATCACTGCTGCTGCCAGTGAATCAACACTTCTAGGCCTTTCAAGCCTCAGGCTCCCATTCACTGTAGAAAGCCCATTACCGCCAAGGGCTGTTCCCACTAGCAGACACCTTCCTCCCTCTTCCATGCCCCAGCCCTCTAAAAATGTAATCAGCAATAGCCTCTGATGTGATCATTTTTCTCCACTATTGGCTGCACATTAGAAACACTCAGACAGCTTTACTTCCATACAATGCCTTAGCCTACTCCCAAAGATTCTGACTTCTGGTGGAGGCCTGGCAGCAGTATTTTTTTTAACTTCCCCCACTGATTTTAGTATACCACTAAGTCGGAGAAACATGTTTCCAATAGCTTGCAGCTACTTATTCCCTATCTTACCTGCCAGGTTACAGGAAAACAAAAAACAAACAAAAAAACCCTAACAAACCCAATTTCTGCTGCTGCTGCTGCTGCTACTGCAGTTAAAACTACATTTACCATATTCTATGATAGGAAGCTACAGTGTTATAGTTCATCTATTTTTCTGAGTAAAGCAAGCCTTTGAGAATTGGCCCAGGAACCAAAATAACTTACTATATTCCATTTCCTTTACAAGCTTTCAAGGAGAGCTTCCTATATTTTGTAATTCCTAAAATGTTTGATTTTCCCAGAGGGTGCAGATTTATTGAAAAACAGAACTTGAGCTTCAATTTGTTTTTATTTTGGAGTAGTTATTTCCAGGCTCAGTTTGGGGGAGGTAGAGGTTGAGATTCTATCAGGCTAAAGAAAATGTTAAGGACATCTAACTGCTCTGGCAGGAAGAACCCCCTGGGGAAGAGCTTGTAATGGGAAGAAAGCCCATTTCCTTGATCTTCCCAGTTGTATCCTGTACCCAGCTTTCAGCTCCTTCTCCTTCTTAAATTTGATCTTACTTTAAATTCCTCTGGTTTTGAGATTGTCCATAAAAAGGACAAAGAGGTTACTGATTGTTAAAACTGGGGTAAAACCATCACTTAGAACCGGACAGGAACCCAATGCCAATGGTGTTCAGGCAGTGTGGAAAAAAACCAGCATTTGTTGCTAATTTTGCCCTGGATGTAGTTGAGGTGACCACTCCCACATGCTAATCTATGAAAAAACTTTAGGACACCTGATTTAGAAGATGGGGAGATAGAAATTACTGAAGATTACTGGGGGGAAGCACAGAACTTGCCTCATTATAGATGAAGTTATTTAGGGTGACCGTGGGGTGGTCTTGAACCGACAACCAAGAAAGAATTCTTGAAGAGGACTTTGGTGCAAAAAAGGTGATTTTATTAAACCATGGGGACAGGACCTATGGGCAGGAAGAGCTGCACTGGTGTCCTGACTGGTAACATTTTATATCCTCAGGTTGGGTGGGGGTCAGGGATAGAGTAAGTCTCTAAGAATTTTGGAAGCAAGGTTTCCAGTACCTTGAGGGACTAGCTGTTGCTAGGGAAACGCCATTTATTACCGCTTAATAAAACCCCAGTCGAGACCATTCAGATGTATATGGGGGGTGGGGAGCATAAGCTTGTAATATGATTCCCAGCATATATCTTGGGGCAGTTAAGATAAAGGAAGTAGACTTAACAGGATCCTTGAGGTTGGGATAATGTTAAGCTAGACTTCTCTTTCGCCCCCAGCAAAGTGTTATCATTGAGGCAACGTAGTTCCTAGAGACATGTGACTCTGCAAGTTTCAAGGACTTGTTAGTTTCCCACATTACCATGGCAAGCACTTTCCTTTGTTCTCAGGTAGCCAGGAGTGTCTGAGGGGTATCACACATATTCCACCTGGGGATGGAGTGTTGTGTGCCAGCCTGTATTTTGCCCTCAGTTTGCCTCAAGCTTCCTCATCAATTGTCATGCCTCCCAAATCCTCAGAATCTTGGACTTCATGAGCTTGATAACTGCAGCAAGGGTGACCATGAAAAAATGTTACTGGTCTATGCCACGTTTCTGCTCAAAATGATTTAGATCTTTAAAAGTGAAGTTGTACTGGGGGTGCCTGGGTAGATCAGTCGGTTAAGTGACCGACTGCAGCTCAGGTTATGATCTCGAGGTCTGTGGGCTGGAGCCTCTCATCAGGCTCTGCACTGATAGCTCAGAGCCAGGATCCTGCTTCAGATTCTGTGTCTCCCTTTCTCTCTTTCCCTCCCCTGTTCGCACTCCATCGCTTTCTCAAAAACATTTAAGAAAAAATTTTAATTTAAAAAAAGGGAGGTCACATTAAGGAATCTACTGAAGTCATTGCTTCACTATATACTAATTTGGATGTAAATTAAAAAAAATAAAAAATAAAGTTAAAAAAAAGGGAGGTCATTCTGACAAAATATTTTAAAATGAGACAACCGAAATCGAGGTTAAATAATTTACACTTGGTCACCCAGCTGGCATTTACAGCCCTAGAGTGTGAATCTGCATCTCATTTTTGCTGTTTTGCACACCTCTAAAATAATTTATAACTTAAATAAAAGACTAAGACTCACAGTTCAGAAGTGACAAATTAAGGGCTCTGCACACGTTAAGTGTGAGAGTAAAGAACCGTGAACATCTCTCAACACTGCCTTTAACCCAGAAGTTCTCCCCAAAACCATTTTTGCAGCTCCCATCCCCTTTTCCCCTAAAAAAAAGTGTCACCCACAAAAATGGGCAGCTGAAATTGTTTTCTAGCACAGATATAATTTAAAACCTACAATTAAGTCTTAAAATAAATAGCCAAAGTCACAGCTCCTCATAGTGTACCTCTCTTCAGAAGTACTGTATTTTTCAGCCTATGAAATTCAGACATTCCAAGAAAGGTCCGCTATCCCCCCTCAAATAAAAATAGACTTGTATTTGTAACATTTTATTTTTCATCATGAAGTATACAAATTGTTTAAAAAAAAAAAAGCCATTCCATGACTTCCGGTGTTTACAAAGCAAAATTGGACAGAGGGTGGCAGTGTTTGCTCATTTTACAGAGGAGGGAAAAAAAGCACCAACTTACTTTCAAGGCAAAAACTCTACTAAAAACACTAGTATATCACAAGGAAATAATAAAGATAAACATTATCAGGTTACAAACTAACGTTAGAACAAATTGAAATAACAGAAAACTGGAAGTAGGAAAAAATACAGTGTGATAGCAAGGTCCTCAGGTCACCTCGACTAGGAAAGAAATACGAGTCAGGAAGGTAAGGATCCTAATCCACCTCCTCAATGGTGGGGCCCGACCCAGAGCCCCCTCTGGGGGCCTGAGCCCCAAAGCCACCAGCCCCAGGGCCACCCGCCCCCTGGTACAGTCCGCTGATGATGGGGTTACACACCTGCTCCAGCTCTTTCCTCTTGTGCTCAAACTCGTCCTTCTCGGCCAAGGTGTTGGCGTCCAGCCAGGAAATGACCTCCTGGCACTTGTCCAGCACCTTCTTCTTGTCGGCCTCGCTGATCTTCCCCTTGAGACCCTCATCCTCCACGGCACTCTTCATGTTGAAGGCGTACGACTCCAGCGCGTTCTTGGCAGACACCCTCTCGCGCTGCACCTCGTCCTCGGCTTTGTACTTCTCCGCCTCCTGCACCATGCGCTCGATCTCCTCCTTGCTCAGCCGGCCCTTGTCGTTGGTGATGGTGATCTTGTTGGCTTTGCCCGTGCTCTTGTCCGTGGCCGTGACGTTCAGGATGCCATTGGCATCGATGTCGAAGGTCACCTCGATCTGGGGCACTCCCCGTGGGGCCGGGGGGATGCCGCTCAGCTCGAAGCGCCCCAGCAGGTTATTGTCCCGCGTCATGGCCCTCTCGCCCTCGTACACCTGGATCAGCACTCCGGGCTGGTTGTCCGAGTAGGTGGTGAAGATCTGCGTCTGCTTGGTGGGGATGGTGGAGTTGCGCTTGATCAGGGCAGTCATCACGCCGCCGGCCGTCTCCAGCCCCAGCGACAGGGGCGCCACGTCCAGCAGCAACAGGTCCTGCACGTTCTCAGACTTGTCCCCCATCAGGATGGCCGCCTGCACCGCCGCCCCGTAGGCCACTGCCTCGTCGGGGTTGATGCTCTTGTTGAGATCGCGCCCGTTGAAGAAGTCTTGCAGCAGTTTCTGCACCTTGGGGATGCGGGTGGAGCCCCCCACCAGGACCAGGTCGTGGATCTGGGCCTTGTCCAGCTTGGCGTCGCGCAGAGCCTTCTCCACCGGCTCCAGGGTGCTCCGGAACAGGTCCGAGCACAGCTCCTCGAACCGCGCCCTCGTGATGGACGTGTAGAAGTCGATGCCCTCGAACAGGGAGTCGATCTCCAGGCTGGCCTGGGTGCTGGACGACAGGGTCCTCTTGGCCCGCTCGCAGGCGGTGCGCAGCCGCCTCACGGCTCGCTTGTTCTGGCTGATGTCCTTCTTGTGCTTCCTCTTGAACTCCTCCACGAAGTGGTTCACCAGCCTGTTGTCAAAGTCCTCCCCACCCAGGTGGGTGTCCCCCGCCGTGGCCTTCACCTCGAAGATGCCGTCGTCGATCGTCAGGATGGACACGTCGAAGGTGCCCCCGCCCAGGTCAAAGATGAGCACGTTGCGCTCCCCCTTGCCCGTCCTGTCCAGGCCGTAGGCGATGGCGGCGGCCGTGGGCTCGTTGATGATCCGCAGCACGTTCAGCCCCGCGATCACCCCCGCGTCCTTGGTGGCCTGCCGCTGCGAGTCGTTGAAGTAGGCCGGCACGGTGATCACCGCGTTGGTCACCGGGTAGCCCAGGTACGCCTCGGCGATCTCCTTCATCTTGGTCAGCACCATGGACGAGATCTCCTCGGGGTAGAACGCCTTGGTCTCCCCCTTGTAGCTCACCTGCACCTTGGGCTTATCTCCGTCGTTGATCACCCGGAAAGGCCAGTGCTTCATATCCGACTGCACCACCGGGTCGCCGAACTTGCGGCCGATCAGCCGCTTCGCGTCGAACACGGTGTTCTGCGGGTTCAGCGCCACCTGGTTCTTGGCCGCATCCCCGATGAGCCGCTCGGTGTCCGTGAAGGCCACGTAGCTGGGGGTGGTGCGGTTGCCCTGGTCGTTGGCGATGATCTCTACCTTGCCGTGCTGGAACACCCCCACGCATGAGTAGGTGGTGCCCAGGTCGATGCCGATGGCTGCGGTTTTAGCCATGTCGGTGTCCTGCTCCCTTGCCCGGCGCTGAGGTTCAGCCTTTGTGAACGTCGGTCGGGATACGCGACGAGGAACTCGGTCTGTTCCGAAGCTGCAAACTCGAACTTGCGGGGAGCCCGACTCAGCCGGTCTGCGGAAATTGCGCTAGCGGTCACCGCCAGAACCCCGAAGGTTTCTCTGCAGGCTTGCTGTTTTTCGGGACGGGGCGGCTCTGTGTTTATAACGCCTCATCGAGCCCCACCTTTTCTGTCCTCAGCCAATCACGGAGCTCTGCGGGGCTGCCAGGCCGGGAATATTCCAGCGGTTTCGCATCGCGTCCTGCCTCCAGGCTTTCTGGGACCAATCAGCGTCCTGGGTGCCGCCCCTCCCAGAACTCTCCAGACTCTTCTCGGCTTCTTGGGAAGGGACTTGAGTCCTAAGGGGAGGGAGGAGAGGAGCTGGGAAGGGTGGTTGTTGGCTCCGCCCACCCAGTCTCGTACCTCCCAGCGATGCTGTCCACGGACTTTGAAATTGACTAGAAAGACTGGCATTTGTTATCGCAGGCCAGTGAGAGCCGCCTGGGGTTCAAACTAGTTTCGCGGTTTAAGATTAAGGTTAAGGAATACACCACTCCCAGGGATACCCCAAATACGTAAAGTTCCCAAGTTTCTCGAAGTGGGTGGAGTATCGGCGGGTCAAAGAGACTCTGATTGGACTGTGGCGCTGACGGATAGGGTCGCGTTTAGGCCCGCTGGTGCATTGGTCCAAAGGCCTGAGCTGCCTGAGGATTGCCTTAGCCAGCGGTGGCGTTTTTCCCACTTTCGATTTAAAGCAGAAATGAGAAGGAAAGAGATAATGCAATATAGTTTTGACATCGTTTCTAACCTACACGGTTGAAATACCTGGGGATGGGAGAATTTGAATTTTTAAAAGAAAAACACTTAAGTAAACAATTGGTTCTTAAACTGGAGAACGTCCCCAGTGCCCCAGAAGGAACGTGCTGGGTCAAGGGCGGGGGGAGGGGGAAGGGGTGGGGCAGGGGAAGGGGTAGGCTAGGGCTGGGATCCGCTGCTCCCCTTCGCTTTGGGCGGGGCTCGGGCCAGAGGAAGAAAAAACTTTCCGTAGGACTTCAGCTGTCTTTAAGACCTTGGGGCTTCTCCATTTCCGTCCTCTATCAAGCTGGGGGGTCTGGGCCACCCCATTCCCAGAGAGTTTGCCTGTTAATTCCCGGTTCATACTCAGACCCCAGAATTCGATCTTCTGCCCTCTGTCGCCTGTAGGCTGGCCCTCCTTTTTAAATGAAATGCAGAGGGAGGTGAGTCGGCAAGGGAGAGGTGAGGATGTTTAGTCTTTAATAGTATAAGCCACAGCTGGTTGCAGGTGGTCCCTGTTAAGCACACTGGTTGGGATGATGCTGGAAGGTGGGAGGGGTTGGCCAGACCCAGGTTCTACTTACAGCTCCTTTAAAATTTAAGATTATTTGTCATGCATTTAATCCACCCACTTAGTTTTCTATCCTAGATTCCAACTTTCTGCATGTTTTCCTCCTTTAACTACAAACACATTTGATCATTTTGGCCTTTTTTTTTAAATTTTTTTAACATTTATTTATTTTTGAGACAGAGAGACAGAGCATGAACGGGGGAGGGGCAGAGAGAGAGGGAGACACAGAATCTGAAGCAGGCTCCAGGCTCTGAGCCATCAGCCCAGAGCCTGACGCGGGGCTCGAACTCACGGACCGCGACATCGTGACCTGAGCTGAAGTCGGACGCTCAACCGACTGAGCCACCCAGGCGCCCCTATTTTGGCCTTTTAAAAAAAGTTCTTGGGCACCTGGCTGGCTCAGTTGGTTAAACTTTGGACTTCAGTTCATGTCATGATCTCGTGGTCCTGATTTCCAGCCCCGAGTCAGCATCTGAGCTGTCAGCACAGAGCCCGGACCCTGCTTCAGATTCTGTGCCTTTCTGTCTCTACCCCTCTCCTGCTCACACGCTCTCTCTCTCTCAAAAATGAATAAATCTTAAAAAATAAAAATAAAAAATTCTTTGTGGATATGTAAGACCAGTTGTTGGGCGCGTGAACTGGAAGTGACATTAAATAGTACCAGGTTCACAACCCACCAAAAATAGACACATTGCTGTACCCACATAGTTGAACACAGAAAACCTAACACAATGAGAGAAAACAGTGTTTTTGTTTATTTGTTTTTATATGAGAAGACAGTTTTTGATGAAGTGAAGGAATCTTGCTTTTGAACATTTTTGCTCAATTGGAATTGCTTTCACAATCCTGTGTGTGTTTGTGCAGGCAAGTGATAACTTTTTTTACATTCAGTTGTGGCTCCCTAATGAGTCACCTCCTAATCTGGTCAAACTGGTCAAACTTACGGAATTTTCCATTTCTTTATGTGATCTCTGGCAACTCCCCAAGCTTCCATTATAGCTGCCCAATGTGTCAACACTTCTAGGGTCCCTTAATCTCACCTCCTCCCTCTGGAAGCTTCCCTGCCATTACCTGCTACTAGCGGCAGTTCTGGATTTATTCCTTCCTTCTTTCCAGATCTGCAGTTTAAACTTTATTGGCTGGAAGCAAAGGACATCACTGTACCCACCGCCTGGCAGGTAGACATGGTGATAGGGGTTCAAATCTTGCTGCTGTTGGCATAGCAGAAAAAGATCCATTACAAATGCTGTTTTCCATGAATCAGAAACCTACACTCTATAGTTGACCTACCTTTTGAGTTAACTCTCTGTGGACTGGTCTGGAAACCGAAACATCTATATTCCTTTTCATTTCCTGGCAAGGAGAGTGTCTCCTGGATTTTGTCTTTTACACTGGATGCCTTCCAAGGCAAAAACCCAGTCACAGGTTTAACTGGTGTCTAAAGTGACTGTAAGAATCCCAAGAAATTTTCTAGAATTTTACTTTGACTAAGTTTGCAATTAGGTTTTACCGGGTTTAGCATTTGAAAGGATAGAGTATCAGGTTTCCTCAAGCTGGTGGAACTGTCAGGTACTTAACTAAGCGGGGAGTGGGGAGACGGGAGAGGGAGAGCCGAGAACGTTGACTGCTGGCGGCAGGAAGTATGGAGGAGGGGAGCCTTTATCACCCTGAAGCTGCTGCGGGTTCTTTTTTCTTCTCCTTTTTCCCTGCAGTTTCTCAAACTTTACTGTTTTCTCCTCAGTTCTTTCAGTTTTAAAAGATGGTATAATTCTAAGGTTAGCCAGAAAAAAAGTAAAAGAGGTAACTGATAGGAAACCTAGAACCACGCATTTTTAACAAGTCCGTGGCAAAAGCTGCAGTGACCTGGGAAAGCTGCAGATTTCCAGCAGTTTGGAAAAAACTGAGAAATACCCAGGTTTGTATCTGACTCTATTTCCTTGTTCAGGCTGTTTTGTTTTTTGGTTTTTGTTTGTTTGCTTCTTCCTCTTCTTCCTCCTTCTTCACAAGGAAATGCTTGTAAGTTACCTAAATTACAAAAGTCTCTATCTCTAAAATGGAATCAACAGAATCTATTTTATAGGATGGTAGGCATCAGTGATTAATAAGATAATGCTTCTAAGGCCTTAGTTCTGTGCCTGTGACAGAGTAGTGCTCTAAAATTTGCTCCCTTCTCGCTTCTTAGCTGGGATTCCATACTCAGGTCTGACATCTCAAGTCTTTCCTGTTGAGTTGCCTACAAGGTTGGGGACAACTGCCAGGACAATGGCATTACTTTCAGTTTCCTGGAGAAACTATCTTAAGATTTTCAGGCAGAGGCCATTCAGGCAAACCTTTTCATTTTCAGAGAGGAACACAAAGGATCAGTGGCTTGGTCTGGTCACTCAGCTAATTATAGAACAGGGGATTGAACCTACAGGTCCTCATATTTCCCGTTTTGAACTTCTCTCAGGGCTGGCACAGGCATCCTATCCCTTTCATTCTCTGAAGAGGAAAACAAATGGCCACAAAAGGGAGTGAAGTGAATGTCAGGGCTCTGACAGAGCACATTAGGGACACCACGGGGTTATGTGACCAGCCAGGGACTCCTCTCTCTGGGCTGCCACTTCTGACTCCTGACCATCCCAACCCCACCGCCCACTCCTACCTTTCCCACCCTTCCAGTTCTCCCAGCCCTGCCTCCCCTTCCCTTCATAACAGAAGGTTCCCTCGAAAAGGGGAAAGCAGGGAGCTCTGTTACTATGGCTAGGCTGGGACAGAGTTCACAGAATTTTCTGGAAATTAAATATAGAGAGATGACTAAGCTTGATTTTCTAGGGCGGGAGTTAGCGGGTTTGAGGGTGTGGAGAGACTTGGATGAGGCAGTTTGTTGATGAGTTTTCCTACGAGTCAGTCTCCGCCCTGGAACCCAGAAAACTCCAGAAAGTTCGGGACAGCGGTGAAAGGGAGCGTAGAGCGCCACCCGGAGAGGGCGGGGGTGCCAGCCGGCAGGGGCGGGGCCGCAGAGCGCGGAGGCCGCCGCTGGGGCCTAACTGGCGGGGCTGGCCGCAGAATTGCCTGGCCGGTACCGGGGTTTTGTGATTGTTTTTTTCCAAGACGGGGTTAAAGGAGAAAAAAGGCGAGAGCTTCAGAGTATTTCTCACACTAGCTAATTTATGCGACGAAAACACTGGAAAGTCGCGTAACTCCTACAATTAGGCCGGACGAATTGGGTGGCCAGACGCCAGAAGAGAAGGTCCCCACACAGCCCGAGGCGAGCACACCCGGGGCCTGGCGAGGACGTGCGGCGGAGACGCACCCGGTGGCCTTGCCCTGTCGCCGCCTCACCTTCACCTCCTGGCTCTAGTTCCCCATTTAAAGGCCCTCGGAAGTGATTCCCGTCTTCTGGACACCTTCTTCCCCCTGCCTCAATGCTTCCCGGTTGTGCCCGATCTTCCGATCCTTGACTGCGCCCGACAGGGATGGTGGGGCGGGTTGGGTTCACCCCGATGTCCGGAATTCCCTGTGCGGCCCGACCCCTTAGGCTTTCTGTGAGCGGCTCGAGGAAAGGGGCGGGACTGGTTGTATTGATCTGTCCCAGTGCACCGGATTCCCAAGAGGTGATCCAAGGGGACGTATTTAGGATTTCAATTAGACTGAAAGTTGATGTCAGTTACTGTTTCTTATCTCTATTATAAGGATCATCCTCTCACCTAAAATAACCCCATTTCTACCGAAAGCCCATGTTCCTGCCCTCTTTTCTCATATGTAAAAAAGGTTTTTTTTGTTGTTGTTTTGGTATCTTTTTCATTTTTGATGACAGAATCCTGTTAAATACGAGAAATGACAGTATGTATGTTGCTAATAAAGCAGTCTTAGGCCCAAAGGTGTATTACGGAAAGTACTAGATTTTTAAAATTCTTTCCTCACCCACAGTTCTTTTTCCTCAATGTACCTCCCCTACTCCCAAGTTTCTTCTGTTACCCAAAACACAAATTTCTTCAGCGATGACACTGCATTCTCTCTCTTTTTTTTTTTTTTTTTAGTTTTGAGAGAGCGAGAAAATTCCAATCACACTCCCCTCTGTCAGCCTGTCAGCACAGAGCCTGACTCTGGGCTCGAACCCAACAAACTGTGAGATCATGACCCAAGCTGAAATCAAGAGCCAGACGCTCAACCCACTAAGCCACCCAGGTGCTCTGACATTCTCTTTACTTTATTTAAATCTACAATTTCATCAGCCTTAACTCCTTGCCTTTACAAAGTGATTATTTCAGTTTGTGCAAAGGGATGCAGGCAACAACGTCTTATATTGATTTCTTAATAAAGCACCTACTTAGTAACTTGACTAGCCATAGGAGCTTACTTTGTCCAGGGTTATTTCTAGAGATCTCCCTAAACTCTTATCAAAGTTGTTTGGTAGTTCCTTCCCAATCTCCACCCGTTTCCAATCTGCCCTGCCTATCCCCTGCACCTCTCCACTAAATAGTGGTAGCTGCTGAAGAGTCACTGTATTATCTGCAAATGACAGTCACTGCAGCTCTAAGGGGCAGATGAGGTCCTGTAGCAAATGTGTATCCTCATCAAAATTGATTTACACTATGGCTAGAGTCCACAGCCCTACAGCTCAACTCTCCTGAAGGTTAAAAGTGCCTTTATAATATGGTCTAGAAGCCTAAGCATCTTGTAGATTTCCATTTCCATACTTCCAGGGCAAGGTCTACCATGTATGTGTCATTCTCATAACACTGATTTTCTTCAAAGGCTATTATTTACTAAAAGGTTTGATGGGCTTTGAAGAACACAGAAAATGCTTTTATGGGGTCACCTGGGTGGCTCAGTCTGTTAAGCATTAGACTGGATTTCGGCTCAGGTCATGATCTCAAGGTTCATAGTTTAAGCCCCACATTGGGCTCTGACCTTATAGCAATGAGCTTGTTTGGGATTCTTTCTCTCCCTCTCTCTTGCTCTCATGCTCTCATTCTCTCTCACTCAAAATAAATAAAACTTTAAAAAACAAAAAAGAAAATGCTTTTATGGAATGTAGAGTGAGACCTTTTCTTTGTTTTTTGTTGAAGTAAAATTCACAAAACATAAAAACCATTTTAAAGTGCACAATTCAGGGGCACCTGGGTGGCTCAGTCGGTAGAATGTCCAACCTGAGCTTAGGTCATGATCTCACCGTGGGTTCAAGTTCCATGTCAGGCTTTCTGCTGATAGCTCAGAGCCTGCTTCGTTCGGATTCTGTCTCAATTCTCTCTGCCCCTCCCCTGCTCGCACACTCTCTCAAAAATAAACAAACACTGAAAAAAAGTTAAGTGCACAATTCAGGGGTGCTTGCAATTATCTCCACCTACCCCCTCTATCTTGTTCTAAAACAACTTTGTAACTCCCAGGTGCAATCGATTTTTAAAAGGGTTCACTTATCAAGAGAATTGTGGGCAGGCATTTTCTAACAAGGAAATTGTGGGGGGAATTATTTCTAGAATGCTAGCAGTTGGGATATGAAGCATCTCAAAGGGAAGGTAGTGTGTGGGAAGGAGGCCTGTAGTAAGTCTTCTTAGTACAGGGATGCAGGGTCCTTCCTCTTCCAAGTTAACAAATACTAAACCTTTGTTATCAATCCTATTGTTTCTCTGATAGAATTGTTTAGAATTGCACAAAATAAAAGCAAATGGGTAGTGACTGAGAAACCTAGGTTAGAAATAACCCAGAACCAGGCATGTAAAAGACAAAAGCCCTGTGGACTTGGGACAGCCTGGCAACAACTTAGGAAACCGGAGCTGGAATCCAGGTTTAACACCTTTGCTGAACTGGAATTTTTTTTTTTTAATGTTTATTTATTTTTGAGACAGAGACAGAGCATGAACAGGGGAGGGGCAGAGAGAGAGGGAGACACAGAATCTGAAACAGGCTCCAGGTTCTGAGCTGTCAGCACAGAGCCCGATGAGGGGCTCCAACCCACAAACTGTGAGATCATGACTTGAGCCGAAGTCAGATGCTTAACCAACTGAGCCACCTAGGTGCCCCATGAACTGGAAATTTTTTTAACCAGTGAAGTCATTTCAGTTAAATCAGTAACTTTTAAATCTCCCTGTTATGTTCACCTGTGCAAGTCAAACACTACCTAAACTTGGTGTGGTGGAATGAGAATTAATAAACACATAGCCCCAAAACGGTGCCTGGTACCTAAGGGCACTGAACTACTGGGTCCTTCTCTTGGGGCACCAAACTCAAGGACAAACTGCTTGAAGATACCGGATACTTAAAATGTAAATAACCAAAGCCAGAAATGTGACATTTCTATCTAAGTAACCTCTCAGAAATGAGAAGTAAAGGCTGAGGCACCAGGCAAAACAAACAAAAAAACCCTTTCATTTTAACACATGAGAACTAGAGATCAGGGTGGCATATGCATAACTGGGCAAGCCAGTGCCTGAACTCACATTTCCTCACTACCAATTTAGGACTCACCTGTTCTTTCATGCTGAAACCAGATTATATATCATTGCTCTGACATATCAGGTGTACTTACAGGAACAGGCAGGCATGGCCTTACTCCCTAACTGCCTCTCCTTTTTGTCAGCTTCTCCAGTAACATCCCCATTCCCCCCTCTTTTGAGGCCACCCTTACATAAAGTCAACCCCCTCACCAACTTGACACCACTATGTCAGTAGCCTGTAATTTTTTCTGCATCCACAGACCCAATCCACTCATACCAACCATTTGTTTCAACTCTCCCAAGGAGAGTTCTTTCGCTTGAAAGAAATAGATCACAAGGCAATATACAGACGTACTTCCCCAGATCCCTGACCTTTATCTAAGATACAAATTGTCATTCAACTTTAGACTAACAAGACAACCTATGCAAATTATTCTAACCTCAAAATAAAACACAGAAACAGTCAAGAAAATCAAATTATTGAGTTTATTTACTCTACAGAAAACAGTTAAAACAACAAAACAAAAAGGCCTGAGTTTGGGATGAATATTACAAAAAAGAAAATGCACAAAAGATGGCAGTATAAATTCTTGCTAGGTTTAGACTCTACAAAAAAAAAAAAAAAAAGGAACTTCATCATTTCACCAAAGGAGACAGTCGAAACTTGGCAAACAAGTTGCAAAGTTGAGAGGTGATGAAATGCAGATATATAAGGCAATACAAAAGGCATGAATCCCAACCGTCTCAACAAACACGAGCAATCTGGGGAAGAACTCCTAATCCACCTCCTCAATGGTGGGGCCCGACCCAGAGCCCCCTCTGGGGGCCTGAGCCCCAAAGCCACCAGCCCCAGGGCCACCCGCCCCCTGGTACAGTCCGCTGATGATGGGGTTACACACCTGCTCCAGCTCTTTCCTCTTGTGCTCAAACTCGTCCTTCTCGGCCAAGGTGTTGGCGTCCAGCCAGGAAATGACCTCCTGGCACTTGTCCAGCACCTTCTTCTTGTCGGCCTCGCTGATCTTCCCCTTGAGACCCTCATCCTCCACGGCACTCTTCATGTTGAAGGCGTACGACTCCAGCGCGTTCTTGGCAGACACCCTCTCGCGCTGCACCTCGTCCTCGGCTTTGTACTTCTCCGCCTCCTGCACCATGCGCTCGATCTCCTCCTTGCTCAGCCGGCCCTTGTCGTTGGTGATGGTGATCTTGTTGGCTTTGCCCGTGCTCTTGTCCGTGGCCGTGACGTTCAGGATGCCATTGGCATCGATGTCGAAGGTCACCTCGATCTGGGGCACTCCCCGTGGGGCCGGGGGGATGCCGCTCAGCTCGAAGCGCCCCAGCAGGTTATTGTCCCGCGTCATGGCCCTCTCGCCCTCGTACACCTGGATCAGCACTCCGGGCTGGTTGTCCGAGTAGGTGGTGAAGATCTGCGTCTGCTTGGTGGGGATGGTGGAGTTGCGCTTGATCAGGGCAGTCATCACGCCGCCGGCCGTCTCCAGCCCCAGCGACAGGGGCGCCACGTCCAGCAGCAACAGGTCCTGCACGTTCTCAGACTTGTCCCCCATCAGGATGGCCGCCTGCACCGCCGCCCCGTAGGCCACTGCCTCGTCGGGGTTGATGCTCTTGTTGAGATCGCGCCCGTTGAAGAAGTCTTGCAGCAGTTTCTGCACCTTGGGGATGCGGGTGGAGCCCCCCACCAGGACCAGGTCGTGGATCTGGGCCTTGTCCAGCTTGGCGTCGCGCAGAGCCTTCTCCACCGGCTCCAGGGTGCTCCGGAACAGGTCCGAGCACAGCTCCTCGAACCGCGCCCTCGTGATGGACGTGTAGAAGTCGATGCCCTCGAACAGGGAGTCGATCTCCAGGCTGGCCTGGGTGCTGGACGACAGGGTCCTCTTGGCCCGCTCGCAGGCGGTGCGCAGCCGCCTCACGGCTCGCTTGTTCTGGCTGATGTCCTTCTTGTGCTTCCTCTTGAACTCCTCCACGAAGTGGTTCACCAGCCTGTTGTCAAAGTCCTCCCCACCCAGGTGGGTGTCCCCCGCCGTGGCCTTCACCTCGAAGATGCCGTCGTCGATCGTCAGGATGGACACGTCGAAGGTGCCCCCGCCCAGGTCAAAGATGAGCACGTTGCGCTCCCCCTTGCCCGTCCTGTCCAGGCCGTAGGCGATGGCGGCGGCCGTGGGCTCGTTGATGATCCGCAGCACGTTCAGCCCCGCGATCACCCCCGCGTCCTTGGTGGCCTGCCGCTGCGAGTCGTTGAAGTAGGCCGGCACGGTGATCACCGCGTTGGTCACCGGGTAGCCCAGGTACGCCTCGGCGATCTCCTTCATCTTGGTCAGCACCATGGACGAGATCTCCTCGGGGTAGAACGCCTTGGTCTCCCCCTTGTAGCTCACCTGCACCTTGGGCTTATCTCCGTCGTTGATCACCCGGAAAGGCCAGTGCTTCATATCCGACTGCACCACCGGGTCGCCGAACTTGCGGCCGATCAGCCGCTTCGCGTCGAACACGGTGTTCTGCGGGTTCAGCGCCACCTGGTTCTTGGCCGCATCCCCGATGAGCCGCTCGGTGTCCGTGAAGGCCACGTAGCTGGGGGTGGTGCGGTTGCCCTGGTCGTTGGCGATGATCTCTACCTTGCCGTGCTGGAACACCCCCACGCATGAGTAGGTGGTGCCCAGGTCGATGCCGATGGCTGCGGTTTTAGCCATGTCGGTGTCCTGCTCCCTTGCCCGGCGCTGAGGTTCAGCCTTTGTGAACGTCGGTCGGGATACGCGACGAGGAACTCGGTCTGTTCCGAAGCTGCAAACTCGAACTTGCGGGGAGCCCGACTCAGCCGGTCTGCGGAAATTGCGCTAGCGGTCACCGCCAGAACCCCGAAGGTTTCTCTGCAGGCTTGCTGTTTTTCGGGACGGGGCGGCTCTGTGTTTATAACGCCTCATCGAGCCCCACCTTTTCTGTCCTCAGCCAATCACGGAGCTCTGCGGGGCTGCCAGGCCGGGAATATTCCAGCGGTTTCGCATCGCGTCCTGCCTCCAGGCTTTCTGGGACCAATCAGCGTCCTGGGTGCCGCCCCTCCCAGAACTCTCCAGACTCTTCTGGGGCTTGCTGGGTTTGCAAAGCTTCGAGGAGGGCGGGGGTCGGCGCGAGGAGGTGGGAGGGGCTGGCAGGGCCGGAGGCAGGGCGGGGGCGGGTGTGTTGACGCTGGCTCCCCAGACGCGTTACAATGGGGGTGCTGCCTCTGACCTCATGGGCTATTTAGGAATCGGGATGGTAGGGGATGGTAGGTCCGGAGTCCGCTCAAAGTTGTAGGGCGGGGCGGGTGGGGGGTGGGGGAACACCGGCTGCGCCGTTTGGATGTTAAAGGAGCCCCCACGCACAGGGGCTCCGCAGTTGGAACATTATTAAACTGGATCGAAGGCGGCGGGACAATAGGTGAGCCAGGAGGGCTCTGATTGAAATGGAATGACAATAGGCAAGACTAGTAGATCCATGTTTGAGAAAGTGCTGGAAAGTTCTGTAGTTTCAATCTATGGGGTGCATTGACTAATCAGGGAAGGGGGAATCCTTTGGTAAGGAGTCAAGGTGGGTGGGATTTGTCAGAGCTGCTGGAAAGAAGTGGAGGAGCTGATCTGTTAATGTCTTCAGATAGTTTTATTCCAGAGATGATTGGAGAGATTGCTTGTCACGCTCTATCTCGTCTGAGAAAGTTTGTGAGGGTTAGATTAGGTTCCTAGTAGCCATTTTCAGACTAGCCCAATAGTATGCCAACTAATGTCTAATGGAGGGTAAAGGAGTTGTGGGAGGTAGCTAAACCGAAAGATGGAGATTAATGTCTGGTGAAGGGACCAGAACATCAGATAATCTTAGTTCAGCAGGAGACAGTTACAATCTCAGAATAAAATATCACAGGTCAAGAAACAGGACAATGAAGTTACACTCTGTGAAAATTAAACAATATATGCCAACTGTCCTCCCTCTTACTTCCAATTCGCTAAGAATGCTTTAGTCCAAAAAGCACTCTCCGTGAGAGAAGAGACTGGAATACTTGTACACTAGCAATAAACTTGTTCATGGAGTTTATGACAGCACTATTCACAATAGCCATAAGGTAGAAGCAGCCCAAGTGTCCAAGGAAGGAATGAATATACAAAATGTGCCCCGTATATAATGCCCCTATATATATATAATTAATATTATTCAGGCTTAAGTAAACTCTGACACATGCTGTAACACATACTTGAACTTTTGAGGATATCTTGCTAAGTGAAAAAAAAACTAGTTACAAAAAGAAATTACTGTATAATTGTATTATTATGAAGAACTAGAGTAATTAAATTCATAGAGACAGAAAATAGAATAGTTGTTGTCAGGGGCTGGAGAGAAAAGGGGAATGGAGGTTTGTTTAGTGAATATAGAATTTCAGTTTTGAAAGATAAGATTTTTGGAGGTTGTTTGGCCAGCAATGTGAATGAACTTACTGCTAAACAGTACACTTAAAAAATGGTTAGGATGGTAAATTTCACATTATGTGTATTTTAGTACAATGGAAAGTAATAAGGGCACCTGGATGGCTCACTCCGTTGAGCATCCAACTCTTTTTTCAGCTCAAGTCATGATCTCAGGATTGTGGGATCAATCCTGTGTTGAGTTCCATGCTGAACGTGAATCCTGTTTAAGATTCTCTCTCTGTTCCTCTGCCCCTCTCCCTTGCTCGTTCGTGTTCGCCATCTCTGTCTCTCTAAATTAAAAAAAAGTAATAAAGTAAAAGAAAAAAAAAGCACTCTGCCAAAACTTGATCTCATTTTTTTCTTCTCAGGCCTCGGAAGACCATGGCTGCTGCTAAGGGAATGGCCATTGGCATTGACCTGGGCACCACCTACTCATGCGTGGGGGTGTTCCAGCACGGTAAGGTAGAGATCATTGCCAATGACCAGGGCAACCGCACCACCCCCAGCTATGTGGCCTTCACTGACACGGAACGGCTCATTGGGGATGCAGCCAAGAACCAGGTAGCAATGAATCCCCAGAACACTGTCTTTGACGCCAAACGTCTGATTGGCAGGAAATTTAATGATCCTGTAGTGCAGGCAGATATGAAACACTGGCCTTTTCAAGTAATCAATGAAGGAGGCAAGCCCAAGGTAACAGTGTCCTACAAAGGGGAGAAAAAAGCTTTCTATCCTGAGGAAATCTCTTCTATGGTACTGACAAAGATGAAGGAGACTGCTGAGGCCTTTTTGGGCCACCCTGTCACCAATGCTGTGATAACTGTGCCAGCTTATTTCAATGATTCTCAGCGTCAAGCCACCAAGGATGCAGGTGTGATTGCGGGTCTCAATGTGCTAAGAATTATCAATGAACCCACAGCTGCTGCCATTGCATATGGCTTAGATAAAGCAGGTCAGGGAGAGCGACATGTCTTGATCTTTGACCTGGGTGGAGGAACATTTGATGTGTCCATCCTAACCATAGATGATGGAATCTTTGAAGTAAAGGCCACAGCTGGGGACACCCACCTTGGTGGAGAGGACTTTGACAACAGGCTTGTGAGCCACTTTGTGGAGGAATTCAAGAGGAAGTACAAGAAGGACATCATCCAGAACAAGCGAGCCGTGAGGCGGCTGCGCACCGCCTGCGAGCGGGCCAAGAGGACCCTGTCGTCCAGCACCCAGGCCAACTTGGAAATTGATTCACTTTATGAAGGCGTCGACTTCTACACGTCCATCACCAGAGCCCGATTTGAAGAGTTGTGTGCAGACCTGTTTAGAGGCACGTTGGAACCTGTGGAGAAGGCTCTTCGGGATGCCAAGATGGATAAGGCTAAGATCCATGACATTGTTTTAGTAGGGGGCTCCACCCGCATCCCTAAGGTTCAGAGGCTGCTACAGGACTACTTTAATGGTCATGATCTCAATAAGAGCATCAATCCAGATGAGGCAGTGGCCTATGGGGCTGCTGTACAGGCAGCCATTTTGATGGGGGACAAATCTGAAAAGGTACAGGACCTGCTTTTGCTGGATGTGGCTCCCTTGTCCCTAGGGTTGGAAACAGCTGGGGGTGTGATGACTGTCCTGATCAAGCGCAACTCTACCATCCCCACCAAGCAGACGCAGATCTTCACCACCTATTCAGATAACCAGCCAGGGGTATTGATCCAGGTGTATGAGGGCGAGAGGGCCATGACCCGAGACAACAACCTGCTGGGGCGCTTTGACCTGACTGGAATCCCTCCTGCACCCAGGGGAGTGCCTCAGATTGAAGTGACCTTTGACATTGATGCCAACGGTATTCTCAATGTAACAGCCATGGACAAGAGCACGGGCAAGGCCAACAAGATCACCATCACCAACGACAAGGGCCGGCTGAGCAAGGAGGAGATTGAACGCATGGTCCTGGATGCTGAGAAGTACAAAGCTGAGGATGAGGTCCAAAGAGAGAAAATCGCTGCAAAAAATGCCTTAGAATCTTATGCTTTTAACATGAAGAGTGCTGTGAGTGATGAGGGCTTGAAGGGCAAGATTAGTGAGTCTGATAAAAAGAAAATACTGGATAAATGCAATGAGGTCCTTTCATGGCTGGAGGCCAATCAACTGGCTGAGAAAGAAGAGTTTGATCACAAGAGAAAGGAATTGGAGCAGGTGTGTAACCCAGTCATCACCAAACTCTACCAGGGAGGATGCGCTGGGCCTACCTGTGGGACAGGGTATACTCCTGGAAGGGCTGCCACAGGCCCCACCATCGAAGAAGTAGATTAATCTTATCTGGAGCTGGAGGGCTCTAGGGTGCCTCTAAGGTGAATTTTGTTCCCCTCATCTTCAAACATTGTTATGATTCTTGAATTGACTGGACCTGAACCTGTTACCATCCCTTTCAGATTCTGACAAAAGAGTCTTGTATACCACCTTTTAACAATCCCTGTTTCTGACTCTTAGGAAAACTAGGCCCCTCTTTGAGCCATTTGATGAATTTGAATGTCTGTTATTTATTTCCAACCTTCCCAACTTTCTTCTTCCTGTGTGGATGGTTATTTGTCACTCAGTAAATTTGTTCCTAAAACAAAAATTTTTTCTGGTATCTTTATTTTTTTATTTTTTTACCTTTTTAAAGTTTATTTTTATTTTTTAAAATATATTTAAGTGCATTTAGGTCATCTTTACCTCCAACGTGAAGCTTGAACTCATGACCCCAAGATGAAGAGTCACATGTTCTTCCTGCTGAGCTAGATAGGTGCCCCTCTTCTGGTATCTTTAGACTGTTACTGTACCTTGAAAATAGGAAAAGAAGAATCAATGAAGAGAGAGTGTGTGTGGTCTGATTGTGAGCTCATTGTGAATCATTAAACTGGTAAGTGGAAAGTATTTGAATTTTCATGAGCTAATTGTTTTAAGCGGGAAAATAGCTTCTTGTAAAGTTTATTTATTTATTCACTCTGAGAGTGAGCGACCACAGGGAGAGGCAGAGAGAGAGAGAGAAGAGAAGAGAGAGAATCCCAAGTAGGCTCCACACTGTGCCATTAGCGCAGAGCCTTATGCAGGGTGCGAACCCAGGAACTGTGAGATCATGACTTGAGCTGAAATCAAGAGTCAGATGCTTAACCAACTGAGACACCCAGGCGTCCCTGAAGCAGGAAAATAACTTTTGATCATCAGCCTCCTTTAGCTCCAGGTAGAGCAGTTGCTATGCTTGTACTCAGTGATAGAGTGCTTAGGGTTCAGCTGGGGGGCAGGGGGTGGGGACAAACTTCTGCTTGATATCCTTATGATACTTATAGCGGGGTCAGAAGATCCAAGATCTGTGTATTCAGAGTCGATTATTACATCTTTTACATGCAGAAAACATTTCTACAACAAAGTGCTGACAAATGGGTACTTTTGTGCAAGATGAGAAATGGAGGATTTGTAGTCTTACTGAAAAATATTTTCACCTATTGTGTCATATCCCATATTTATAAAACCCTTGGGGACAGGAGCATAGAAGTATGTGTAACAGCACTTGTGTCCCTTTGTGTTTTAAGTGAAATGTTACAATGGGAATTTCTAGCCCTGAGCAAGTTTCTGTTTGGTTTTACTCAGTCCTTTACAGGCAAAAGGGTCTGAGAAATATGGACTGAGATTGGGTCCTTGGGAGAAATATGTTACTGGGAGCCTTTGATAGAATCAAGGAGTGCTCAGGCTCCTGATTTCGGGGGTTCTGCACCATGTTATTTTCTAAAGTTTTTATCCAAGTGTGACAGATATAGAAAAGTGTACAAATCAGGAGTTTTCGCAAATTCCTCCACAGTTGTCAGCAGAATGTAAGGTGTGAGCAATCGTGCTGTGGATGGCACTGTCAGTGAAAAAAACCTCTAAGAGGCGGTGTACCTCTTCAAACAGCTGGGGCCCGCGCCTGCGTGTTTGGAAGCCCGCCACTCGGGAGGAAGTGGAAAGGCAGGAAGACCCGCCCCTTTCCCGGCTCAAGCGCCCCCTCGGCTCTCCCCTGCTAGCGCTCCCGGCGGTGCGACCCTGCCGTGTGCCGTAGTGCTTGCTCGGAGTTTCCTCTGAGCTTCTCGTGGCGCCTGCGCGACCCCGCCCATTCCCACGCGCGGGCTATCGTCTCGGTTGCCGTCCGGCCCCAGTCCCGCGGTTCCTGGCTCTCGCTTTCCCGGCCCGGCCGGCAGCGGCTTGAGCACCATGGTAGGTACCGTGACGTCACAAGGGGGCGCCCGGGCGGAGCGCGGGCGTGCCGGCGGATAGTAGTCGGGGTGGCGTCTAGGCTTTGACCCGCGTGGTCGGAGTTGGGCCCAGGGGTCTTTCCTCCATCCTTACTTCTCACGCCTCAAATTCTGGGGTGCGGGGAAAGACACCTGGGAGCAAATGGGGATTTTCCTTCTTTTCTTTCTTTTTTTTTTTTTAAACTTATGAGGGAAACAAAACAAACGCGGGAGAGAGTTGGAAACAAGGGGAGAGAAAAAGCGAGACCTCAGGAGGCTTTGGGAGGGTGCGAATGGGATACTTTGTACAATTCTGTTCACTGGGGCGAGTGGGCAGGGCCCCAGGAGAGATGGGGGATTGAGAGACGCACCCGGAGAGCCCGAGGAGTGCAGGGCAGAGCGTCTCTCTGGGGCTTTCAGCCAGGGGCTCAGTGAAGGGTGCAGAATCATTTGCGCTTCAGGCGGTCGTCCCTATCAGTATTCTTTCCTGTGAAGTTTTGAGAACTTGCCAGAGATTTGGTGGGGATCCCAATACCAGTATTTGGGGATACTGGCAAAGGAGCACTCCTCCCTACTGTGTGCCTTCCCATATGATGGTTTTCCCCCTCTCGCCCAATAGCTCTTCTATTCCTTTTTCAAGTCCCTCGTGGGCAAGGATGTGGTCGTGGAACTCAAGAATGACCTGAGGTAGGTACCCATTCTGTAAGGGGCGAAGATATGCAGGACTCTGGAACCTCTTTGACAAGTATTTGAGGGCTGGGCACAGTGGGAGAGCTACAGAAGAAATAAATGACCAGTGCCTTAAGTTTAAAGTACTAGAAAGAGGGCAGCGCAGGCATCAATAACATTTTTTCCTTCTTTGCGAAACGAACATAGTTTTGGTTTTTTCTGACTAAATCATAGACTCCTTTGACCCAGCTTACAGAAATGTACGAATCAGTGCCACAGGTAAAGATGTATGTGCAAAGAGGTTTGTGGTTTTACTTTCAATAGCCCCAAATTGGAAACAAATAGCTGTCTACAGGGAATGGGTTGATTGAGTTGTGGTACTTCCATATTATACAGCTGTCACAGAGGAATACGATGCATTGATATGGAGAGCTGTTGCAGAATAGTATATATGGCACAATCTTCCTTTTGTTAAAGAAAATGTAAAGGGTAAGCCAAAGACCAATGCAATCCCTTATGTCTATGCTGCTTTTACATCCTCTACCCCCTTGTATCATTAGTTCCTAATTACTGTTCAGGACTTGGAGTAAATGCTGTATCCTTGGAGACACTTTTTCCTGGTCCGTCTAGCCATATAAAGTCTGTCATATAGTCTAATTTTCTTCCTAGTGGGTGCTTCTCAAATTGTGGTTTCATCGAAATGTTTATGGTTTATGTCCTGTCCTTCCTACAGGTCAGAACCTCAGCTCACCATTGTGTATCTAGCATAGGCCTGGTATATAGTAGGTGCTTAATAGCTGTGTGCCGAAAGAAAGAAAAATAGCTAACATTTGAGAAACTTCTATCAACTAAGCACTATTCTGAATACTTTGTATGTATGAATTTAATTCTCATAACACGTCCATATGACATATACTATTGTTGCCGTCTTACACATGAGGAAACTGAAGCATAGACATACATGTTAAGAAACTTACTCAAGTCTACACAGTGAATGACACAGTCAGAACTGAAGTCCAGTTCTGTCTGGTGTGTGCACACGTGCGTGCACGCTCCCTTAAATTAAAAACAGAGCAAGACAAATACCATATGATTTCACTCATATGTAGAATTTAAGAAACAAAACAAATGAACATAGGCGGTGGGAAAGAGGCAAACCAGAAAATAGATTCTTAACTATAGAGAATAAATTGAGGATCACTGGAGGGGAGGTGGGCAGGGAGTGGACTAGATGAGTGAGGGATATTAAGGAGGACACTTGTGATGAACACTGTGTGTTGTATGTAAGTGTTGAGCCACTAAATTCCACACCTGAAACTAATATTACACTATATGTTAACTAGAGTTTAAATAAAAACTTGAAAAAAAGGGTCATATTCTTTATGCAGTTGTGAAACTTGCTTTTCATCTGACAATATGTTGTGGATATTTTCCATGTCAATAAAGTTGATATTTAACATTCTTAATGTCTGTATGGCATTTTTATTCGCTGGCTGGAACTACTTTAACCGACTTTGCTGTTGCACATTTAGGCTGTTTCCAGTCCCTTGTTTTTATAAATCATGCTGCCCTGGACATCCTCATGCATGCATCTTTGTTCCCATCTCTTTCTTTAGGAAAAAAAATCCTTTGAATGAAGTGTACATTTAAAGTATCATTACTTATTACCTGACTTTCCTTTAGAAACTTTACTTTTTAACTTTATTTTCCAAGTTTTTATTTAAATTCCAGCTAACATACAGTGTAATATTCGCTTCAGGTGTAGAATTTAGTGATTCATCACTTAACATACAACCAGTGCTCATCACAAGTGCCCTCCTTAATACCCAACTTTTTTTTTTTTTAATATTTATTTATTTTGGGGAGAGCACAAGCAGGGGA
Organism: Prionailurus bengalensis; assembly: GCF_016509475.1. Classification (NCBI taxonomy): domain Eukaryota; kingdom Metazoa; phylum Chordata; class Mammalia; order Carnivora; family Felidae; genus Prionailurus; species Prionailurus bengalensis. The sequence goes on along the minus strand of NW_025091153.1, from coordinate 571,953 downwards.
GGCGCAGAGAGAGGGGGACAGAGGATCCAAAGCAGCCTCTGTGCTGACAGGCTGACAGCAGCAAGCCTGATGTGGGGCTTGAGCTCACGAACTGCGAGATCGTGACCTGAGCCGAAGTCAGACGTTCAACCAACTGAACACCCCAGGTGCCCCTCAAATTTTAAGATTTTATTTTTAAGTGATCTCTACACCCAGTGTGGGACTCAACCCCACAACCCCAAGGTCAAGAGTCACACGCTCTACTGAGACAGCCAAGCGTCCCTCTTTTAGAAACTTTGAATCAGTGTATTCCCCACTCCCAACAATACCTTCCATGTTTCTTTGTGAGGTAATTTCTTAGTTGGGGAAACGTTGATGTCGTAAGGAATGATGAAGAGAGGGACTTGCCTTTATTTATTTTTAAGATTTTATTTTTTAAAGTAGTCTCTACACCCAATGTGGGGCTTGAATTCATAACTTCGAGATCAAGAGTTGCGTGCTCTTCCGATTGAGTGGGCTAGGCACCCTAGACTTGCCTTTTAGATCAGAGATTCCCATTTATGGCACTAGTGATGCATATGGTATTGATGATACACAGGTTGGGGCCATATAGAGAGACAAGTGTGGAAGCCAGAACCACCCTAGGCAATTCTGTGAGATGATTTGTTTTTGGTTTTCCTCTTCTTCCTGGGTCTTCTACATGGCAATAATATGTCCCATGCCCTATGACAGGGACTTACAAGATTTGAAAGTAGTCCATTGGGTTGGGGGAAGAGCTTGTTTCTCTCATGCTTGATGTCATACTATTTTTCTGCCAGATACTGTTAAAGGACTGAATGAAATGACACCACCTTACACAATTCCTGAAAGTTACTTCGCTGTTGCAGATGGTAGTAGGGTGCTCTCAAAGGCTTTTCAGCAGCCAGGGATGTGGGGAAGCCACCACTGAGGCAGTATGTCTCTGGATTTCAGAGACTTAGAATTTAACAAAAATTGGGGTCCACAGAGAACTGCCAATTTATTTTTGGCAAGGACATTTCTAAAATTACCATTTATTATAATCATTTTTATTAAAAATTTTTGTTCATACCAGAAAGTAAGGGCAATTAAAGAGTTATTCTTAGGGAAGAATATTGGTAATCTTTAGCACACTACATACACACTCAACACACGCTATATTAACTTGTGTTTTGTTTTTAATGTTTATTTTTGAGAGAAAGGCAGAGCGTGAACAGGAGAGGGGCAGAGAGAGAGGGAGACACAGAATCTGAAGCAAGCTCCAGGCTTTGAGCTGTCAGCACAGAGCCCGACTCGGGGCTCGAACTCACAAGCAGTGAGATCGTGAGCTGAAGTCAGACGCTTAACTGACTGAGCCACCCAGGCGCCCCAACCTGTGTTTCTTTTGTCACAGACTTAAGAAACCTTTGAGCACACATCAGTGTTTGAGAACCACAGTCCTAAGGAACATAGAATTGTGATGACATGCGGGGCGGCCAGGATGGAAGCTGACCTGGATTGAGGTGTAATTAGACCTTGGTTTGTAGAAGTCAAATTGGAAAGAGAATTACGGAAATGTTAGAAAAATGTCATCAAATGATGGGGACATGGGTCATGGAGGATGGTGAAGTACTACTCAGGATTTGAGGTTGTAAGACTGTTGAAGCCATTGACAGAAATTAAAGAGGTTGGGCAAGAGAGGTAGCATGACTTGGAGTACTGGTGTTCTGATAGCATTCCTCATTCACATTTCAGAGGGCCCAGGGGTTGAGGAAGGGACAGGACATCCCTGTGCCTGCATCAAGAACAATGTTAAGCTATTTTGTCTACTTTACCTATGGGGCTCTGGTTCCAAGGCAAGAAATGTTTGAAAATAGCTGATGGTTTGGGGAATCAGACAGACCTGGACTCAAGTCCCTGTTTGTCCTAAACTTGGGCACCTTACACAATCTCTGAGTCCCTAGAGGGTAATGGCTATCTTGCAAAGTGGCTAGAAAGACTGCAAATATGTGGAATACAGGTCTAGTGCATGACAGTTGTTTAATGGTAGCTGTTCAGAGTGAGTTGGTTTGGGGGCGCCTGGGTGGCTCAGTCGGTTAAGTGCCAACTTTGGCTCAGGTCATGATCTTGCAGTTTGTGAGTTCAAGCTCCATGTCGGGCTCTGTGCTGACAGCTTGGAGCCTAGACCCTTTTTTGGATTCTGTGTCTCCCTCTCTGTCTGCTCCTCCCCTGCTCACACTCTGCCTCTCTCAAAAATAAAAAAAAAATTTAAAAAGTGAGTTGGTTCTAGGAGAGGAGACATGAGATCTAAAATAACACATTGCATGGGTACCTGGGCAGCTCAGTCGATTAAGTGTCTGACTTTGGCTCAGGTCATGATTCCACAGTTCATGAGTTCAAGCCTCAAGTCAGGCTCTGTGCTGACAGCTCAAAGCCTGGAGCTTGCTTCAGATTATGTGTCTTCCTCTCTCTCTGCCCCTCTCCCGCTCATGCGCTCACGTTCTCTCTCTCTCTCAAAAATAAGTAAACATTTAAAAACTAAATAAGTAAAATAACATATTGCAGTAAAAGCATTGTCTTTCTTGCTCCTGGGTTTAGGAATGCCCCCTTTTGGTTCTACATTTTCTGGCTTCCTTAAGTCCTTGACTTCCCCCAACCATGTTCTTATCCATGCTTTGAAGACATCTCTGTTTATTTTGGTTTAAACTGATTTGGTTCTCTCCTCCATCTCCCCCGACAGCATCTGTGGAACCCTCCATTCTGTGGATCAGGTAAGATATCGTAGGAGCCTAGAATTGGGTCTTGGGGAAGGAGAGGGGAGAGTTTTGGTGCTGGGTACTTGCATGTTTTCTCTAGAGCTGATGATGCTATTCATCTTCTTTTCTTAGTATCTCAACATCAAACTAACTGACATCAGTGTCACAGACCCTGAGAAATACCCTCACATGGTGAGTTGGCGATGGTGAAGAGGAAACAGAAACAGGATGCTCCCGGGTGGATAGCAGATATTTTTAAGGGTGTTTTCACATTTGTCTATCTTGGTCTAGTTATCAGTGAAGAACTGCTTCATCCGGGGCTCAGTGGTCCGCTATGTGCAGTTGCCGGCAGATGAGGTCGACACACAGTTGCTACAGGACGCAGCAAGGAAGGAGGCCCTGCAGCAGAAACAGTGATGGTTCCTTCTCCTCCCTGTCCCTCTTCTATTGGTGACCTTTAACCTCAAGTCCCAGCCAGGACCCCTCCCTCCCCATATTGAGGATTTGTTGTCTTTTTTTTTTAAATAGTGGAGCCTTTTTTTTTTTTTCCTATTATTATTTCAGCGATGAGTGGATGAGAGGAAATAGTGTGGAGCAGCTCTCCTCTGTTGAGGAGGGGAGGATAAGTAGGCTGGGGAACTGCAAAGCCTGCCTTGTCCTCAGCATCTGTCCTTCTCACTCCTTCCCTGGAGTGGGAAGAATCTCCTAGATTCTGGTGGAAGAATCTCCTAGATTTCTCCAGGGCACCATGTGATTCGTTTTGGGGATGGAAGGAATCTGTCCCGCATCGGGAATAAACTTATGATGCACATTTGAGTTCTAGTTCTGTGTGTGTTTGGGGAAGGAGCCTGGAGGGTGGGAAAGGGATGTTGCATTCATCCAAGCCCTGCTACTCTCATCACCTCAGCCAAGAATCCAACCCAACTTCCCAGCATTGTCTGCCCCTCTTCTTGGCGTAAACCATGTAATACCTCACCTGGCTACACCATGTTTCTTGAACATGCCCCTGCCTACCGTGGTCTTCTGCTTATACCCACAACGAGTACTTGCTGCCCTTCCATCTCTGTCCTTCTGTTAACCTGACAGTCAATGAGACACCAACATGCATTTGATGCTGCTCTATCATGCCGCCTCAACCCAGCCAAATCACTACACGCTTCCTGAATATCTATAGAGGTTTAACATAAGTGACAATTTTTATTGTGGAGAGTTGTAACTGGGAATTAACTGAATTCTTAACTGGCTGATTCAGCAAATAGGAGTTTTCTTTTTTTTTTTTTTTAATTTTTTTTAACGTTTTTTTAATTTATTTTTGAGACAGAGAGAGACAGAGCATGAATGGGGGAGGGTCAGAGAGAGGGAGACACAGAATCTGAAACAGGCTCCAGGCTCTGAGCTGTCAGCACAGAGCCCAACGCGGGGCTCAAACTCAGGGACCGCGAGATCATGACCTGAGCCGAAGTGGGCTGCTTAACCGACTGAGCCACCCAGGCGCCCCAGCAAATAGGAGTTTTCTATACAGATGAGTTCTCAGCGCTAGTGGACCTTACGGGACCTCCAGCTTGACTCCCTCTTCTTTGCGGAGGGAATGAGGCTCCGAGAAGAGGCGGGGCGCCCTCTCGGCCGCGGCCGGCAGGTTCCCGGACTGCCCGCTGGGCGCCGCCCTCCTCTGGCCCGCCCGAGGACCCGTGCAAGGTGCCCGCGGTGGCGCCTGACCGAAGAGCGGTTGCGGGGCCGTCCTCCGCTCCCGCGTCCGCGTCCCGCGCGGTCCCTCGTGAGCGCGGTCGGCGGCGGGTGGCGCGGCCCCGGGCCAGTGTCGGGCAGGGCCACACCCGCACACGCAGGCGGAGCACGGCCGCCCGCGCCAGGACCCGCGGGCCCGGAAACGCTTGTTGTCACAAAGGGGGGGAACACGTGGGCACACACGGCCCGGCGGCGGTCGCAGGGAGCTAGGATCGCCCGGAGAACCTCCCACCGTCCCTGCCCGCCGGACTTCTCGGCCCCGGCCTCCAGGCCGGTCCACCTTCGGCCGGCGCCCGGCCGTGAGGTGGCTGTCCGGCTGGGCCTGACCACCTCTCTCCAGTACGTACCGGCGGCCCGAGCCCGCGTCCTGCCGCTCGCCGAGGGTCTACCCCGCGCCTCCCGCAGTCCCCGAGCACGCGCGATCCTGGGGAGTTTCCCATTGGCACTGCCACTCCGAGAGCCGGGCCCTTGGCTTTTAAGGCCCTATCAGACCTCTAGTCCTGGGGGTCTCGGGCACCTGCGGTACAGGAGTCCCCACGGGGGTACCCTCTCTCCTCCAGTAGGACGCTCCTGGGTTCCTCAGTCTTCCCGTCTTTCCTTCTCCTTAGGTTTTTGTCCACCTCGTTCGGACCCCCTGCGTAACCATGTCCATCCTGTATGTCTCCCCTCATCCCGATGCCTTCCCCAGCCTCCGTGCCCTTATCGCTGCGCGTTATGGGGAGGCTGGGGAGGGACCGGGCTGGGGAGGAGCCCACCCCCGCGTCTGTCTTCAGCCACCCCCGACCAGCAGGACTCCCTTTCCCCCACCCCGCCTGCCCGCCCTGGAGCAAGGGCACGGCGGGCTCTGGGTGTGGGGGGCCACCGCTGTGGCCCAGCTGCTGTGGCCAGCAGGCCTGGGGGGCCCTGGCGGTAGCCGGGCCGCCGTCCTGGTCCAACAGTGGGTCAGTTACGCCGACACGGAGCTAATACCAGCTGCCTGTGGAGCATCGCTGCCGGCCTTGGGACTCCGAAGCTCTGCCCAGGACCCCCAGGTGATTGGGGAGAAGGGAAGAGGGAGAGGGGGAAATTTAGAAGAAAGAAGGTGGAATGGGTAGTGAAGATAGCATGTCAGATGTGGAGAAACACTGATGAAATCCCAGATTGCCGCCTGGTATGATAACCTTGGGCCGGTTTCTTAAACTCTGAAGCCTTGGTCTTCCCGTTGATGAAAAGAGAAGTTTTCATGTTGAGGAACTCGAGAAGATTAAAAGAAGTGTGCAGAGCAGTCTGGTGCCAGGTGTTTTAAAGTCTGGGCACAGAAGTTTGAGGAGTCTGAGGCTGATGAAGGCCGTGGTTACTGTGAAGTGTAGAAAATAAAGACTGGGTGAAGGAGAGATGAGAGGCAAGTGGGGTGCGAGAGGTGGCCCCTGCTGGAAGGAGATGAGGGAGAGGGAAATGAGGAAGGGCTGGAAGGGAGAGGAGAGAGAACTGTACCAGACTGTAGCCAGGAATTCTTCAAAGCAACCACCTCCTTGCAGAGTTTTGAGCACATGGTGGATACTTCGTATTTCTTGAATGAATGAATGAATGAATGAATGAAATGAATATATGACTTAGACCCTGACTTGCTTCTTTATATCCTGCTTATTCTGTCTAAAATAGAGGTTCCCTCTCTGGAATTCCTTGTCCCCACTTCAGCCTGATTTATTTTTCTTTAGAGCACTTAGGAAGAAAAATAGAGTAATGTGTTATATATTTGCATATTTATTGTCTGTCTCCCCCACTAGAGTGTTAACTCCACCAGGCAGGGTCTGTTTTCATCTCCTCATTCTTAGAGAAGTGTCTGGCCTGTAGTAGGTACTTAATACTTCTTGAAGCAATTACTGTGCTGTCTCATGTAATCTTAACATTAACTTCTTGTGTTTGATATATTGCATCTGACACATAGTAAGTGTTCAGCAGGAATTCATTGAACAAATGGGAATATTTTTATGACCATTTGACCTCAGAGGTGGTGATTTGTGGAGTAGAAGGGGGTCACCTGGATTGGGTGGGGATAAGGGGTGGGATTGAGGTGGGCCAAGCCTTATCGTATTCATAACCTCTTCCCTTTCCTGCTAGGCTGCCCTGGCGGCCCTGGGGAGGGCTCTGAGCCCCTTGGAAGAGTGGCTTCGGCTGCATACCTACCTGGCTGGGGAGGCTCCCACTCTGGCTGACCTGGCGGCTGTCACAGCCTTGCTGCTGCCTTTCCGTTACGTAAGTCACCGGGGCCTAGAGAAGAATGACGGAAGCTCCCCTCAGACCTCATTATAGGGTGACTAAGGCTATTTCATTTCTTGTCACCATCCCAGGTCCTGGACCCCTCTGCACGCCGGATCTGGGGTAATGTGACACGCTGGTTTATCACCTGTGTCCAGCAGCCAGAATTCCGTGCAGTGCTGGGGGAGGTGGTTCTGTACTCAGGGGCCAGACTGCTCTCCCAACAGCCAGGTGAGGCAGGGTAGGGAGTAAAATGGGAGGGGTTCCTCTGGGCTTTCCGCGTAGCTCACTTCCTTTTTTTTTTTCTTATGAATGGTGGAATCACTGGGGAAGGGGCCTGAGGAAGGGTGAGATGGGAGACCAGCATGGAGGAACACTGGGCAGCTGGAATAGGCCATCTGAAACATAGTAGTAAGGTTCACAGAGGGTCCCCAATGGGCCAAGTTGGCATTTCTGTGCCTCTGCCTAGGCTCTGAGGTCCCTGCACCCCCAAAGACTGCTACGCAACTCAAGAAAGAGGCAAAGAAACGGGAGAAGCTAGAGAAATTCCAGCAGAAGCAGAAGAGCCAACAGCAGCAGCCACCCCCAGGGGAGGTGAGAAGCTGAGGGTAGGACTGGAAGAAAGCTGGTAGCACACATGGGTGGATGATATCTGTGCCTGTATCTCTTCCCTCCCAAGCAGAAGAAACCAAAACCAGAGAAGAGAGGGAAACGGGATCCTGGGGTCATTACCTACGACCTCCCAACCCCATCTGGGGAAAAGAAAGGTACTAGAAGGGGGTAGGGACCCCAGTGCTTCACCTCCACCCTCTTCAGCTGCTGCTGCGCGGTGTTACCCCTTCCTACTCTGCCGTTGCTCCCACTGCTTGGCTTGTGAGGATTTGCACAGCCCCCGGATCTCCCAATGCCTGTCCTGTGATGTGAGCACCAGAGGCCCATCGGCCCAGCTGCTCCCAGCCTCAGGCACTGACCCTCCCCTTTTCTCCCCCAGATGTCAGTGGCACCATGCCTGACTCCTACAGCCCTCAGTACGTGGAAGCTGCCTGGTACCCTTGGTGGGAGCAGCAGGGCTTCTTCAAGCCCGAGTATGGAGTAAGTGGCCTCCACTCCCCAGGCCTGGAGGAGATGTGGGAGGGGGACAGCAGGGCCAGAGGACAGGTTGCCTCGGAGGGGGCCAGGAGAGGTGACATGAGGCCTTAGCATGTGCCTGTCCTTCCTCCCCCATCAGCGTGCCAGCGTGTCAGCACCAAATCCCCGGGGAATCTTCATGATGTGCATCCCACCCCCCAATGTGACAGGCTCCCTGCACCTGGGCCACGCACTCACCAACGCCATCCAGGACTCCCTGACCCGATGGTGAGTTCCTGTCCTCTCCTTCAACGGGTTCCCTCTGCCTTCTCTGGCTTCTCACTCCTGTCTTCCTTTCTGTTCCCTGACAGGCCATATCTGTCCTCCCTTCTTCCATATTGGCCCTCAGCTGTGCCCCCTGGTGGTGCTACACTTCTCTCGTAATCATTCCCATCGTCCTCAGCATGCTCCCCCAGTCAAGCAACCAACACCCCTCATTTGCAGATGCTCTTCTCTCCCTGCTCTTGCTATGGAAAATAACATTATTTTGAGTTAAACAAGAAATCTGTGAATATGTTTTTGTAAGAAATTTAAAGCTTCAAGTCTCTTTGCGTCTCTCTAGACCTACTCCCTCCCGAAACATAGCCATTATTACCACTTTGATGTGTATCATTCCAGATCTTTCCTATCTACTTACAAATATGCATGCCCATAGAACTGTATAATTTTCCTTTTGAGTGGGTTTTTCTTTTTCTCTTCTTTAACATAAAGGGCTCAACCCAAACATATTACTCTACGACTTTGTTTTTTTTTTTTTACACTTAGCAGTTTACTTTGGAGATCTTTTCCTTGTTCTTATACATAGACTGATCTCATTCTCTTTCATTGCTCCATAGCATTCTATAACGTGGCTGTGCTGTAATAATCACTTTTTTTTTTTTTTTTTTAAATTTTATTTTAGAGTAAGTGCACATGACGGGGAGAGGAGCAGAGGGGGAGAGAGAGAGAATCTTAAGCAGGCTCTTAAGAGTCAGTCATTCAACTGACTAAGCCACTTAGGTGCCCTGGAATCACTTTTTTATTAATGGCCGTTTCTGATTTTTCTCTCTTGAAAACCTTGCTGGAATACACATTCCTGTATATGCTTTCTCAAGTGCAAGTGGAAGGATTCTCTGGTATACTATCAGGAAGTGAAACTTCTGGGTCTGAGGGACATGCTTATATTAAGTTGCCCCCAAAGCAGCTTCAGTGATTTATACTTCTGTGAACTGCATGTGAGGGTATTCATTTCCCTGTTCTCTTTCTGACCCTGGACATATCTGTGTTTGTTTGTGATTACTGAGTCTGTGCCTGTTCGTGTTTGGCCGGTCAGGTTTCCTTTTATATGAATCGTCTGTATCCATCTTTTGTCCATTTTTCTATTGATTCTTTGTTTGTTTTTTTTTTTCTTTAATTGGTTTGTTGGAAGATTCTTTAATATTCAGATATTGATTTTTTTTGGTTTGTTGTGTATGTTTTCTCCTGTTCTAGTACTTGTTCCTTCCTAATTTTTACTATTTTAATATTTTAATTAGTTAACAATTTATATAATTTAATATTCCAGATGGCAAGTTTCTTTAAAAATGTACTTAATTCAATTTATTTATTTACTTTTATTTTAGAGAGAGTGCTAGCAGGGAAGAGGGGCAGAAGGAGACAGAGAGAGAGAGAGAGAGAGAGAGAGAGAGAGAGAGAGAGAATTTTAAGCAGGCTCCACACTTAGCAAAGAGCCCAAAGCAGAGCTGGATTCCACAATCCTGGAATCATGACCTGAGTTGAAATCAAGAGTCAGATGCTCAACCGACTAAGCCACTCAGGTGCCCCTAGAAAAGTATTTTAAAACAACTTTTTATCTTTAGAAGCCAGGGTTTATTTAATTTTAATTTAAGTTCTGAGAAATTTTTCTGGAGTCTTATTTACTAACTTAATTTGGTTGGGAGTACTTACAGGCATCACTATGTGCCAGCTGTACTCTGGGCACTAGGGATACAACATCAGATTTAGAATTTTGTGAGGAATTGAAAGTTGAAAATACAGAGTTGTGTTAAATACATGTAACATACAAGGGTCAACTTAGTAACACTAGAAAAGAATGAACACTTCTTAGAAAACTTTTTAAGGTGGGGCCCCTGGGTGGATCCAGCTCTGAGTCAGGCTCTACACTGACAGGGCAGAGCCTGCTTGAGATTCTCTCTCTGCTCCCTCGCTCACATTCTCTCTCTCTCTCTCTCTCTCTCAAAATAAATAAATAAACTTAAAAAAAAGAAGCAAATGACATTAAAAAAAAGAACTTTTAAGATAGCAGCCTTTTTTCTAATGAACATGGCCTAAATAAAATGTTAGAAACTCCCATTTACTTAAATGGAATAGATTTCTATCAACATTTTAGAATCAAAAATAACAGGGGTGCCTGGGTGGCTCGGTTGGTTAAGTGTCCGACTTCGGCTCAGGTCATGACCTCGTGGTTCATGGGTTTGAGCCCCGCATTGGGCTCTGTGCTGAATGCTTGCTTGGAGCCTGGAGCCTGCTTCAGATTCTGTGTCTCCTCTCTCTGCCCCACCTCCACTCATGCTCTGTCTCATTCTGTCTCTCAAAAATAAATAAATGTAGGGGCGCCTGGGTGGCTCAGTCGGTTGGGCAACCGACTTCGGCTCAGGTCATGATCTCACAGTCTGTGAGTTCGAGCCCCGCCTTGGGCTCTGTGCTGACAGCTCAGAGCCTGGAGCCTGTTTCAGATTCTGTGTCTCCCTCTCTCTCTGACCCTCCCCCGTTCATGCTCTGTCTCTCTATGTCTCAAAAATAAATAAAAGTCAAATAAAAAAAAAATTAAATAAATAAATAAATAAATAAATGTAAATTAAAAAAAAATAACACGTGAAGCACAACATTAAATATTTCCATCAACAAAACATTATTAATAAAAGTGGGTTGTATATCTATATTTTTTCTTTTTCTCCCCAGCAGAGAATAGGGTACTTTCATGCAAATACCTATGACATTTTACTGATTTTTTTTTTTTTTTTGGTCAATTTTATACAAACCCTGAGAAATGCTTTTAGTAAAATATTCTTTGTGTTTTCTTTTTTTTAATGTTTATTTTATTTTTGACAGAGAGAGACAGAGCATGAACAGGGGAGGGGCAGAGAGAGAGGGAGACAGAGAATCCAAAGCAGGCTCTGACAGCTCAGAGCCCAGCACGGGGCTCGAACTCACAGACAGACTGCGAGATCATGACCTGAGCTGAGGTCGGACTCTCAACCTACTGAGCCACCTAGGCGCCCCTATTCTTTGTATTTTCATTTGTTATGCTTTACTTCTTTGGTAATACCTAACAAATACCAGATTTCATAAAACATATTTGTATCCAGTACATGTTTTTATTTTTGAGACAGAGCATGAGCAGGAGAGGGGCAGAGAGAACGGGAGACATAGAATTTAAAGCAGGCTCCAGGCTCTGAGCTGTCAGCACAGAGCCCGATGTGGGGCTCAAACTCACAGACCGCGAGATCATGACCTGAGCTGAAGTCAGACACTTAGCCGACTGAGCCAACCAGGCGCCCCCGTATCCAGTACATGTTTAACCAACACTTTGAGGATCGAAGAGCTCAGGAGAATGGAGTCGCTTTAGTCCCTGTTCCCAAGGACCCAAGGAGATCTAACTGTAGTGGGGATGATCAGATTATAAAGTAATGAATATAATATAGTTTGATGAGTCTTTGAAAGTGATGTATAGGTAGTGTTTCTTTGTTATTTTTTTAACATCTTTATTTTATTTTATTTCATTATTATTATTATTTTTAAGGAGGCTCCAGGCCCAGCGCAGGGTTTGCACCTGAGATCAAGAGTCAAAAGCTGAATGGGCTGAGCCACCCAGTTGCCTCTGTTTATATAATAATTTCCTCTCCCCGCTTTAATGTGCTTAGTTCGAAAAGGTCACAGAAAAGGTCATTGGAATTTAATGGCTTTATGTGCCACATCAGCAGAGAGCTTGAGCATAAGCTGCACGAACTTGAACCAGAGCGTGGCAGATGTAGCCCTGCAATGCTACTCTATTTTCTCTAATTCACCTCCTGATTAGTTCCCTAACGTGTTACTAGCTTCTAGTCACTTCCCCCTAAATGGCCTATCACTTGCTTTTTAACTTTACTTAGAGGTCTTATTCTGAGATTTTTACATTTTGGTCTAGTTGATTTGTCAGTGTTCTTTAGCTTTATCTTTGCGTCTTGTTAACAAAGGCCTCTCTTACCTCAGAGTCACAGTCTCATCTGTGTCTTGGTCTTTTTTTTAGTTTGAAAAGTGTGTTATTTTTTTCTAATGCTTTTTTTTTTTTTTTTTAATTTTTTTTTTCAACGTTTATTTATTTTTGGGACAGAGAGAGACAGAGCATGAAGAGGGGAGGGGCAGAGAGAGAGGGAGACACAGAATCGGAAACAGGCTCCAGGCTCCGAGCCATCAGCCCAGAGCCCGACGCGGGGCTCGAACTCACGGACCGCGAGATCGTGACCTGAGCTGAAGTCGGACGCTTAACCGACTGCGCCACCCAGGCGCCCCTCTAATGCTTTTCTGATAGTGTTGAGTTCATCAGTCTGATTAGAATTTATCGTTGTGAGTGTTGGGAAGTAGGGAACTAATTAGCTAGCTGTCCTAAACAGACTTATTCAGTAGCTCATCCTTTCCCTACTGATAAGAAATTCGACTTTTGACAAATACTGAATGTGCTTGCATCTGTTTCTAGACCCGGTTTGGTTCCCTTTATCTGTAACTTTGTTTCTATGTAGTAATTTACTGTTTATTTTTATTTATTTATTTATTTTTTAGTAACTTACTGTTTAATAATCATAACTTTCTCATACGGCAAGAGCGTCTTTGTTTCTTTGTTCTTTTGCCAGATTGCTCTGGCTGTCCTTGCACATTGCTCCCTGACTAGAACATTTAAAAAAAAAATTTTTTTTTTTAACATTTATTTATTTTTGAGAGACAGAGCATGAGTGGGGGAGGGGCAGAGAGGGAAACACAGAATCTAGAGCAGGCTTCAGGCTCTGAGTTGTCAGCATAGAGCCAAACATGGTGCTCGAACCCATGAACCATGAGATCATGACCTGAGCTGAAGTCGGACACCTAACTGACTGAGCCATCCAGGCGCCCCTCCCTGACTATAACTTTAGAATTGGGCCCCTTTCTTTCCTGAGTCCATTGACTCCTTGCCCAGGAGCCCCATCTTCCTTTGATGCCAGGTCCACCAGCCCACTCCCCTTGGGTCCTCGTGTTCTTCCCATAGGCACCGCATGCGAGGGGAGACCACCCTGTGGAACCCTGGCTGTGACCACGCTGGCATTGCCACTCAGGTGGTCGTGGAGAAGAAACTCTGGCGCGAACGGGGGCTGAGCCGGCACCAGCTGGGCCGAGAGGCCTTCCTGCGGGAGGTCTGGAAGTGGAAAGAGGAGTAAGTATGCAGCACCCCCCACTCCTGTCCCCCTGTCCAGATAAGATCTCTAGCCTCCGGCCGTGGCTGCAGAGCCAGACCCTCATGGAGGCTGAGGGTCAGTGGGCTCTGGGGCCCAGGTCATTTTCAGAGGGATGGGTGAAAATACCCCATCAGCTGCTCAGTGTCTCTCTCCAGCCCAGGCCTGAGTGCTGATCCCGGCCTGTTTGTCCACTTCCAGGAAGGGTGACCGGATTTACCACCAGCTGAAGAAGCTTGGCAGCTCTTTGGACTGGAATCGAGCCTGTTTCACCATGGACCCTGTGAGTAGGAGAGGTCTTGGGGCTGAGGCAGGACAGGGAAGCTCCCAGAGCACCCACAGAAGAGAGCACCCTTCCCCTAGGAGGGGAGCCCACTGCTCATAGGAAACCACTAAGGACTCAGCTGCAAATACCACTTCTTGCCCCTTATCGTGGCCCTTTGTCACCCAGTCTGGGGGCTCACATTCTTTCAGGTGGCACACATTGGGGCCTCACTCTCCTATGGAGCCTGAACTCCCAGGATTCTCTTCACCAGCACCTGTCCCTAGCTGAGTGGCTTCCCTGCCATCTTCAGAGTCTTCAGGCTTGTTGCCTGCCTTTGTGTTCCCATAGTTCTCTCTCCTCCTCAAGAAAAATACTTCTGCCCTCTAGCCCTCAAAGGGGTCTGTGTGCTGACGGTGGGACTCTGGACAGCCCAAGTCTCGCCAGATCCCGCTGCTTTGGCAAGTCTGCCTGGGTCCCTAGGCACCTGGGCCCATGCGTGACTCCCCCTGCTCCCTAGAAACTCTCAGCAGCTGTGACAGAGGCCTTCGTCCGGCTCCACGAGGAAGGAGTCATTTACCGCAGCACCCGTCTCGTCAACTGGTCCTGCACCCTCAACTCTGCGATCTCCGACATCGAGGTGTGTCCCCACCCCCACCCCAGGCTCTCTCCATCTCCGCCCCCCCACTCCAGCTCCCTGGCTATTTAACACCCATCTCACAGGTGGATAAGAAGGAGCTGACAGGTCGCACTCTGCTCTCCGTGCCTGGCTACAAGGAGAAGGTGGAGTTTGGGGTCCTTGTCTCCTTTGCCTACAAGGTCCAAGGCTCAGGTAGGAGCCAGGGCATCAGGGTCCCGGGCTGGGCGAGGTAGGAGGTGAGAAGGGGCCAGAGCTGAGACCACAAGTCCTCCTGTCACCCTAGACAGTGATGAGGAGGTGGTAGTGGCGACAACTCGGATTGAAACGATGCTGGGAGACGTGGCCGTAGCTGTGCACCCCAAAGACCCGAGATACCAGGTGTGGCAGGGGTGCTGCCCACAGCTGGGGAGGACTGCTGGTCGGAAGGGGCTCCTACGCTGTGAATGAGGTTGGGATGGGCGCTCAGCCTCTTGGCTGAGAGAAAATTGCATCAGAAACTCATTTTCAGCTCCTTTTTGGCCCTGGGTGTTGGGACAATCAGGGACCTGGGTAAGAGGAATTGGGTCCAGCCCGTTTTGAATTTTTTTTCATCTTTGAAATGATTTATTGTTTGCTTTTGCCTTCTTGAATTTTTGATGTCTCCCTCTGCCCCCAGCACCTGAAGGGGAGGAGCGTGATTCACCCATTCTCGTCTCAGAGCCTCCCCATCGTCTTTGACGATTTTGTGGACATGGAGTTTGGCACAGGTGAGCCGGGGGCTGTCCTCTGGAGAGAGAAGGAGGCACCCTTTGGTCATTCATCTTCCCTCTGGAAGAAAAAGAAGAAGCTTTTCCTAAACCAGCAGGACTTGGGCTGGGTTTCAGGGGGCTGTACTCGAGAGGTGGGAGACAAGGGTGGTCTGGGGGCCACATCTTTCAGCAAAAGAGGGTGTGTATAGAGACTCCACTGAGTCTTTGTGACCCTGGCACCCCCACGTACACCCCAGGTGCAGTGAAGATCACCCCCGCACATGACCAGAACGACTATGAAGTCGGGCAGCGGCACGGGCTGGAGGCCATCAGCATCATGGACTCCCGAGGGGCCCTCATCAACGTGCCCCCGCCTTTCCTGGTGAGACTACCTGGGGTGTGGTGGCCAGGTCGAGAGATGGTGGGGTACGTAGGCATGGCCGTGATGAGGCCTGTCTCCTACCCAGGGCCTACCGAGGTTTGAGGCCAGGAAGGCAGTGCTGGCGGCACTGAAGGAGCGGGGACTGTTCCGGGGCATTGAGGACAACCCCATGGTGGTGCCGCTTTGCAAGTGAGGACGGGGGCCTGGGAAGAGGGCAGGGGAGGGGCTCCTCAGGGTGCTCACCTCTTGATCTCCCACCCGTGTGTTCTCACAGCCGTTCCAAGGACGTGGTGGAGCCTCTCCTGCGGCCACAGTGGTACGTGCGCTGTGGGGAGATGGCCCAGGCCGCTAGTGCTGCTGTGACACGGGGAGACCTCCGCATCCTACCTGAGGCCCATCAACGGACATGGCACGCCTGGATGGACAACATCCGGTGCGTCAGGGCCCTTGATGTGGGAGGGTGATTGGGTGAGAGGCTAAGCAGGGCACAGGCCGGGGCACCTCCCTCCCCTGCCTGATTCACGTCCCTTCTCCCTAATCCCCCTGCCCCCCACCATTTGCAGGGACTGGTGTATCTCCCGGCAGCTGTGGTGGGGCCATCGCATCCCAGCCTACTTCATCACAGTTAGTGACCCAGCTGTGCCCCCAGGGGAGGTGAGAACTGGGCCAGAGCTGGACACTGGCACATCTCAGGGAGTTGTGGGTCTGTGGGGTCCTTGCTGGGGGGAGGGGTCAGGGCAAGGCAGAGGGACCCCCTTGGCACTCACTCTACCTCTGGCAGGACCCTGATGGGCGGTACTGGGTGAGCGGGCGCAGCGAGGCCGAGGCCCGGGAGAAGGCAGCCAAGGAATTTGGAGTGTCCCCTGACAAGATCAGTCTCCAGCAAGGCAAGTCAGGGCTTTGGGGGTGAAGGGTAGAGCTGGGGTTCTGATCCTCATCTCTGTCCCCTCTGATCTCTGACCTTTGGCCTCCCTCAGATGAGGATGTGTTGGACACCTGGTTCTCCTCTGGCCTCTTCCCCTTCTCCATCCTGGGCTGGCCCAACCACGTATGTTCCTGGGGGACCAGCCCAGGGTGGGATGGCGGTCTTGGAGGTGGGTGCTTGGCTCCCCATCATGCCCTGCTCTGCCCCCAGTCAGAAGATCTGAATGTGTTCTACCCGGGGACGCTGCTGGAGACGGGCCATGACATCCTGTTCTTCTGGGTGGCCAGGATGGTCATGCTTGGCCTGAAGCTCACTGGCAAGCTGCCTTTCAGAGAGGTGATAAGACTGCCGACACCCTTCCCACAGTCCCTACCATCACCCACCCTCCTGTGCCACAGCTCAGGCTCAGCACACATGGGGACACAGCACAGCCCACGGACAGCTGTGGGTGGGCCTAGCCAGGGAGGGCTTGTGGGGACTGAAAGCCAGCCCGGGTTCCACTCAGTGATTCTGTGCCATGGCTTCCTAGATGAGGGAGCGCCTCTAATTCCCATGAAGGTGCCAAATGCACTGGCAGGGGTACCGTGGGGGCCTGAGGTTCAGAACGGGGCAGACCAGATGCAGGGCCCCGGCAGGCATTGCGGTGTGGGTGAGGAGACACATTGTCATGGGCCTTCCCTGCCCTTGCTTGTCAGGTCTACCTCCACGCCATCGTGCGAGATGCCCATGGCCGAAAGATGAGCAAGTCTCTAGGCAACGTCATCGACCCCCTGGACGTCATCCACGGAGTCTCCCTGCAGGTGGGGCTGCGCCCTGGGCCGGGCCGGGAAGGGCTGTGAGGCTGTGGCCACGGCCCCCTGACCGCTCCCACCTCACCCTCAGGGCCTCCACGACCAGTTACTGAACAGCAACCTGGATCCCAGTGAGGTGGAGAAGGCTAAAGAAGGGCAGGTACCGAGGACGGGCTCTGGGGCTACAGTGTGGGCTGAGGTAGGTGAGGCTGCCTCAGGACACCCCCGACTGACTCCTCCCCACAGAAGGCAGACTTCCCGGCGGGGATTCCCGAGTGCGGCACCGATGCCCTCCGGTTTGGACTGTGTGCCTACACGTCCCAGGGTATGGCCTCCAAAACCTCTCCACTGAGTCCCTCCTCCTTCCCTGAGCCCATTCTTCTCCTTCACCATGGGCACGAGTTGGGAGGGAGAATAGTGAGGAGTCACACTTCACACCCGCCCAGGTCGCGACATCAACCTGGATGTGAACCGGATATTGGGATACCGCCACTTCTGCAACAAGCTCTGGAACGCCACAAAGTTTGCCCTGCGTGGCCTTGGGAAGGGTTTTGTGCCATCACCCACCTCTGAGGTGAGGGCCTGGTAGGCGGCAGGGTGGGCAGCACCCACACAGGCAGCTCGTCTGCCGCTCAGGCATCGAGCATGGTCCGTGCTGTATCACGATTGTAGCCACTGAGTCAGGAGGCCCAGCACCTGCCCCGGATGAGCCTTCCTGCAACAGGCAGGACAGATAGATACAGGGAAAGCCTGAGCATCGGGGTCCTCCGAGAAGGGGGTGGGGGTCCTTTTTCCTCCAGATGCTGGGCACATGGTGGTTGCTTCAGACGTATCAGGCTGCTGGAATGCCGATCTGCCCATGGTTCCTGCCGCCCATGGGCTTCTGCCTCCTTCCCCCTGGGCTTATGGTACTTCCTCGCTGATGTGCCCCTTCTTCCCAAGCCTGGAGGCCATGAGAGCCTGGTGGACCGCTGGATCCGCAGCCGGCTGACTGAGGCCGTGAGGCTCAGCAACCAAGGTTTCCAGGCCTATGATTTCCCAGCTGTCACCACTGCCCAGTACAGCTTCTGGCTCTATGAGCTCTGTGATGTCTACCTGGTGAGGAGGAGCTGAGAGATGGGTGGGGGGCGGCAGAGCCCTGGACCTCACGTTGCCAGTGGTTGGCCACGAGACCTGAGCCAACCTGTCCCCTTCCTGGTCCTCACAGGCACAGTGAGGGCTGCAGGCTGGGCCTTTTCCATCCTTGAGCCTTGTGCTCTGTGCTTCCTGGTCCCCTAGGAGTGCCTGAAGCCCGTGCTGAATGGGGTGGACCAGGTGGTGGCCGAGTGTGCTCGCCAGACCCTCTATACCTGCCTGGACGTTGGCCTGCGGCTGCTGTCACCCTTCATGCCCTTTGTGACTGAGGAGCTGTTCCAGAGGCTGCCCCGGCGGACACTACAAGCTCCGCCTAGCCTCTGTATTACCCCCTATCCGGAGCCCTCGGAGGTATGGGGTGTAGCCTAGAGG
The DNA here is from genome assembly GCF_016509475.1 of Prionailurus bengalensis. Classification (NCBI taxonomy): domain Eukaryota; kingdom Metazoa; phylum Chordata; class Mammalia; order Carnivora; family Felidae; genus Prionailurus; species Prionailurus bengalensis. The sequence goes on along the minus strand of NW_025091153.1, from coordinate 553,437 downwards.
GGGGCTCTGGCCTGCCCCCCTGCCTCCCTCACCCCCTCTCCCATCCCACAGTGCTCCTGGAGGGACCCTGAGGCAGAAGCTGCCATGGAACTGGCCCTAAGCATCACACGAGCTGTGCGCTCCCTGCGTGCCGACTACAACCTCACCCGGATCCGGCCTGATTGTGAGCCACCTCGTCCCATTGGCCCCTCAGTCCACTCTGGGACCCTTGTCCGACGAGGTTGCCTCCTCTCGCGTCTCCTGGGGGCCACATCTCACCTTCCTCCCTCCCTGCAGGTTTCCTAGAAGTGACTGATGAGGCCACGGGCGCTCTGGCGTCGGCTGTGTCAGGCTACGTGCAGGCGCTGGCCAGCGCGGGCGTGGTGGCTGTCCTGGCCCTGGGGGCTCCCGCGCCACAGGGCTGTGCTGTGGCCCTGGCCTCTGACCGCTGCTCCGTCCACCTGCAGCTGCAGGGACTGGTGGACCCGGCCCGGGAGCTGGGCAAGCTGCAGGCCAAGCGTGGTGAGGCACAGCGGCAGGCACAGCGTCTGCGGGAGCGCCGCGCTGCCTCAAGCTACCCTACGAAGGTGCCCCTTGATGTCCAGGAGGCAGACAAAGTCAAGGTGTGTGTGTGGGTGGGCATTCCTTCTCCACTGCCCACACCATCTGCTCCCTCCATCATCAGGCCCAGCCCTGGGCAGCCATGGGGGAGCAGGCCGCCCAGGCCCCTTGCATAGGCGGGGCCCACGTAATCCCTCCTCTTACATGAGAAACGGTCAGCAGCAGGGGCACAGCCCAAGGTCACACAAGCAAGGTGAAGACAGACCTAGAACCAGGTATCCTGCCTCCCAGCCAGAGCCCTCGTGCCCCACCCAGTGCCTGGAACATCCTGAGTGCCTGGTGCTGGTCTCAGGACCACTTACAGCCAGGAAGCCTGGCAGGCTCACCTGGGATCTCTCCAGGGAGGAGCAGTGGGGTGAACCACATGGACGCAGAGAGAAATGAGCGGAGGCTGCATTACGGAGCCTTGGTCGCTGAGCAGGGCTCAGTCCAATCTCCCGGAAACCTGCTCAGGGCAGGGGGTGTCCCCATTGCCATTTTACAAATGAAGGCCCAGTGCCTGCCTGGGAGGCTGCGTCCCTAACCCCTGTGTGCTGCCATCCAGCTGGGGGTTGGGCTGCTGGCTAGGGCACATGGGCTCCTTCGTTTTGGGGGACTGACCACTCTGGCAAAAGGCAAGACCTGAGAGGCCAGTGATGATGGAGGGGAAGGTGGGTGCTGATGGGGAGGTTGGTGAGAATTCGGAGGGAACAGGCCAGCCGAGCTCACAGTCCCCAAACTACTCCCTGCTGCGGTCCCCACCCATCTTTCCAACTGGGACCCCTCTGCCATCGCAAGCATTTGGAGGTCTCCTCTCTTGGGCCTGAATCCTCACCACCCACCACCCCCTCTCCCTTATTCCACCCCCAGCTCCAGCAGACAGAAGCAGAGCTCAGGAAGGTGGAGGAGGCCATCGCGCTATTTCAGAAGATGCTGTGATGCACCCGACTCTGATCCTCATAACCCCCAGCAGTCCGCCATGGGGGTGGCAGCAATAAAATATTTTGCCACAAAATCATCTCTTGTCTGTGTGTGGTGGGGCCGGGGAGGGGCACTGAGGGCCCGTGCCTGGGAAGGTAGTGGAAGGGCGTCAGGCTGAGCAAGAGGCGCCGGGTGGGCAGAGAGGTGCGTCTGCCTGGGTCTGTCCCTGGCGCTGAGCCAGGCCTGAGTCATGTTCCTCACTCATTCCTCCTCCCAGCTCTTCTCCACTCACCTCTGCACTGCTGCTGAGGGAGCCCCGCCCTGGTGCCGGCAGCCGCTTGTGGCCTTGGGCGGCACGAGTAGAGGGGCCAGGGGCTGTCTGGCCTGCCCCCATTCTGCCGGGGCCTCCCTCCCCCTCCACTCGTCCTGAGTTAATTATAACTCTGACCTAAGTGCCCTGTGACACGACGCCCCAGCGGCGCTGCGGGAGACCCAGCAACCAGGTAGGGGAGAGGCCTAGAGAGGAGATTCATCAGGTTTTCTGTGCTGGGTGTTTGGGGGTGTGGGTGTCGGTCTGGGGGTGGGGAAGGGGGTCTTGGGGAAGGAGCCTCAGTTCCTTCCTGCAGGTGTATGTCCCCATTAGCCCACTAAGGCCCTCAGGTTGTCTAGGCAACTGAGAGGGGAGGCCAGGCTGGGGCAGATCCAGATGCTTCAGGCAAAGCAGAGGAAGGGCCCAAAGCAGGTGCCGGTGGAGACAAAGAGCTAAAGAGCTGGGCCTGCCCTGGACCCACTGCTGCTTCCTGCTCTCGAGAGCCTTCTGTCCCTCAGGTCCATGTCCCAGCCATGCTCCCTGCAGACGTGCCCCTGGCCCACCTGAATCCTTCACTGCTGCTGCTGCTGCTACTGCAGCTGCTGCCCCCTGCATCCTCCTTCTTCCCCAACATCTGGAGCCTCCTGGCTGCCCCCGGGTCCGTCACCCACCAGGACCTGACCGAGGAGGCGGCGCTCAATGTCACCCTGCAGCTCTTCCTGGAGCAGCCACCCCCAGGCCGTCCCCCGCTTCGTCTTGAGGATTTCCTGGTGAGCGTCCCCAGGTCCTGTCACATCCCAGCTGGACTCCCCAATTCCCTGGGACTTCTACTTCTTCAGGGCCCTGCTGGCCGAGAGGAGGGACATCCTTCTCTTCCTTGGCTCCCCACCTCTACCCCTTGCAGTAACAATACCCAAGTGTCCTGGTCCTAAAATCAGGAGTCCCCCCCCCCCCCTCCTTAGAAAGGTCCAGAATTGCCCTTCCTTCGTAGGGCCCAGGACCTTCAATTCCCTGCACACCCAACCTGAGTGCCAGTTGCTAAGAAAACGTGGGCAATGGTGCAACCCAAGGGTCCCCTGTCCCCTAACCCACTCTCTCCAGGGCCACACCCTTCTTGCTGACGACCTCTTTGCTGCCTACTTTGGACCTGGGTCTCCTTCCCGGAGGTTCCGAGCAGCATTAGGTGAGGTCTCCCGTGCCAACGCAGCCCAGGACTTTCTGCCAACATCCAGGAATGACCCTGACCTGCACTTTGATGCTGAGCGGCTGGGCCAGGGGCGCACACGCCTAGTGGGGGCTCTCCGGGAGGCCCTGGTGGCAGCCAGAGCTCTTGACCACACCCTGGCCCGCCAGCGCCTTGGGGCTGCACTTCATGCTTTGCAGGTGAGAACTGCATAAAATGGGCAGGGGTTTCTTCACCCCAGGTCTTCCCGTCCCCCAGATACAGACTTCCTCCTGGCACCTCCTCCTTCTCCTTCTTCTCCTCCTTCTTCTTCTCCTTCTTCTTCTTTTAATGTTTATTTATTTTGAGAGAGACAGAAAGCAGGGGAGGGGCAGAGAGAGAGGGAGAGAGAGAATCCCAAATGGGCTTTGCACCATCTGCGCTTGATCTTACCAACCATAAGATCAGGACCTGAACAGATATCAAGAGTCTGACGCTTAACTGACTGAGCCACCCAGGCGCCCCCTCATGGTGCCTTCTTTTTTTTTTTTTTTTTTTTTTAATTTTTTTTTCAACGTTTATTTATTTTTGGGACAGAGAGAGACAGAGCATGAATGGGGGAGGGGCAGAGAGAGAGGGAGACACAGAATCGGAAACAGGCTCCAGGCTCTGAGCCATCAGCCCAGAGCCCGACGCGGGGCTCGAACTCCCGGACCGCGAGATCGTGACCTGGCTGAAGTCGGACGCTTAACCGACTGCGCCACCCAGGCGCTCCTCATGGTGCCTTCTTAATCACACCTCCCCCAACTCAAGAAGTGATGGGGCACTGCTTGCCAGTGCCCTGAGACTGGTCCCTAGTTCCCCCACCTCCAAACTGGCAGCTCTCCCTGTGGGAAGAGCCAGGAGGCCATTGTGGCTGGAGAAAAGCGAGGAGGCGTGAGGTTGGGAGTGGGCCTTGAAGGCCACCGGAAGGCCTTTGATTGGACTCTGAGTGGGATGGGAGGAAAAACCGGGAGGCTCCCACCTGGGGAGAGCTCTGTTCTGGGCGACAGGCAGAGGGTGTGGAGGGCACTTGGGGTATCTGACAGCGGCAGCGGGGGTAGGAGGAGGCTTTCCAAGAGGAAGAATAAGCGCTGGAGATTGTGAGAATGGTCAGAGAGCGCCTCATTCCCCTTCGCCCTCCCTCCCCCCAGGATTTCTACAGTCACAGCAACTGGGTGGAACTGGGACAGCAGCAGCCACACCCTCACCTCCTCTGGCCTAGGCAGGAGCTCCAGAGCCTGGCACAAGGTACGGCCATGACCCCGGGGGATGGGGGAAGCCCACTAAAGCCATGTCCTCTCAGCCTCCCCAGACACTGTGTCACATCCTCAGGTCACATAGGATGTGACATGGCTTCTTCTCTGGAACGACCTGTGAGGTCCCCCAGTCCAGCCAAAGGCCAGGTCAGTTAGATAGCTTCCCCAAGGTCACAGGGGTGGACAGAGCCAGGACCAAGGTCTGCAGACCTCAGCTGAGTTCTCTCTCGTGTGGCTTCCTCCCCCAACATGGGATGGAACACACAGGGCTGTTCCTCACAGTCCCCTCATCCTTCCACCTGAGCTATGACACGGCCTCCTGTCCATTGCAAGTTCACTGCCTGTCCACAGCTCACGCTTCCGGGTTTCCTAGCACAGTCCCGGTCTCACATATTCAGTCTCATCACTAGATGACCTCTAGGTTTTTGTTCAGAAATCCTAGAAGGGTACATTTGGGCTTTTGCCAGCTCAGGGAAAAGCCAAAGTTTGGATGGATGGGGATAAAGGTCAGTGGTGGCAGGATCTTGGGATCTAGACCCCTGTCCTCTCTTCCCAGTGGACGATCCTACCTGCTCTGATTGCGAGGAGTTGAGCTGCCCCGGGAATTTGCTGGGCTTTACACTCCTCACCTCTGGCTACTTTGGAACTCATCCCTCCAAACCTCCAGGTACCAGGCAGAAGTAAGGGGAGAAAGTCACTTCCTTTCCCCTGACCCTCTCCCTAGGGATCTCAGAACTGTAGGCCCTTGTCCCATTTCCTATGGCATCACTTCTGGAAGGAGTGGATGCTGGGGATGGGGTAGATGGATGGAGGCCCACTGAGGTGGCCATGATTGTTGGGTGGGGGAATAGCTTCTTATTCAACCAGTAAGACTTCTCCATTACTCAAGGGTAGCTTTGGGGGATGGGCTGGAGGGATTAGGGGATCCACCATGTACTGTGATGACTGACCCCCCTAGATTTACTCCAGATTGGCCCTCCACAAATGTCATCTTTCTTGCTGATCCTTTGCTGAAGAGTGAAAGGTCAGGCCAGGTCAAAAAGGGCCTCATTTTCTTAGGAGGCAGTGGGTTTTTTACCTCCACCCTCCAGATCTCTTTCCCCAAACCAGGGAAATGTAGCCATGGGGGCCGTTTTGACCAGAGCAGCTCCCAGCCACCACGGGGAGGCATCAACAAGGATAGCACATCCCCAGGCTTCTCTCCCCATCACATGCTGCACCTCCAGGCAGCAAAACTGGCCCTTCTGGCCTCCATCCAGGCCCTCAGTCTCCTGCGAAACCGGCTGGGAGACAGGGGTTTCTCCAGGTGAGTGGCCTCTGGACGATGTGCTCCTTAATGCGCATGTGCTCCTAGGGGAGCTGAGTAAATGGGGGCTGGGGACAAACGTGCAGACTCCTCACCGTATCTCTGGCCTGCTCCCCAGGCTGCTGGACATCAGCCCAGCCTCCAGTCTGAGCTTCGTCCTAGACACCACAGGCAGTATGGGTGAGGAGATCAATGCTGCCAAAATCCAGGCTCGCCACATTGTGGAACAGCGACGGGGCAGCCCCATGGAGCCTGTCCACTACATCCTGGTCCCTTTCCATGATCCAGGTAACTGTGGTCTGGCGAGGATAGCGGAAGGAAGGAAAGTCTAGGGCAAGGGGTAAATGCCACTGGTGGGGGAAAGGGCCTCATGGCTCCACTTCCTTAAAATGGTGACGTTTCCTATGGTTGAGCCTTTACTGGTACCTCTGTGTGTACGATCGGCCACTTCTTCCTCTGTTTCCAAGATGGCAGCACTTTCCATATGAGGTTAATCATGATCTGTGCTTAGCCAGGGGCCTCTGCTTTCTTAGGCTTCCATGTTAATCAGTGATTTTCAATTCTCCCCATTTTCTGTACACAGAGGTTGGTATGAGGATGGGTCCAGGCTTCTGTGAAGCCTCTGAGACAGATTGGAAGTTAGACCGACTGACCCGGGTTGACCAGTCACTGTGCATGCTTAGGCTGATCATTTAGACTTTTTTTGCCTCAGTTTCATCATCGATAAAATGAGTCAGTACTTGACCCATATTATCTGATGGCCATTTCAACCCTAGAAGATAGGCAGGATTTTCTAGGGTTGAAATGGCCATCAAATAAAATAGCTACAGCGCTGAGAATTCCCTAAAGGCAAGCGTTGAGTCTGATTTACCTGCATAAATCTCATAGTAGCTGGAATTTAACGGGGGTTTATCACATATTATTTTTAATTTTTTTAATGTTTATTTATTTTTGAGTCAGAGAGAGACAAAGCATGAACAGGGGAGGGTCAGAGAGAGGGAGACACAGAATCTGAAGCAGGCTCCGGGTTCCAAGCCGTTAGCACAGAGCCTGACGCGGGGCTCGAACTCACAGAGTGTGAGATCATGACCTGAGCCGAAGTCGGACGCTTAACTGACTGAGCCACCCAGGCGCCCTGGTTTATCACATATTTGATGAAGCTTTGAGTTTAGCATTAATTATATGTCAAGTCACTATTCTAAGGTTTACAAAATCAACTCATTTAGTCCTTCTAATGACACTCTGAGGTAGGTACCATTATTTCTCTGGTTTTTCCGGTGAGGAATCTGAGGCCCCAGGTGTTTTTTTATACTTACGCACATATCCAATAAAGGCCCTCTCAGGACCACAGGAAATGCTGCCATTTTGTTAAGGAAATGAGGTCCACTTCCCCGCAAAGGTAACTAGCCCTTACCCAGCCCTGCCTATAGAAATATCAGAGAATATTATTATTTCAATACTTGTTCACCCCAGGAGCACAGCGAGGCCTCTTGACTGGGGGGTGAGAGGTGGCCCTGGGTAGGGATGAGGGGAGCCCTCTCGTCACTCATCTCAACCTTCTTTCTTCCTCCCCAGGGTTTGGCCCTGTCTTTACCACCAGTGACCCTGACAGCTTCTGGCAACAACTCAATGAGATCCATGCCTTGGGGGGTGGAGATGAGCCCGAGATGTGTCTGTCAGCCCTGGAGGTCTGCCCTCCCCCTCCCCCTTCCCTTCTTCCCCCTTCCTTTCCAGTTCCCACCACCAAGGGGAACTAGAGGCTTCCTGGGACCTCCACCCTCCACCCCACCTTCAGAGCCTAGTTCCACTAGCTTCACTCCAGGGTTCCAGGGCCATATTTCTTTCTATTCTGCCCTCCCTTCCTCTACCCATTCCTCTGCTGCTGCCATTTTTAACATGAGCACTTTCCCTCTCTGCCAGCTGGCTCTGCTGCACACACCTCCACTCTCAGACATCTTTGTCTTCACCGACGCCTCCCCCAAGGATGCCTTTCTCACCAACCGGGTGGAGTCCCTGACTCAGGAGCGGCGCTGCAGAGTGAGCACAGCTGATGGGACATCCGATGTTAGCCACCCAGAGATATGGGGTTTCCCATACCTTGTTGACGACTATCTCGTAACAAGGATCACACCACACTCTGGTGGTTGAACCAGCCTTGGCATGGGGTGGGAGAAGCAGACAATGAGTATAACACATCCTGATCCCTTACATGATGCTGAATGCATATTTGAACTGGTCTCCAATAAACCATTTGAAGAACTGGAGATCTAGTTGCCAGCAATCCGCTGTGGATGACAAATGGAGACAGTTACAAGGGAGTGGCAACTACTAACTGAAGGCCTGGGGCTGTGTCATTGGGAGACCCTGCAGGAACAGAGGGTAGACCAAGACCTTACTCCTCCTCATCAGCTCCGCAGAACACTTGAGCACAGATCTTCATTGACAATGGTAGACAGCACTTGGAGTACTCAGTACTGGCCTCTTTTTTCTGGGCACAGGTAACATTCCTAGTGACCGAGGACCCATCGAGGGTTCAGGGCCGAGCTCGGCGTGAGGTCTTGTCCCCTCTGCGTTTTGAGCCCTATGAAGCAGTGGCCTTGGCCTCAGGAGGAGAGGTAATCTTCACCAAAGACCAGCACATTCAGGATGTGGCAGCTGTTGTTGGGGACAGCATGGCTGACCTGGTAAGTATGAGGGCCGGAGGGACTAATGCTTTGGCTGAGAACTGAGGGTACAGGTAACACGGCACTGCTCTTTCTCATAGGTTAATAATTTAACACTGCTTGCTGTGTTGCCACTGCAGTCAGAAGGGTGGGAAAGGAAATTTCTCTCTCTCTCTGAGATCCATGGCTACCCAACTTCCACGTTGCTCCTTCCCTATTAGCACCGCCCCCTGTCCCCCAGTCTTGGCCTCCAGTAGTCTGTCCTCGGAAGTCCTGCCATCTTTTAAGGAGGGACAAGAAGCAATCACCTCACCCTTAATCCCTTGCCTCCAATTTGTTGTTGACCGTAACTTCATCCCTGGTCCTGGGCCCCTCTTTTACTAGTATCCCTTCTCCATGTGTGACTTAGTTTCTTTCTGTCTCCACCTTTCTCCTGTCTTTGTTCCCACTTCATTCAATGCCTCATCTTCTCCTCTATTTTTTGGCTCTGCCCATCCCTCTAGGTTACCCTTCCCCTGGAACCTCCTGTTGTAGTGTCTGGAAGGCCACTTGTGTTCAGCGTGGATGCACTGCTCCAGAGGGTCACAGTCCGGATCCATGGGGAGGTCAGCAGCTTCTGGATCAGGAACCCTGCAGGTATTTCCACGTGTGTGTCTCAAGGCAGAGGGAAGAATGGAGAATGAAGGGTGACATCCTAAGGGACAGGAGCTAGCTCATGTGCCAATCTCTTGCTCCCCCACCCCCACCAGGGGTCTCCCAGGGCCAGGAGGAAGGCGAGGGACCTCTAGGTTACACTCGCCGCTTTGGGCAGTTCTGGATAGTTACCATCAGTGACCCCCCACAGACAGGGACCTGGGAGATCCTGGTCACAGCCGAGAGCACACCCCGGGTGAGAGTGCAAGGTAAGGAGGGAGATATTGCTGGGAAGGGAAGGGACGGGAAGGCTGCAGAGCTCAGAGAGCGGTATCAATCACATTCATCTCAGGAAGGTCTCTGATTGCCTTGGCCCTCCTCAGCCCAGACATCCCTGGACTTCCTCTTCTACTTTGGGATCCCTGTGGAGGATGGCCCCCACCCTGGCCTCTACCCCCTGACTCAGCCAGTTGCAGGTACGTCTACCCACCCCCCCAACTTGTCCATTAATAAATATACATGTATATATTGTATATGTATATGTCTATATACATATGTGTATTGTATATTGTGTATGTATATTATGTGTGTGTGTGTATATATATATATATCCTTTTATTGAGTTATAACTTGCATATAATGAAGTGCACTAAACTTAAGTATACAGCTGGGTGGATTTCATATAATGCACTCATGTAACCATCACTCGACTCAAGATTTAGAACATTTTCAGCATCCCAGAATCTTTCCTGACCCTGCCCAACAATAGCCCTCAGAGGTAACCCCTTTTCTCCATTCATACTCATCCCCAGAGGTAACCCCTATTCCAAAAGCCGATCATTCCTTTCTCCCTGTCTCTGAATCTCATGTGGACCAGTGTTCTCCCCTCCCCTCCCCTGTCCCAGGCCTCCAGACCCAGCTGCTGGTAGAGGTGACAGGGCTGGGCTCCAGAGGCAACCCTGGAGCTCCTCTGCCGCATTTCTCTCACGTCGTCCTACGAGGGGTCCCGGAAGGTGCCGAGCTGGGCTGGGTGCCTTTGGAGCCCACAGGACCGCTGGAGCGAGGTTTCCTCGCGGCCTCGCTACCGTCCGCACTTCTGTCCACTGCGGGACCTTTCTCTCTGGAGTTGATTGGCCGGGACGGAGAGGGGCAGAGCCTGCACCGAGCTGCTCCCCAGCCCTGCACCGTGGTCCCTGTCCTTCTGGAGGTGAGACGCAGGAAGAAGGTGCAGGTAGGGCTGGAGAGAGCTGCAGCCTCCTCGCCGCCTGACCTGCTCCTCCTCGCCTGACCCGCTCCTCCTCGCCTGACCCGCTCCTCCTCGCCTGACCCGCCCTCCTCCGTAGCTCAGCGGCTCCCCGGGATTCCTGGCTCCAGGCAGCAAGGCCCCGCTCAGCCTCCGCATCGCCAGCTTCTCGGGCCCTCAGGATCTCGATCTTAGGACATCTGTCAAGCCCAGCTTCGCTCTCACCTCCAACCTCTCCAGGTATTGCCCTTGAACTCTCCGGTTCAGTTCCGGCCCACCTTTCGGTTCCCCTGGCATGGGAGCTGGTACTTTAAGCCCCGCCTACAGCAGCCGCTTGGCCCTCAGATTCTCGCCTCCCCTCGCCTCCCCTCCCCTCCAGCTTTGGGCGCGGACCCTGGGCTCTCAACTATTCGAGAGCTTGGGCCTTCAGCCCGGCGTCCATACTCGACAGGGTTCGCCTGGAACCAAATGAGTCCGCCTGGGGGCGCCTGTGGTTGGAGATCCCGGACTCAGCGGCTCCAGACTCCGTGGTGATGGTGACTGTGACTGCGACAGGTCCAGAAGCCAGCCCAGTGCCCCCGACCCATGCCTTCCTCCGGCTCTTGGTGCTGGCCCCCACCCCGCAGGTGAGGCACCCCCACTTTCCATCGCAGGATAAACAGTGTAAGGGGTGGTAGGTGCAAGCTTAATTTGGGTGCAGACACGCTGACCGGCTCTCCCTCTTCTCCCTAGGACCCGCTGGCTGCCCCTGCCCACTCATCTGGCCCTATCCTCGCCTCCACCAGCCCTGCCTCCACTTCGGTGACTCAGGGAAGGGCTGGGGGAGGGCTGGTGGGCAACCCCTGGTGGAGCACAGTTGGAAGGGTGCTGCTTCTGCTAGGCCTGGCCTCCTGGTGACACCAGAACCCCTAGAGGGATGTGCCTGCAGCGCTATTTTTAGTCTGGCCCCACTGGTGAGAAGGCAACCGGGCCTTGGGACCCGACCTCTCCCAGCTGGGATGGAGGTTTTCCTTCTCACACACTTGTCCCTCTCTTTCTTTGTGAGATTGGGATAGAGGGCAATGGACTTTCCCACAATGCACTTTCCCCAACCCTGCTGGGAACCAAAGCAAATACTCGTTTTTGGAGAAAATTGGCCTCTATTTCTCTGTAGCAAAATCTCTTTACTCCACTATTTATTCATGCTTTCCTAAGCTCAGGTAGAAGGAAAGATATATGGGGAGGAGACTAAAGTTGAGAGTGGGGGGTTTATAGAATTGTTCTTACTTGAAATTCTGAGGAAGCTCCTATTTTATTTTTGTATTTAAAGCTGAAGGACAGTTTCAATAAACATGTCTTCTCTGGAGAGGGATTTCAAAGAAAGATCATTTATGCAGATCACTTAAGGGCGAGTGAGGGCATAAGACACCAAGCAGATGAAATGAAGTTTTCAGTTGTGGAGAAGAAACTTTACACCAAGATGTTAGGAATTCAGTTGGCCCACCACCTGGAGCCATTTATCTGTTAAGTCAAGAAGCAGGATAAGGAGACTGGGGGTTCTGACTCAGCCTCCCCTGTCACCAACTGAGGAAATCGAGAGGAGGCTTCACACACGGGTGGGGCCCCTCCGCATATTGGGGCAGCCCAGCTGAGCAGTCTCCCCTTTGGGCTGAGTGCCTCCTTTCTGCTGCCTTGACAACTGAAGAGGAGGAGAGAACCGGTGTGGGCATCTGTGCTCCTCCCCGCCTGCGGGCGGGGGCTTCCGCCCTGCCCCCCACTTCCCTACAGTTTACCTGCTGCTGCCATGCCGTCTGCTTCCTTGGCCTTCCCTTCCAGTCCTGGGTGGCACAGGAACTAGCCTGATTCGAGGGATGTGGGGAGAACTGGGAGGGAGAGGAGGCTGGGATTTGCTTTTCTCTGTTAAACCAGTGCTGACCCCAAGTCCCCTCTCTACCCCCACTTTCCGAGAGTACAAACTAAAAACAATAAACTCACCTTCTCCTGAATCAGATTCTGCAAACAGATGTTCACATTTTGAATCTGGGCTAACTGGGGGCCACCAGGCTCTGAGTGTAAATCTGATAGAAAATTCTAAAGGAGGAGTTAGAGGCTGACAACATGGTGAAACCTTGAGGTCCATCTGCCGCTCTTCTGTCACCACAGGCCATTACCTCTCCAGCTGGATCCCCTCACCACAGAACCGCCCCCCCCCCCCCAGGTAGAAAAATCCAATACTCTCCCTACCATCTCTTTAACAGTCCCGTTTCAACATCCCCCTCAGGTGGGATAGTACCCCTTTCCCTGTTCTTTATGGATCCTCCCTGTCCAGTCCTGACCCATTGGAATAATCCAGGCCACTCCCCCATCTCAATGGAGTGATCCAAATCAGGTCCCTCTGAATGGAATGCAGACCGGCCTCCTCCAATCCCGACAATGAACACCAACCTGCACTTGGTGGCATCCAGTCATTACAATTCATGATCCCTGCCCATTAACTCTTGCCTTTCCAGGGTGGTGTCAGGCTGTGTCCACATGTCCCCCGTGCCCCCAGAGCCCCCCTGCGCCGCACAGAAGCCCCATACCTCACCAAGAGCCCCCAGATGCAGCTGTTGTTGCTGTGCCTCCCTCAGACGGCCCTCAAACCAGGCCTGGCCGTGCTCCAGCAGCTCCAGCCCCTGCCACAGGGCGTCCTGCTCCCTCTCCAGAGCCTGCATCTTCTGCAGCTGGAAAGGCCAGAAGCAGAGGCTGACTTGCTCCCCAGCAGGGCTCTGAGCCCCGGCCATTTCTCTCAACCCTTGGTTGGGTTCACTGGTCACTGAGTGTGAACCCAGACTGACCACTGAGCTGGAGGGCGAGGGGAAGCAGGGGAGAAGACTTACGCGTCCTGAAAATTGAGTGGAAATGTAAGGGCAGATCCAGGAAGTAGGCTTCCCTGGGACCTCTTGCTGGGCTAATACTCACCCAGAGGAAGAAGCTCCAGGCCCCTGGGTCTTGGCGGCTTGTCCCTAATGGCAGCAGCAGAACTGTGTAGGGGGCCTGTACCAGGGGCAGCCCTCCGGGCCCCTGGCTCCCCATGGCTCGGAGGTGGGAAGGGTGGAGCCACGCCCACTGGTGCTCAGGGTGGGTCCCTCCCCTTCCCCCTGCCTGGTGCCCATCCCACCTTTTCAGCCTCTCAGAGCCTTTCCTGCTGTGTCTCTGAGGCTGGGGTGTTCCTACTTAAGGGGAAGAGACCACCTCCATTGGGTTTCTCTGTCTTCCTTCTCATCTGCTTTTGTAGGGTCTGTTGAAAGAGCTGGTTCTCATGAAGTCCCCCGGGGTAGAACCCAAGGGTCCCCCTACAGCAGTGTCACTGTGTTGTTGTTTTAAGCTTGTTTTTTTAAAGTAATCTCTACACCCAACATGGAGTTCCAACCCACCACCCCAAGATTGAGAGGCACACGCTCCTCTGAGCCAGCCAGGTGCCCCAGTGTCACTGTGTTCTTAATGAGGCAGGGCAGGCCCCTCTGTGGACTTCTGCTTGGTGCTTCATGTCTTTCCTATTGTTTTGTGATGGCTGCTCTAAAGAAACAATACCTTGCTCTGAAATAAACTTTATTCCTAACGTGAAACAGAATTTCCAGGAAAATTGAGAATTTCGGGCCTGAGGGAGACCAGGAAAGAGACAGGGCATGGCAGCTCGCTGGGGTCTTGGGAAGTGGAGGAAAGCCAAGGAAGGACTCTCAAAGGATGCCAGTGGCAGCCGGCAGCACTTCCTGACTCATGAAAATGTCCAGGTCCAAGCTGGGATCTTCCAAATCCAGTTTCAGAAATTTATCTACCAACGTCTGGCAACTAATGGGAGAGAGAAAAATGGGATTTACGGGAGAAGAGATAACTGAGTCCCCAGGCAGAGGAGAGAGGCTGTGGCACAGGGAGCCCAGGAAAATTTAGGGATTTCAGGATAAATCATGGGTCTCTGAAGGACAAAGAGGCTGAGTCCCTGAAAGGGGGAGAAGAGCTGCAGACATGCTAGAGAGAGCCGGGACACTGGGCCACACACTCACTTTTCCATTTGCTTCTCCTTTAGCAACTCCTTGACAGGCTTGATGGGTTTCCCACTGCGGATCAAATCCGAGACCTAGGAACCAGAAGGAGGGTGGGGGTGGGGGTGGAGGTGGGATGTGGAGGAGGGGGAGTTGGGTAAGAGAACTGGAACTAAGGGTCAGAAATCCCATGGACCCAGAAAGCCAGGCTAATGGAAGGGAGCCCTGATGGAGGTACTTGACGTTTGGATCTCACCTCCTTGCCACGGGCAATGAGATTGCCGGGAAGCCCAGCCTGGGCAGCTGTGTAGGACGCATGGCTGGCATTGGCAATACCTTCACAAACCTGATAGAAGAAGACTAGGTCGTCCCCATCCTCACAGGTCTCCATGGTCTTAAAAGAGATACAAGGGGACAGTGTGTCATCGATGTCTCTGCTTCCCACCCTGAAACCCTTGGCCAATCCCTGTGGGGAGTGAGAAATGGGAAGGGACGTGGTTCCTGTGCTCAGGGAGCCCGTGTCATACCTGAAGAACCTGTCCTCAGTTCTGGTAAATGCTCATCCTATGGATCCCTAGAGGGCTAGATGGGTTTCCTTACCAAATACTGCACAAGGGGCCCCTGTGGCAGCAGCTGTAGCTGAACAAGGCTCAGAAAATTGGTGGCCACAAAGATGTGAGGGCACATGGGTCCAAGTGCCAGCCAGTGTCGTAGCACAGCAGCTAGAAGCGCAAGCCCATCCACCTGCACAGAGGGCAGGGGTGAGGGTACTGAACCAGAGGTACCCTGTGTACACCTCTCCACCTGCCCTGGCCTGCCCCATCTTGCACTTTTCTGTTTCTTTCCTGCCCCATGCACCCCTGTTCCTTTCCCGAGGCACAGCGTCACCCTCGTGCTCCTTTGTCTTCCCCGGCTTCCCCTCCTCAGTTTCTCATCCTTTTGTCTCCTCACCGTGTTGGTTCCCTTTCCAAATTCATCAATGAGGACCAGAGACTGCTTGGTGGCATTGTTCACTGCTTTCGCCACCTGCTGGGTACCAGGCGGACAAGGGAGAATTTCATTGGCATTCAAGCCTGTAATGCACTGACCACAGTCTGCCTGTGAATAAAGCTGCTTATATATGTGTCCACCCTACTGGACTGCAGGTTCTTCAGTGGTAAGACACACATTTCATTCATCCTTTCATTGCCAACAGTGTCTCATGCAAATCAAAGGTTCAGTAAAAGTTCATGATATTGATTCTCCCAGTCTCTGAATTTGGTGCTTCCTGCCCCTAATACAGAAGGCATGCTGCAGAATGAAGATTTTTCTTGTTCTGATCATTCTTCTTTTTAGATTTTTTTTTTTTCATTTAGAGAGAAAGCATGGGGGGGGGGGTGTGAAGGGGCAGAGGAAGAGAGAGGGAGGGAGGGAGGGAGAGAGAGAGAGAGAGAGAGAGAGAGAGAAGAAAATCTTAAGCAGATTCTATGCTCAGCATGGAGCCCAACATGGGGCTTGATTCCACAACCCTGGGATCATGACCTGAGCTGAAATCAAGAGTCAGACGCCCACCCAACTGAGCCACTCAGGTGCCCCTGATTATTTTTCAAGAGTAGAGTTCCTTCCTTACTAATACCCTCCCACAATCCCACCCCCCTTTGCTCCCTTTGACCTGATTAAGGTCGATCATGAAGGTGGAGAGGCCCAAGGAGATGGATTCGCAGCTATGAATCCGGGTGAAGATGGCATCTACCGTCCCAATTTCGGCTTCCTCTGCTGGCACAAAGCTGCCCACCAGGGCCATGAATGTGATCAAGCCTACCTAGAAACAGAGGAGACAGGGCCTGGGGCCTGATGGTGTGGGCTGGGGTAAAGGTGAGTCAAGGCTGAGGGATGAATTATAGATCAAAGAGGGATGGACACAGTTTAATAGGAGAGTAGAGCCCCTTCAGCTTTCTTTAGAATCAGGAAAAAGGAAGGGGGGAGGGGGCAGAGGCACACCTGGGAATGGCATGGATCTATTCAGAGATGGGGGAGAGGATTTCAGGGCACAGAAAGATCTGTTAGAGCATGGCTCTCCCTCAAGTACAGAATGGGAACATGTGAGGTAGAGGAGCAGGGAGTGGGCACTACAGACTTTTCATGACAGATCGGGTCAGAACACAGGGGAAGAGCTGTAGGGACCCATGTTTGCAGGCAGGTGGGAGATGGAGACAATGAAAAAGATGCCAGAGGCCCAGTGTGCAGGGATTCTCCTCACTTGTTTTTTTTATTTTATTTTATTTTATTTTATTTTATTTGGGGGAGAGTAGAAGTAGGGGAGGAGCAGACAGAGGGGGACAGAGGATCTAAAGCAGGCTCTGTGCTGACAGCAGCGAGCCCGATGTGGGGCTTGAACGCATGAACTGTCAGATCATGACCTGAGCTGAAGTTGGGTGCTCACCTGACTGAGCTACCCATGTGCCCCTCTCCTCACCTGTTTGAGGTATATGCTCTTCCCTGAGGAGTTGGGTCCGGTGATGACTTTGATCCTCCCTTTGTCCCCGCCACACTCTGCAGAGTTGGGCACGAAGGTTCGGGCACAGAGTTCCATCAGAGGATGTCTGCAGTGGGTAGAGAGTTACCTCACACATGGCCTGTGAATCCAGATAAATGAAGGCACCAGAGATGGGGCCTTTGGGCCCCTTGTGTCTATGCCTCCAGCCCCTTCTGTTCTCACCTGCCATTCAGGATTCGGACCCCAAGGAGTTGGGGGGAGTAACGGGGCCTTGAGTAGCCATAGTCCCGGGCAGCACTGGCAAGAGCCAGCAGGACGTCCAGGCGGGAGGCAAGGTCCAACACACGGGTCAAGACAGCTGCCCGCGCCAGCACCTGACACTGCAGCTGGTACATCAACAGGGTCTCCTGGTCTAGAGGTGGGGGAGAAAGGGGGTGGACATTAGCTCCAGGAGAAAATGAAGAAGAGACAAAGAAGCCAGCAGAAAGACCTGGAAATAGGCTTGCAGAGAAAGAGTCTGAGACACCCCGAGACATTGAGAGGAAAAGGTACAAAGTCAGAGTGAGAGAGAAGGAAGAAAGGAGCCTGTTAGAATATCCTCCAAGCTGCCCGCTCCCCTCCAGCCTTTTGCTTCTCCTCACCCCGGATATCACAGTGCAGGTCCCCCAGCAATGCATCCAGCTCCTTGGTTCGAGCACTACGATAGTGCAGCTTCTCCTCTGACAGAAACTGGGTGCAAGGGTTCAAAGCTGTGGGCCTTGCATTAATGGTCTCCATCTTCTCTAACATCACCTCCAGCCCCACCCCAACTTTTTTTTAACTTTATATTTTATTTATTTAAAAAAATTTTTTTTAATGTTTTTATATATTTTTGCAACAGAGAGAGACAGAGCATGAGCAGGGGAGGGGCAGAGAGAGAGGGAGACACAGAATCGGAAGCAGGCTCCAGGTTCTGAACTGTCAGCACAGAGCCCGATGCGGGGCTCGAACCCACAGACCGTAAGATCATGACCTGAGCCAAAGTTGGACGTTTAACTGACTGAGCCACCCAGGCACCCCGTTAACTTTATATTTTAAAATAAAACAGGGCGCCTGGGTGGCTCGGTTAAGCATCTGACTTCCACTGAGGTTGTGATCTCATGGTTCCTGAGTTTGAGCCCCACATCGGGCTCTGTGCTGACAGCTCAGAGCCTGGAGCCTGCTTCGGATTCTGTGTCTCCCTCTCTCTGCCCCTCCCCTGCTCACAGTCTGTCTGTCTCAAAAATAAACATTGAAAGAAAAAAAACTGAATTAAACAAATGTGTAGAAGAATTATTATGAGGCAAATACCCTGTGACTAACCATGTAGGTTACAAATTGAGTTAAGAAATTAAAATTTTGCCAGCTACCCCAGAGAGCCATCCTATCACAACCTTCTCCAGCTCCTCAAAAGTAACCTCTATTCTGACCTTTCTGGGAATCAATTCTTTATTTTCTTTGTAAGTTTATCACCCAAATATTCATTCTTAAACACTAGTTATGCCTCCCCTTGATAATTTCTGATATATATATTTTTAATTCTAGTATAATTAACATACGGTGTTATATTAGTTTCAGGTGTACATATAGTGATTCAATACTTCTATGTACACTGTTCAGTGCTTATTAAGGTAAGTGTACTCTTTTTATTTTTATTTTTAACGTTTCTTTTTGAGAGAGAGAGAGTGTGAGTGGGGAAGGGGCACAGAGAGAGGGAGACATAGAATCTGAAGCAGGCTCCAGGCTCTGAGCTGTCAGCACAGAGCCCGATGTGGGGCTCAAACTCACGAACCCTGAGATCATGACCTGAGCCGAAGTTGGATGCTTAACCGACTGAGACACCCAGGTGCCCCAAGATAAATGTACTCTTAATCCACTTCACCTGTTTCACCCATCCCCCCACCCACTTGCCCTCTGGTAACCATCAGTTTGTTCTCTATAGTCAGGAGTCTGTTTTTTGGTTTTGTCTTTTTTCTTTGTTCATTTTTGTTTCTTAAATTCCACATATGAGTGAAATGATACGGAATTTATCTTTCTCTGACTTATCTTACTTAGCATAATACTCTGTAGATCCTTCCATGCCATTGCAAATGGTAAGATCTCATTCTTTTTTATGGCTGAGTAATATTCCATTGTGCGTACCACATCTTCTTTATTCATTCACCTATCAGTGGACACTTGGGCTGCTTGCATAGTTTTGCTATTGTAGATAATGTTGCTATAAACATAGGGGAGCATGTATCCCTTTGAATTAGTGTTTTTGTATTCTTTGGGTAAATAGCAGTGTGATTCCTGGATCATAGGGTAATTCTATTTTTAATTTTCTTTGGAACTTCCATACTGTTTTACACAGTGATGGCACCAGTTTTTGTCCCCACCAACAGTGCAGGAAGGTTCCTTTTTCTCTACATCCTTGCCAACACTTGTTGTTTCCTGAGTTTTTGATTTTAGCCATTCTGACTAAAGTGTGGCTTTAGGTGTGAGATGATATCTCATTGTGGTTTTGATTTGTATTTCCCTGACAGTGAGTGATGTTCAGCATCTTTTCATGTGTCTGTTGGCCATCTAGATGTCTTCTTTGGAGAAATGTCTGTTCATGTCTTTTGCCCATTTTTAAATTGGATTATTTGTTTTTTCTTTGTTATTGAGTAATATAAGTTCTTTTTTTTTTTTTAATTGTATTTATTTAAGTAATCTTGGGGCCCCTGGGTGGCTTGGTCGGGTAAGGGTTTGACTTCAGCTCAGATGGCGATCTCACCATTGGTGAGTCTGAGCCCCGCGTTGGGCTCTGGGCTGACAGCTCGGAGCCTGGAGCCTGCTTCAGATTCTGTGTCTCCCTCTCTCTCCCTGCTCCTCCCCGCCCTCTCAAAAATAAATATTTAAAAAAAATTTTTAAGTAATCTCTACACTCAACATGGAGCTCAAACTTACAACCATGAAATCAAGAGTCGCATGCCAAACGCCTCTATAAGTTCTTTACATATTTTGGATACTAACCCTTTATCATATATGTCATTTGCAAATATCTTCTCCCATTCCACAGTTGCCTTTTAGGTTTTTTTGGTTATTTCCTTTGCTATGCAGAAGGTTCTTATTTTGATGTAGCTCCAATAGTTTATTTTCACTTTTGTTTCCCTTGCCTCAGGAGAGGTATCTAGAAAGATGTTGCTACAACCAATGTCAGATAAATTACTGCCTGTGCTCTCTTTCTAGGATTTTTATGGTTTCCTGTATCACATTTAGGTCCTTAATCCATTTTGAGTTTATTAAGTAGGTTTCATGCCTGGTGTGGAGCCCAATGCAAGACTTGATTCACGACCTTGAGATCAAGACCTGAGCTGAAACCAAGAGTCAGACTGACTGACTGAGCCACCCAGGTGCCCCTCTCTATTGCATATTCTGGGCTTTCTATTCTGTCCTATTGATCTATGTGTATATTTTTGTGCTAGTGCTATATTGTTTTGATTACTACAGCTTTGTAATAAAACTAGAAGTCTGGAATTGTGATACCTCCAGTTTTTTGTTTTTCAAGATTGCTTTGGCTATTCAGGGTCTTTGATGTTCCATACAAATTTTAGGATTCTTTGTTCTAGTTCTGTGAAAAATACTGTTAGTATTTTGATAGGGATGGCATTAAATCTGTAAACTGTAGTATCAACATTTTAACAACAATTGTTTTTCCACTTCCAGAGCATGGAATGTCTTTCCATTTCTTTATGTCATCTTCAATTTCTTTCATCATTTTGTAGTTTTCAGGGTACAGGTCTTTTATCTCTTTCTCACCTGACTTCTTTCTCTTTTATCTCAGAGCTGGTAAAGATCAAAGTAAAACTATAGAAGAGACATCCCATATTGGGCAGTGCTGATGGGGGAAGGCCCTCCCTCAGCTGCTGACTCATTTCCCTCATCACCCTCCCCACCCCCCATAGAAGTCAAGGGCCTTACCATGAAGTCCAGTCCTTCAATCTCAAAGTCACTAGCCTCTACCATGAAAGGCAGGCGGGGAATACAAAGAAGAAAGCCAATCTGGGGAGAGTGCAGAGGAGTTAAAACAGGGAGTAAAGTACTGGGCACCTTATCTCCCCAGAGGATGCCAGAGATCCCAGTATTCTCCAGTGCTTCTCTCAAGGGCCTAAAGCCACCACCGTGTTCATATTCTTCACACTTCCCCAGGGGTTTTCTTAACCAGCACTGTGTCCTTCATACACCTAATATCTCCCATAAAAGACCCCTGGAGGCTACACCCGTCCTCCTGCCCTCACCAGAGGGATGTAGATGACACTGCATGAAGGAATACGGGAGTCCAGATTCTCTAGCTCCTTTCGGGCAACCTCAGTGAGGAAACTGGGAAGTCCCATCAGCCTTCGTTTTTCTAGGGGGGTGGAAGACATATGAGTATCGAAAGTAAGGTTCCTGCCCTGTTTGCCATGGTTAGTTAGCCCCAGTTGTAGTGGCCACCTACTGATGATGGTACCCCATCACTGGGCAGGCTCGTGTTTGGGGCCCATAGGCTCCACTGCACACCCAACACTCACTCTCATCAATTTCAGGATCTATGTTGGGGAGGACTGTGAAACGATTTTCAGCAAGACTGCCCTCAAAATCCACCTGAGGAGATAAAAAGTCCAGTTGCTCATCACCCAGAACCATCTCCCAATCCTGCTCCTCACCTCTACTCGGGTCCCAATCCTCCCTGCAGTTCCTGCTTTAACCCTAACCCTCCAAGCAGGTCTCTGACATTCTGACACCTCCTCTCACCATCTCATTCTTTGGTCATCCAACTGACTTTGATGTCTCTCATCTTCCATAGCACATTCCCCAGAGCACAGTCCTTCTGTGTCCTCCAATCCCACCTCTCTTCCCTAGGTCCCCAGGGGTTCTGCCTCTGTCTTCCACTCACCACTTTCCCAATGAGGCTGGCAATATGGTACAGGTCATCAGAGAACTCTTGGGCAATGTCCTGAAAGAGCTGGATGGACTGGGGCAGGGAGCGGCAGGCATCCCTCAGGCCCAGGGCACTATACACAGTCTGCAGCAGAAATGGACAGAAGATGGGCTGAGGTGAGGGGACAGGGATGGACTGAGAAGAACAGAGAGCAGCAGGGGGAAACACAATATAAAAGACAGAAGATCTCAAAGGCAAAAAAGAAACAGTAAGTGAGGAAAATGGCATCTGTAAAATTCTGTGTCAGGCACTACACTAAATAGTGAGACTACAAAGAACTAAAATGGGCCCTGTCCCAGATGAGCTCTTGGTCAAACGAGGAAGACAGAAATACACCCCGAAGATTTAAAAATAGGGGCACCTGGGTGGCTCAGTTGTTTAAGTGTCCGATTCTTGGTTTGGATTCAGGTCATGATCTCACAGTTCTTGGGTTCGAGCCCTCTTGGATTCTGCACCGACAAGATGGAGCCTGCTTGGGATTCTCTCTCTCCCTCTCTCTGCCCCTCCCCTGCTCGTGCTCTCTCTCTCTCAAGAAAAATAAATAAACTTAAAAAATAAATAAATAGGGACACCTGGGTGGCTCCGTTAGTTGGGCCTCTGACTTCAGCTCAGGTCATGATCTCACAGTTCGTGAGTTTGAGCCCCGCATCGGGCTCTGTGCTGGCAGCTCAGAGCCTGGAGCCTGCTTCAGATTCTGTGTCTCCCTCTCTCTCTGACCCTCCCTGGCTCATACTCTGTCTCTTTCTCTCTAAAAAATAAATAAACATTAAAAAAAATAATAGTAAATAAATAAATAAGTAAAAATAAAGTGGTAGGTTCTTCAGTAGAGGAAAGGATCTTTTAAACTTTTTATTTATTTTTAGTGTTTACTTATTTTTGAGAGAGAGAGGGAGAGAGAGTCCACATGCGCATGCACACAGCAGGGGAGGGGCAGAGAGACAGGAAGAGAATCCAAAGAAGGCTCTGAGCTGTCAGGACAAAGCCTGCCACAGGGCTCGAACCCATGAACCACAAGATCATGACTTGAGCCAAAGCTGGATGATCAACCAACTGATCCACCCAGGTGCCCCTAAGAGGAAAGGATTTTATACTGAGGAAGGAGAAAGAGAAGTAGAGATATGGAAGGCAGAACAGTAAATGAGCAGAAGGAGCAAGATAGCACTGGGGAAAGACAGCAAGAAGAGAGAAGGTGAAGGTGAAGCTCAGGGCCCTGAGGTGGCTGCCAAGGTTAGACTGAGAGGACAGACCAAATCCATAGGGCATCTACTGAGCCTTACTTGGTGGTAGAAGATATATGAAGTAAATAAATCAAAGGGTTTATACCTAGCCATGATGGAAATAAACAAGCAGCAAAAATAATGATACCCACAAAACAGATTGACCAAGTTATGGAACTGATTAAAGTTATGAAATAAGTTCAGAGAATAAGACTAATATGGACTAGGGTGCCTGGGTGGCTCAGTCGGTTGAGCATCCGACTTCGGCTCAGGTTATGATCTCGCGGTCTGTGAGTTCGAGCCCCACGTTGGGCTGACAGCTCAGAGCCTGGAGCCTGCTTCCGATTCTGTGTCTCCCTCTCTCTCTGCTCCTTCCCCGCTCGTGCTCTGTCTGTCAAAAATAAACATTTAAAAAAATTTTTAAAAAAGACTAATATGGGCTATCTTTACAGAAAAAAGGAAATGAACTTGGTTGTGAATAAGGCTATTCAAAAGGAAGGAGAGTATTCTGTTTGAAAGCAAGAGCATGATTAAATGAATAGAGGTAGGAGTAAGAGCCAACACTTATTGAATGCTTACTGGGTGACAGGCAATGTTCTAAATTCTTCACATATGTTAATTTCATTCATCCTCAAAATAATCTTAGGAGATAGGAATTATCTCCATTTCACAGAGGAGCAACTGGAAGCACAAAGAAATAACATAATTTGCTCAAGGTCTCACAGAGTAAATAAAAGAGCTGGGATTTGAACCCAGGTGTCTGGCTTTTAACCACCACGCTACGTTGAGAACACAGTGTGCAGAGTCCCTGAATGCATAGCCTGGCCTGGCTGATGAATGTTCAGTAGTGAGAATGGAAGATACAAATAGTTCCACATATCTGTTCATGTTAAAAGAAACCTGCTGAAGATAATAAGAAGCAGGTTTCTCACTGGCAGAGAAGGAAGTTACAAATGAGGAAAGGAGGAAGTCTGGAGTGAACTCTGTGGTATTGACTGTGGTATAGAGTGAACTCTGTGGTATCAGAGGTATGAGTATGAACTCATGGATTCTTATATAGATAGATCGATTCAGGAATACAGATGTATATGCATGGGTTAGCATAGTACATTTATTTCTTTAGCTCTGTCTGTGGTGAAAAGAAGTGACAGATACCCCAGTAGCAATAACCACATCTAGTGTCCAGATCTTGGTTTCTAATACTATTCTCCAAAGAACGTAACCAGGACTCCTTGGAGAAATGGTTGATTCTAGGGCTTAGGCAAGGAAAATATAAGATGACTCTGGAGCATCTTGTAGTGGTAAAAAGTTAGGAAGTGCTCAAAAATGGACTGGGGGCCATGTCAGAAGGGCATATCAAAAGCCTACGTGAATCTGAAAAGCCAATCTAAAAGCTAAAGGGGCATATTTAAAAATACACTTTAAAAAACTATTTAAAAAAGGCGGGGTGTGCGCCTGGGTGCCTCAGTCGGTTAAATGTCGGACTCTTGACTTCAGCTCAGGTCATGATCTCGCGCTCATGAGTTCGAGCTCCATCCACATCAAGATCTGTGCTGGGTGCTGGCAGCACAGAGCCTGCTTGGGATTCTGTCTCCCTCTCTCTGTTCCTCCCCTGCTTGCTCTCTAGCTCTCTCTCAAATAAAAATACACTTTAAAAAACTATTAAAAGATAAATAAATGGGTATATTAAAAGTCAATCTGAAAAGAACTCTTAAGGAACTAAACTAGAAAAATTTGAGTAAAATAAAAATACAACACTGAATTGTAACTCATAAAATATTTCTGACATAACTGTACTATGGTTATGTCAACATTATTTTGGTAATATGTTAACATTAAGGGAAACTAGATGAAGGATATGTGAGAACACCATGTACAATTTTTGCAACTTTTCTTTACATCTTAATTATTAAAAAAAAAGAATTTAAAACAAAGCAACAGAAGGATAAATCTTAAAAATTTTTAAAAGACAATGTTATCTATAGGTGGGGGGGTGGATAGAAACTAGAATTAGTTGACTACATAATAGTTTGGAATTACATAAATATTTTATGTAATTATAAAAATAAATGAAATTTAAAAAATTCTTAAAAATCAAAAATAGAATGAAACAAATGAACATAAATGTATGTCCAGATAGTGACATAACTACACAGAGAGGAACTATTCCAAGTGACTAAAACACAGTAATTTGACTGTATATCCTTAGTAGGGACAAAAAGAACTTCCCTTCTCCTCCCAAAAAATCTTAAATTATTTTCAATAATATCATTGATAGTAGTGCTAGAAGTGTTATACTAAGATCGTTGTGGATGTAATGTAGGAAAAGGCAAATGAATGATATTCTAATCTTCTCATTGCTAGTGTTATTGAGAACCAGAATTTTCAGTATGAAGAAGAAATACTGAAGAAGATAAGTAAAGGAATATATAAGGTAAGGATGCTGTGCTTCTGAATTTAAATTGGTGGTATCAGTACCAATTTTTTCATGCATGTATTTTACTTTTTAAAAGCTCCTATATATGTCCACAGAAAAGTCTTAAAAACAATAAGTAAAACATGCTGTGCACCTCTAGCATTCAGACTGAGACAGCCTGTGATACAATTTTTCACTAAAACGAACCAGGGCTCTTTGGAGAAATGTCTCATCCTGGGTCAGAACCAGGAGATATGAGATGTAGGGGCACCTGGCTGGCTCAGTTAGAAGAGCATGTGACTCTTGATCTTGGAGTCAAGAGTTCAAGTCCCACTTTGGGTGCAGAGATGACATAAAAAATAATAAAATAAAATAAAATAAAACCAGGAAATGTGAATGATATTTTTGTTAGATCCCATCAAATCAGAGAGCAGGAGGGAAGCTGCCAAGTGGGAAAGTCTACTGGGGTCATGTTTAAAGGACTCAGAAGCCAACAGGAAGAGGCTCCCATTGGCCAAAGATGGAATAATCTGAACATGTAGAAAGACTAAAATTGCAGGGGACTGAAACACACGCATAAATCTGAGTTCATGATGATACACAACAACAAAAAACACACTGGCTACCTTGGAGGATGTTAGGGAACCAATTTCCTATATGCTGATAGCTGATAAATAAAAGCAGGGGGAGGGAAATCAAGCAATTTCTATGATATGAAATATATCACTGGGAAACCAAAAAGCAGATGAGAGGGCTTCTCTTTACAGAAATGTTCTGGCTAATAAATGAAGAAAGGATGACAGAATAATACTACTTTGCAATCCATAAGGAAATAATGGACTTAGGTATTAAACATCAAAAGCTGCTAACATCACAAAAGGAGAGACAGACATATGAAACATTATATTCCTCCACTTATAAAACAGTACTGAAAAAACCCTAGCTTGGATTTGATCGATCTTCTAGGTTCAACTATTTACTTACAGAAATTCTAGAAGAGCGTAAAACATGTCAAAAACACCTACTGATTACATTCAGCAAAATCCAGGCTAAGGGAAATTCTGTCGGACAAACAATCTAACTTCTTCAACAAATAATTTGCAAGGGGAAAAAGAGAGATAAAGATTGAGATAGAGAAGGAGGGAGAACTGTGAAAGGCAAAAGGAACCCACAAAGGAGACTTCAAGAGACATCAAACCATTGCCATATGTTGAACATATTTGCATCCTGATTAAACAAAATGTAATGTTTTAAAAATCATGACATTTAAGAGAGGATTAGAAATGTGAACATCAGGAGGGCCTGCATGGCTCAAGTCAGTTGGGCATCCTACTCTTTTTTTTTTTTTTTTTTTTGAGATACAGAGCAAGAGCAGGGAAATAGCAGAGAAAGGAAGACACAGAATCTGAAGCAGGCTCCAGGTTCTGAGCTGTCAGCATAGAGCCCCATGTAGGGTTCGAACTCATGTACCACGAGATCATGACCTGAGCCAAAGTTGTACGCTTAACCGACTGAGCCACCCAGGAGCCCCATCTGACTTTTGATTTTGGCTCAAGTCATGATCCCATGGTTCATGAGTTCGAGCCCCAGTTGGGGCTCTATGCTGACAGCATGGAGCCTGCTTGGGATTCTCTCTCTCTCTCTCTCTCTCTCTCTCTCAAAATAAATAAATAAATAAACATAAAAAAAAATGTGGGGCACCTGGGTGGCTCAGTCAGTTAAGCTTCCAACTTTGGCTCAGGTCATGATCTCATGGTTCATGAGTTGGAGCCCCGTGTCAGGCTCTGTGCTGACAGCCTGGAGCCTGCTTTAGATTCTGTGTCTCCCTCTTTCTGCCCCTCCCCCAGTTGCGCTTGCTCTCTCTCTCTCTCTCTGTCAAAAGTAAAACATTACAAAAAATTTTTAAAAACCTGCTCTTAAAAAGAATAGAAATGTGAACATCGGACAATTTGTGATATTCAAGAATTATGCTGATTGTTAGTAAGATAATGATATTGTTATTCCTTTTTATGTTTTTTTAAGTTTTTATTTATATTTATTGTGAGAGAGAGAGCACCCACATAAGTGGGGGAGAGGGACAGAAAGAAAGGGAGAGAGAATCCCAAGCAGGCTCTAAAGCATGGCTCAATCCCACAAATGGTGAGATCAAACTTGAGCAGAAACCAAGAGTCTGATGCTTAACTGACTGAGCCACCCAAGCACCGCCATTATTCCTTTTTAAAAGTAGTTTTGGGGGGGCACCTCTCTCTCGGCCCCTCTCATGTTCATGCTCTATCTCTGTCTCTCAATAATAAATAAACATTAAAAAATTTTTTTAAAGTAATTTTTGGGGCACCTGGGTGGCTCAGTCAGTTGAGCATCTGACTTCAGCTCAGGTCATGATCTCATGGTTCATGAGTTCAAGCCCCACATTGGGCTAGCTGCTATCAGTGCAGAGCCCACTTCTGATACTCTGTCTCCCTCTCTCTCTGCCCCTCTCATGCTCATACTCTTTCTCTCAAAAATAAATAAGCATTAAAAAAATTTTTTTTAATGTTTATTTCTGAGAGACAGAGACAGAGTGTGAGTGAAGGAGGGGCAGAGAGAGAGAGGGAGACAAAGAATCCAAAGCAGGCTCCAGGCTCTGAGCTGTCAGCACAGAGCCTGATGCGAGGCTTGAATCCGCGAACCGCAAGATCATGACCTGAGCTGAAGTCAGATGCTTAACCGACTGAGCCACTCAGGTGCCCCCAAAATAAATAAGCATTTAAAAAAAAGAGAAATTTTCTTTTAGAAATCATATTAACATATTTATGGGTGAAATTATATGATGGCTGGAATTTGCTTCAAAGTAATCCAGGAAGGGGAAAGCAAGGAGAAGATATACATGAAACAAGATTGGCATGAGTCCAAGTGTCAAAGCTGCATGGTGGGTACATGGAGGCTCATTATATTACTCTAAAAACTCTTTTTTCACAACTTCTACAATACAAAGTTTTTTTCTTGTTTTTTTTAAGTGTTGGGATAGGGTGCCTGGGTGGCTCAGTCGAGCATCCAACTCTTGATTTCAGCTCAGGTCATGATCCCAGGGTCTGGGGGATCGAGCCCCGAGTCGTGCTCTGAGCTGAGCATGGAGCCTGCTTAAGATTCTCTCTCTCTCGGGGTGCCTGGGTGGCTCTGTCGGTTAAGCATCCGACTTCAGCTCAGGTCATGATCTCAAGGTCTATGAGTTCAAGCCCTGCGTCGGGCTCTGTGCTGACAGCTCAAAGCCTGGAGCCTGTTTCAGGTTCTGTGTCTCCCTCTCTCTCTGACCCTCCCCGGTTCATGCTCTGTCTCTCTCTCTGTGTCTCAAAAATAAATAAATGTTAAAAAAAAAAGAAAAAGATTCTCTCTCTCTCTCCCCCTCTTTTTCTGCCCCCCCCCCCCCCGGCTCATGCTTGCTCTCTCACTCGTGCACTCTCTCTCTCTCAAAATAAATAAATTAAAAAAAAAGTGTCAGGATAAAGTTGGAGAGGGTGACCAGAGTACAGAAGGTCTGGATCACATGCTGAGGGACTTAACTTGGACTTCTGGGATTCAAGAAGGAAGAACTTACCTTGTACAGAACTTGCCAGTCGCTGACCTTGGTGTGGGACAGCTTCATGCGTTTCAAAATCAGCTACAGTCAAAGGGACAGCCATTGTTTTCCCTCTCCCACTCTAATGCTCCTCAAAAAGCCCCATGTCCAATATTGACCCTCAAACTCCTTCCCCACCTCCCGGCCCCCACCCCTGGCTCACAGGCACATTCTTGATATGACCCAGCAACCGATGCAGCATTTGAGCCATGTCCAGATTCTGGGGTAGTAGGAAAAACTGAATGACATCCAACCGAGAATTTAGCTCTCCCAGGTCGTGAGTCGGACGTGTGAACCATAGCCTGGAAGCGAGGCATGACACGGGGGTGGGGACAGAAGTTACATCTGTTCTCGTTATTGTCTTGATCCCAGTTTGTGAAAATGTGTGTCTGGAGGTCCCTGGGGATTGTGGTAATCAGTATCTGTACTGGCAAGTACAGTGTCCTATCTATGCGGGCGTGTTTACACAGACCTACTAAAAATCTCTGCATGTGAGCACGACTCTGTTTACCATGGTTTTGATGGATGTAACCATGTGTCATTCCATGTGGATATGTAATGGAGCTTGTCAATATTTAGAGGGAGTGTAGCGTATTGAGGTATTTGTGTGCCAACACTCTAGCTCTCTCTGCAGCTGAGTGGGAGACGGTGAGTCAGCGTGAGTTTATCTGCATTTAGCTGTGAAAGTGTCTCTGGGTGTAATTGCACACACGTTCATCTTTTCTTGTTGTTCTGTAAAAGTATATAACCATTCCACGTGGAGTGATAATCCTCAATTCATGATAATGGTCATCTCTGCAGAGAAGGATTGGGAAGGATACTGAAGAGGCTTCAATGACATTGTCTTTTTTTTTTTTTTTTTCTTAAGTTCTATACCCACTCTGGGGCTCAAGCTCATGACCCCAAGATCAAGAGTCATATACTTGGGGTGCATGGGTGGCTCAGTCAGTTGAGCGTCCGACTTCAGCTCAGGTCATGATCTCGCAGTCTGTGAGTTCAAGCCCTGCATCGGGCTCTGTGCTGACAGCTCAGAGCCTGAAGCTTGCTTTGGCTTCTGTGTCTCCCTCTCTCTCTGCCCCTCCCCTGCTCATGCTCTGTCTCTCTCTCTGTCAAAAACATTAAAAAAAAATGTTTTAAAAAAAGAGTCATATGCTCTACCAACTGATCCAGCCAGGCGCCCCTTCAAAAACATTGCCTTATTCTTAAATTTGTTCGTGCAAACATAGACGTTTGTATTATTATTACTTCCACATTTTGTGTGCCTGAGGTATTTCCTAATAAATTAGTATACGGTAATAAATGTTTCTTCTGTGTTTGTCTAATTCTGGGTGCCCCTATCTTCTCTATGGCTATGAAGAGTGTGAGACTCTGCAAGGACCTGTGAGCCCATGAATTCTTTTCTGTATTAGAGCAAGCCATTAGGCATGTTATTTTACTTTATTTATTTTTTTAATGTTTATATATTTTGGGGGGGAAGGGCAGAGAGGGAGGGAGACAGAGGATCCAAAGAAGGCTCTGAGCTCTCAGCACAAAGCCCGATGCAGGGTTCAAATCCCCAAACTGTGAGATGATGACCTGAGCCAAAGTCAACGGACTGAGCCACCCAGCCACCCCAGGCATGCTACTTAATATAAAGAACCAACCTATGGAGACACTATGGCCTGAGGATATGTATCTCACACTATATAGTCTATGGCCAGTTACCCTGGGTTAGAACACTCCAGGTTAGAGTAAAGTGGAGAATTAGGTTGGATTCGAGGGTAGGTTTTAGGCACCTCTGCTCCTTAGCCACAGAGAGTTCCACCAGCAGCTGTGTAGGTCAGTCTGTGAATACCCTTCCCCACCTTGGAGAGTACAAGCAGACTTTCTTGTAAAATACCTAGGTTTTTCAGGGCGCCTGGGTGGCTCAGTCAGTTAAGCATCCGACTTTGGTTCAGGTCATGATGTTGCGGCTTGCAAGTCTGAGCCCTGAATTGGACTCTCTGCTGCCAGCACAGAACCCACTTTGGATTCTCTGCCCCTCCTCCACTTGTGCACACACTAGCACTCTCCCTCTCTCGCTCTCTCTCTCAAAAATAAATAAGCATTAAAAAAAAATACTTAGGTTTTTCTGACTCACGTACTGCTAGTGCCAGGAGAAATCTTAGTCAAGCTAAACCTCCTAATTCTATAGCTGAGGAAATGAAGCCCTTAGACAAGCAGCTTGTCCAAAATCTAGAGCTGGGTCTCAAACTCAGGTCTCCAGACTGTGAGCACAGTGCTCTTTAGAGCATAATGTGACATTCAGTCACCTTCCTGGTGCCCTGTCCAGTTGGAGGCCAACTGGGTCCTTAGTTCATGATTCAGGTTGTGATTCCATGCCCCGCCGGATCCTACCTGGGGGGATCTGCATTCCTCCCCTCCCCTTTAATGCTGATCTCTTCTCCCCTGAGAACTCCTTCTCTCTCATCCCTGGTTGAGATTAGAGATCTGCACCTGTAGAATGCGTGGGTAATGAAGGCATCCCAATTACCTGGAGATGACCTCAGATTATCCTAAATTAACCTCTAAAAGACACACAGTGCAGGGCAGGTGAGGTGGGTAAAGGATTGCACACCTGTAGGCTAGCAAAGGTTTCAGCTCTGAGTTTGTACAGATGAGGTGACCAATGTGTTTGCATTTGTGTACCTACTCACTCACTCGGTGCTACTACATACAAGGCCATGTGCCAGGCACTGAGGTAACAGGAATGACCGCTGTACGGAGCTCACAGCTATGAGAACAAGCAGATTCACCGACCGCTAACTCCAACCTGATGTGACAGTGCAACTAGAAAACAAACAGGCAACGTGAGAGCAAATGGGAAGGTGTGTGTCAGTCTCCTTATGGGTGCCTGTGAAAGTTTCACCACGAAGGTGATAGTTGGCTTGTACCTTGAAGAAGATGTAAGATTCTGACAGGTGAAGAACAAGGGAAAAACTTTCCAGAGGGAACTGCATAAACATGGGCATGGTGTATTTCCATGATGGAAAGTGGCCCAAATGACTGGACTATAGGGCAGATCCAGTAAGGATGGATTTAGGAAGGGCTTGGGAAAATAATCATGGAAGTTTAAATTGGGGTGAATGGGAGGGGCCCTGAACATCATACTGCTAAAGATGTTAATCTCCATCCCACGGAGAACGGGGAAGTCTGAGGTTTATGTTATTTTGTTTTTACTTAAGGTTTAAAAAAAAAAAAAGTGGAGTGACATGCTCAGATCTCTGTTGTGGAATGACAAGTATTTTAGAACGAAGGACAGATTGGAAAAAGAAGAGATTCAAAGCACAGAGACCAATCTGAAGGTGAATACAATGCCCAAGGTTAGAAATGATTACAGCCAGAGTTAGAGCAGTGGAAAGAGGGAGAGAGATGGCTGAGAAAGACATTTCAGGGTACAATCAATAGGCCTTAGTGAATAATTGAATATGAAGGGTGAAGGAGAAGCATCAATCCAAGGTTGAGAAGCAGTACTGCCAGCGATGCCATTATGCAGATAAAAAAGGATGCAGGAAGATGAACAGGTCCAGTGGGCATCAGTTTAGATGCTCTGAGCTTGAACTGCCTATAGAAATTGCAACTGGTGATGATGTGCGGTGAGCATTCCACATATACAGCTCAGAAATAGAGACACAATTTTGAAAGTCAACAGACAATAGCTCAAATGTGAAGTGTGGTTTTTATAATTAAAGATAGTACCATGTGGGGCCTGGCATGTGACTCTTGATCTTGGGGTCATGAGTCTGAGCGCCACGTTGGTGAGTTGATTGTACTTAAAATAAAATTTAAAAATCTTGGGGCGCCTGGGTGGCGCAGTCGGTTAAGCGTCCGACTTCAGCCAGGTCACGATCTCGCGGTCCGTGAGTTCGAGCCCCGCGTCAGGCTCTGGGCTGATGGCTCGGAGCCTGGAGCCTGTTTCCGATTCTGTGTCTCCCTCTCTCTCTCTCTGCCCCTCCCCTGTTCATGCTCTGTCTCTCTCTGTCCCAAAAATAAATAAAAAACGTTGAAAAAAAACATTTAAAAAAAAAATCTTAAAAAAAGTAAAGATAGTACCATATGAGGTCGAAACTTCCAGTTATTAAAAAAAAGACACAATGTATAGCATAAGGAATATAGTTAATAATACTGTGATAACTTTGCATGGTGACAGATGGTAGCTAGAGTTATCATGGTGATCACTTCATAACGTATATAAACACTGAATCACTATATTGTATACCTGAAACTAATATAATATTGTATATCAACTACACTTCAATAAAAAAAGATATTACCATGTGTGCATTAGTGTTTTGTGATTGTTTCTGCTGCTTGCATGTGTGCCAGTCTGTACCATCAATGGGCATACGTATATCTGTGCTGACAACACAAAATGAGGATACTAGCTACCACACGGGATTGGTGTGAGGATTAAATGCATTTAGCCAGCATTTGGGAAATGGCAGTTCTCAGCACTATGAGATGGGGTGGTTTGTGTGAGTCTGTAGAATGAATGCATTAACCTGCAGCACATGTGTGAGACTTACCTGAGCAGCTTCTGTCCCCACTTACAGTGGCATCTATTGAGGATTCCTGTGGGGAGCAGGGGCAGGCAGTGAGCTTGTTACAAGGCAGCGGCAGAAAAAGGAATGTGTGGGTGTGTCTAAACTGAGGCATCCGGGCCAGAGGTTCGGTTAGGACAGAGTTTGGACAGGCTGGCCTGGGGGCGTTCCGCAGATACAGAACACAAAGGCAGCTAAAGCCAGCGACTGGCCACAAGTCTGAGCCAGGATTACCGTCCATGGGCTTAGCGAGGGATAGCCACTCACAGGAACAGTTGGCCAGAAAAATACACAGAGCAACTGTGGTTGGATTCACAAAGAGGCCAACACATATATGTAAACATTAGACACAATCCACTGAGGTATGCACAGTAAAACCATGCGGCTACTTGGGGAGATGTCCCCACTACACCCTAAAGCCAGAGACAGCAGACAAAGACTCAATGCAAATAAGTTATGCATAAGTTATGGACAGTTATGCAGTTATATAACTCTCCTCTAAACATAGGGACTCCCAAAGTCCCTAGACAGGTGCACAACCAGCAGAAACATCCATAGAAACCCAAGGAAGGAACATGGAATTGGTAAAGTAAGAGATGATATGCAAATGACACTGGACAACTATGGGGGGGGGGGGGGAGGGTGCCCAAGCTCAGGGAGGGTACAAGGAGCATAAGAAAGCTGGACTGGAGTGGAAGAGACATCTGGCAACAGGAGTGAAGTGGGAGGGAAGAGGGACTGGGACACATGTTGGGAGGCAGCTGCTTTTCTGGCAGCATTTTGTAGTGTGGGATGAGGGAAGGGGCATACCTACCAAACAGGCTGAGCCCCTCCTTCAGTCCACTGGCCACTTTGTACACTGAAGGGTGAGACTCACTCTTAAATATCTGCAGAACACTGTAAGGGAGAAGTGAAGGAGTTTGTGGTAACTTGGATTTAAAAAAATTTTTTTTTAAGTTTATTTTTGAGAGAGAGAGCAGGGGAGAGGTGGGGGGGGGGCGGAGAAAGAATCCCAGGCAGGCTCTGCACTGTCAGCATGGAGCCTGACACGGGGCTTGAACCCTGAACCATGAGATCATGACCTGAGCTGAAACCAAGAGTCAGACACTTAACCGACTGAGCCACCCAGGAGCTCCAAGGTAACTTGGATTTTTTAAAGGGAATTGAGAAGATGGAAGGGAGATTGGGAACATCCTCCTGAGATTAAATTTTGTTGTAAGGTCTGTCCCTCACTTCTCTATCAGTTTTTCTCTTTAGAAAAGGAGGGTGACACCTTTGGGCTTTTCTCCCTCTCTTCCCTTTTCTTCAAGGAGAGAGACCTTAATAACCCCTGGATTAAAGAAACTGGAGCCTCACTGGGATTATTAGAGTATTAAACTTAATCCTTCTCTCTCCCCAGAGACGACAGCCTGCCTCCATCTCCTTACCTGTAAGTGTCTTGATCTATGCTCACCAGATGGGTCCTGAGGACAGAAAACAAGAAGAAAGAAAGGTGGCTGGGGTAGGAGCGGTGTGAGTTCATTCTTAGGTTCCACCCCCTAGATCCCCCTCCTGGAATACTGTCTCAGTCATCTCCCCGGAGCTCCACACCCCCTTCAGGTGCTCCTATGTGTCCTAGAGCACTTTACCTGATGAGTCACTGCCCACTCCTCTCACCCCACTCCCCCCACCTTGTCTTGCTATTAAGACCTCCCAATCCCACCTTACTTTGCTTGAGGTTAGGGTAAATCACCTACAACACAAATTTCTTAAAGCCCAGGATGGGGACGCTGACGTTATAATCTTCCAGTTCAACCCCAATTCTTCTTCGACCCAGGAACTTGAGCAGCCCTCCAAGTGCTCGAACCTGGGAGGAAATCAGTAATGGAGTTGAGGTAAATCCCAATGTCCTGGAGGCTGGACAACACCAGAGAAAACTATTATTTTCCAGGATTGGACTAGTACCTCCCAGGACTCGACCCTAGGAATGGGTATTGGTCCCTTTCTCCAACCAGCCCTCATCTCCCAGGACCCTTCCTACCGTGAGGAGGCAGTCAAAGGGAATAATAGAGGAGAGGAAGAGGATTTTCTCAGTGGTAGTCATGGAGTCTGGGATGAAGGAGTAGTTTCCAGCAAGAAGGCGCTGTTTGCTTATCTCCAGACCTATTTGGGGGGAAGCATGAGAGGGAAGGGAAAGGTCTTGTAGCCCAATTTTCACCCCATTTTAAGAATGAGATGATAGAAGCAAGAGAGAGGATGTGACTTGCCAAGTTACACAGGCAGTTAATGGAAAGCTGAAACAAGAATCAAATCTTCAGGGGCGACTGGGTGGCTCAGTTGGTTAAGCTTCTGACTCTTGGTTTCAGCTCAAATCATGATCTCATGGTTCAGAGCTCGAGTTTGAGCCCTGCATCTGTGCTGTCAGCGTGGAGCCTGCTTGGGATTCTCTCTCTCCTTCTTTGCCCCTCCCTTGCTCACACACTCTCTCAAAATAAAATGATGATGATGATGATGATGATACTAATAATAATGTATCAAATTTTCAGACTTAGTCTAATTATCTCTTTATTTTACCTAGAATATAAAGATCTTTGGCTGAGAGCACAACCTGAGAAAGACAAGTGATTCAGAATATCTATTCCTAAGGTATCTATTTGGAATTTGGGATTTGGGGTCAAAGGATCATATTAATAGAGGAATGAATAACACTAATGTCTTAATATCTAAGTAGAATAGAACATTCCTTATCTTTTTTACAAACCTGGGAAGGTTTTGTCTATTTTTTTTTTTTTAAGGGACAAATGGCTTTGGCTTAAAGGTAAAAATCCCAACAATCAAAGTTATCCACAAAGTGTCACCACTTCCTCTTCTCAGGGAAGGCCCTCATCCCTAGACACACCTATGTGGAAACTTCACAAGGTTTCAGGTTATTAAAGGGTAAGGAGCAGGAGAGATCTTGAGGAGACTGCTTATGGGACTTGGAGAACACAAAGGGTTAGGATAAGATAAGGCTGAGGAGAGACTTCTGATGGAGCTCAAGTAGAGTAAGGAGAAAGGGGTAGGAAAAATGGGATGAGGAATTGGGCAAAGGAAAGGAAGTACCAAAATCCACACTTGGCAAAAATACAATTTCAGGTCTCTTAGGCTCTCTGTGTTCCTGGGAGGCTGTGGGGGAAGCAGAGAAAGGGCCATGAGTCTGAACATCTCAGTCCTCTGCCTCTGTCCCACCTTCCCTCTCACCCAATTCTGGCCTCCTGGCTGTTGCTCCTCCAAGACCCTTTAGTCTCCTGGAATATTCCACAGTTCACTCCTTTCCCATTTTTGCTTTTCCCCTTACCCAGTCCTTACCAAGCTTCCCTAGAAACCGAGTCATATTCTCATCCTGTTTGGCACTCGTAACAACAGACCGGGGATTGATTTCATCCAACACTTGGAAGAAGAATGGAGACCACATGAGTAAAAGGATCCTCTAAGGGGGAATCCATAAGGCCTCCCCTTGCTATTTCCTTCTACTCCCTCCAAAACAAACAAACAAACAAACGCACCCTCATTTCCTCCCTCTAAAAGTAAGAGGTGCTCTGCACATTGGGAGCATAGGTAGGAGTCAGGCATGAGATTGAGGAATGAGAAGACTGGCAGGGTGGCAGGAGGGAAGAGTGACCTGGAAATTGTCACTAGACTCCAAAGCCCTGCAGGACGGACATGACTGATATTTCCAGCACCTGATACATTATAAACAATAAGTGTTGAATAATGAAATGAATTCCTATAAACAACAGGGGGAACTTCTGGGAGTCAATAAAATAAATTGAGACAGGTAAGGATAGAAGAGTGAAATACACTTCCAGTCTCAGAGTAGAGGAATCCATGGTTCTGCTCCCACCTCTCTGGAGAAGCTTGAGACTCTCATGGTCTGGGGCATCTGGCATGAAGTGGATGGTAGAGTCACTAGTGTCATAGTAGGCGATGCCCAAGTATCCTGAAGTCCACAGCGCACACAGATAGATCTATCCCAGGAAGAAGAAAGGAAACCGACAGGAAAGGAAACTGCTGGTAAGTGTAGGGTTATGCCATGTCCTACTTAATTTTAATCATTTTATCAAATCCCTGAGATAAGTATCATCGTCCCCATTCAGTCAGTGTCAAACAGAGCAGAGGCAAGTGACCTGCCAGCTATTCCAAGCCCATTGATTCTAACATCCCGAAGTTCCAACCAACTCCCTGCTCTCAGGATCCAAGCGCCTGCTCCACCAGACATCAGACACCGCCGCCCCAGAGACCTCCGCCGGCTCTTGCTCGTTGTCCTCCTCCTCCTCAGCCTCCCCACGGCCCGACACTGGGGCCAGGCTGGGAAAGCTGGCCGAAGCTGCCCCCGGCTCCGGGCTCTGCGGCGTCCCGCCTGGGATCGTTCCTACGGAGAACATGGCCTTGGATGCTCTGCGGGCGCAGAAAACGAAGACGGTTCAGGAGCGGGATTTCACCGCCAGGAGGCTGGGATAGGCGGTGCGTAGACACGCAAATCCACCCGAACTGGGAGAGGGCTGAGGCGCAGGGCTGCAAGGGCCGGGGAGAGATGCGGTAACGTTTTAACATCTGCGGACATTTTGACGGGCGACTTCTTAGGTATATCACCAAAGTCCAGACTGCAAAACCCCACGTGCCCCACCCACATTCCGGTCACCCGGAGCTTGTACTTGGGCTGGAGGGCCCTGAGGGCCGAGTCTGCACTTCTCCTCTCCCCGCCTCTGCCAACCACGCCCCCACTATCGCTGCCCTAACTTCTCGACTTCCCACCCCAGTTGCGGACACTCGCGGCACTTTCCCGCGTTTTCAGTCACCTGGGTAGCTACGTGCGCGAAACCGCGTCACTAAGAGCCGCCCTCCCGCAAGAGAGGCACACCTGAGTAGGGGCGGGGTGCGCGCGCACACGCCCCGCCCCTCTAAGCCGCTATTGGCCGGAGAGATCCGGATCCTGCTTAAGATTTCGACAGGACTGGAGGGAGGAGAGGATCGCTGTTGCTAAGACGGCTGGACGCTGATTGGTCTATTCGCATATGGGGCGGTGTGCGAACGTTCAAACTTCCCGCCGCCAGTGCCGTTGCTTAGCACTCGGGCCTTAGGCCTTCCCGGTTTGGGCTTTGATTGACGCGGGGTGGAGCCTGTGAAAGTCGGAAGCGGAGCTTGAGTCAGAGCCTACAGAACTAACTGGTCTAGGCGGGTTGGGGGGAGCAGCCTAAAGGGGCAGAGGCGAATTCCTTTTTTTTTTTTTTCCGGAGAGCGAAGATAAGCACATTATTAAACCTGTACCAACAACTCTAAATTAATATTTGTACCCACTGAACTAGTATTTATGAACAGCTTAGAATAGTGCCTGGTAAACTTAGTAAAAGCCACGTGTTTTAAATAAATAAACAGAAATAAGCAAGACTCCTATCCTCGTCCTCTTTTGCCTATATCCTTGGTTCA
Organism: Prionailurus bengalensis; assembly: GCF_016509475.1. Taxonomy (NCBI): domain Eukaryota; kingdom Metazoa; phylum Chordata; class Mammalia; order Carnivora; family Felidae; genus Prionailurus; species Prionailurus bengalensis. The sequence continues at coordinate 514,650 of NW_025091153.1, read as the reverse complement.
GGGTATTACCACCCCAACGAGGGAACTACTGGGTCTCAATTATAATTTTTGTCTCCCACAAGGAAGTGGAAGCATTCGAATTACACCAAAGTCTGGTGGAGAGAAGTAGACCTGATAAGAACAGCTACACTCCTGCTGAGACATGTCTGTACCCCTCCTACAGATGCACACACCCCCACATCCCTAAGTACAGAGGGGTGTTATTCATTCACTCAGCAACTATTTAGTGCCTATTCTGGGTCAGGTGGTAGACCCAAAGTACTGAACATTAATTAAGTATGGGCTTCGTGAAACTTACTTTTTAGTGTGTGTGACGGGAGGGTAAGTGAGAAGATTGTGAGGGGGACAGAAATAAACAAGTATATACTTTAAAAAATACATCCTCCTTCCCAACTTTGTCCAGGGTACCCTGAGATGGGGAGATCCCATCCAAGAGGTTAGAGAAGATGGTGGGATAATCTGGCTCTGCTAAACAATGATTGGAAAATCCCCTGTAGCAAGAAAGCTGGGGAGTGAGTTAAGTGCTAGGTTAATGGTTACCCCTGGCAAATGGTTGAGCAATGGAGCTATGGAAACCTGGAAGAGACCATCATAACTCTAAGGCGTGTCAGAGAGGGACACACCTTCCAATCTGGGGTGAAAAGAGATTAGGGACTGGTTTACCAAGCCAAGGAAGGGGAGGGAGTGAAAAAAGAAACCACCTTTCAAAGAAAAGGATAGATATTAAGATAGGAGAAAAGCAGAGGTAAGGAGATGAGACCAGAGGGACACTTCGCTGATGCAGGATTTGAGGCTGCAGCCCCCGGTTTCAAATCCAGGGGGCTCTGCTGAATAGTACGGGGAGAGGGCAGCATTACCTGTCATCTGGGAAATTAAGGCAAAATACCTTTTGGGTTGCCAAGCCAGCCAGCCAAAGTCAATATTGATAATCAAGCCAGCTCTAGCTATAAAGCTGTAGGAGAGAAAAGAGAGGCAGAGAAGAAGCTGCCAAAACCTGTTTCAGCTCAGGGCTGGCCCTATTTGCCTGAGGTGTTTCCCAGAAGGGAGATCTTTGTGGGGCATATTCTCTGATGGACATTGACCAGCTGAAACAGAAGAGGACCCTAGGAATAGGGCTGGTTTGACCTCCTTTCCTCAAATGGAAGGGGTCCTGTGTGCAGAATTTGAGGATCACCCATGGAAAAGACTCCCCCCCCCCCCCATACACACTCATGGAATCATTCTACAACCTTATAGGATCTTACTATTCAAGGAAGCAAACACAATATATCTCCTCTCTGGGGAGGAGAGAGATAGGCCTTCCCCCAGAGAAGAGAAAACCCACAGAAAAGGAAGCAGGAGAGGAAACCACTAACTGTTAGTTTCCAGCAGCATGTTTCTCACTCTGCCCCAGTCCTCCCCCAAGTCTCTCCCTTTCTTTATGTGTCAAGGCCTGTTTTGCTCCTATATGCTTGCACTCCACCATGTTTTTCTGGAAATGTAGGTCTCTTGTGAGCAAGTGGTGAGGAAGAAAGAGAAGGTATGGTAGGGTAGGAGGGAGATTCAGGATATGGAGGCTGGAATATATCCAGTTTGGAGGATGTATTATAAAGCCATTTTTCAGCAGATCATAAAGAGTTTGACAGAACCTCGAAAATCAAGCTACTCTTCCTCTGCCTCCCTACTTATTTGTGTCCCCAAGGACTCCACTTACATTATTCCATCTGATCTTTGCTTTTTTTCTTCCATAATAGGACCAGCTACCATCCCCTCCAGGATCAGTGCAGCTCTATTCTGTGGCCATAAAAATCCCACCCTTCCCCGCTTCTCCCATCTTCAATCAATCAGTCAGAGAAGGACAAGGGGCACAGGAAGGGGCCCAGAATGGGGGCAGAAGTGGAAGTATTAAAGCTGACCAGGCTACTGAGGAGGAGCAGACCTCCCCCAGTGATGAGGCCCGTTGGCTCAGCTTCTTGTTTCCCTAGCACAAGGCCTGGTTGTCTCCCTTCCCATCCCCTGCCCTACCTTTCACCACTCTCTTCCCCCAGTCTCAGTGTCCATTTCCAGGTCCCTGTCCTCCTGGAGTCTGGAAGGAATATGGAAAAAGGAATAAACGACCACCTTCACATTCTAAAATTCCCTCCCTAGACCCTCATGGGCTTGACCAAGCTGCTGATGTTGTTTCTCGTGTGAGGGAGGAGTGCGAGTGTCCTCTGATTAATGCAGCAGGGAAACTGAGGCAGGAAAAAAAAATCCTGTGTTCAAAGAGACTGGCGGAGAAACGAGGAGGTTCCCAGGATTCCCTCTCTTTAACACCCCCATCCCTTATCCTCGAAGAGACCTGAGGATCTCCCCTCTGGACCTACTCCCTAGATCGTCGAGTCCCGCCCCCTCCAGTCCCCTCCCCAGGTTCAGGGCGGGGCGGGCCCGGCCCGTGAGTCAGCGGCTCCCCGATCTAGCCCGGGAGGGGATAGAGCTGGAGGAGCGGGGTGCGGGGTACGTTGGGCTGGTGGGGAGGTCGCGTCTCGTGTAAGCGGGTCTGATCCGGCTTGTGCTGCGCCGAAGGGACAGCCCTAGGTCTGGGGGTAGAGAATCCCTGCCTGTGAGACCCGCCTTCCCTGGCCCGGGCCCCTCCCAGTTCCCCAGCGCCGACCGCTTCCTGGTCCCCGTCGCAACTATGGCTGAAGAACAACCGCAGGTCGAATTGTTCGTGAAGGTAGGAACACCTTCTCCCTCCTAGGCCAGCTTCCCAATTCCTGGAAGGCAACTCTCACCTTTACCCCGCTCCAGCCTTAACTCCCCAATCTCTTCCCTCCTTGACCCCCTCCCCAACCCCACGTGCAATCTTTAGTGTGTGTGTGTGTGTGTGTGTGTGTGTGTGTGTGTGTGTGTGTGTTGGGGGGGTGGCTTCGGAAAGGGAAGACAATTGGGGTGTGTGTTTGTGTGGGGGGGTGGTAATGAGAATTCTATGCTCAATCCTGAAAAGTTTGTAGAAGTTTCCAGCAGCCTTAGGAGGGTTCCCAGGAGTTGAGAATATTGACGAGGCTGGGGGAAGGGTCAGATAGGAAAGACTGGGGGAGAATGGTGCAGTGGGACCCAACAGGGTTTGGAGGGTCAGAGGGAAACATCAGGACAGGTGGTCCTATGAGAAGACCAGAGTGAGGAGTGTCTTGGGGGGAGACTTGGAGAAATGTGCAAGTGTGTGTGTGTGGCAAGGTAGGTTTCAAGGGAGAGGGTGTGGTAAGGGAGGCCGAGAGGGGATCCATGGGGAAGGACTGGTAGGTGGAAGGAAGTGAGAGAGTGGAAGTGGAGTTATAGCAGCGGGGCTGGAGATGGGGTGGGTCCGGAAGGGTACCAGGGACTTGCAGAAGCCAGAAAAAAGGAGGTCGCTAGATGCGAGTTTAGCTGGGGCTCCCACAAGGATAGGTGGAGAGAGGTATCAGAAGGAGGGGGAAACCTGGGTTAGGGCATTCATGGTTTGGGGGTTTTAGAAACAGGAGAAAAAGAGTCGCCCCAACTCTCTCCTCTCTCTGTGGGTGTGGATGAAGAGCGGTGGTCCTTTGGCCTTTGAGAATATGGAAACACAGACCGCAGACTCCACCGTTGCTGCTCTGCTCCCCTCCCCACTCCAGGGCATTCTTACCCAATCCTGGACCTCATCTCTGCACCTCCCTCTCCATCTGTGTCTCCTTGTTTTCACATTCTCCCCACCCTTCACTTTCCTGCCGCCTTTCTCTCCACTTCCCCCTCTTTGTTCGTCCTTCTTTGTGCGTCCTGCCGCTTTCCCCCTTCTTTATGCTTGGGGCTTCTCGGGAAGCCATTCCCTCTCCCTGTGCCCAGCCGTGCCTGTGCCCGCCCCCCTTAGGTGTGGTCCCCACCTCACTCATACTCGCCTCAAGGGCTATTTTTATTCCTGGGTGAGGCTGCTCTACAGAGCCCTGGGTCCTGTGTGAGGACAGTTATCTGCAGCTACGGGCCATGTGCTGGGAGATCCCGCAAGTAGTGTGTGGGGAAGAGGGAGGTGGCCCTCCGCTGCCCAGGCCTCAGCCTCACAGGTCCCTGCCCCCACTCCTTGCCAGGAAGGAAGCTGCTAATGCCGGAGACACAGTGAGATGAATCACCCTCAGCCTAGGGGGAGGTCCCTTGGGGGATGAGGTCACCACTTGCCAATTAGAGGGCAGCCCCCCTCTGCAAAGCCCTCTACATCTTTAGGGTGAGGCTCTGGGCCGCTTGACTCCCCTACCTGGCTGCCAGAAACAGCTTGGTGGAGACATAAAGAACCAGAACCCTGGCTTCCAAACCCTGCTGCACCTTGCCAATCTGCAGACTCTACTCCGTTCAGGAATCCAGGAATCCAGGCCTCTAACCTACCAAGTCCCTCTCTATGGATGTGAGGATTAAATAAGTGTTTGTATGTAAAGTGCTGAGAATAGCATATAGAAAACTGCATTACTGTTTAGTCTTCCCTCTCTATGGTCCAGATCCTCCAAGTTCTCCAAAACCCCATCCCTCTGCCTCATTCCCACCTGTCCTGACCCCTCTGGGGAACCAGAAGTTGCCCTTTGCAGAAAATGTTCCCAGTGATCTGCGTTAGGTTTGCTCTACCTCCAGAGTGGAGAGCCCACTTCTTGGGGGAGCTTTAACTGGTGAGACTGAATGTTATGACGAGGCAGAAAACAGCTAGATCTGGGAGTAGTAGGTTCAGAGAATGGCCTGGAGTTGGGTGGGGTGTACCAGGCCTAACTTTGGGGTGGGGGTTGCTTTTCAGGCTGGCAGTGATGGGGCCAAGATTGGGAACTGCCCCTTCTCCCAGAGACTGTTCATGGTACTCTGGCTCAAGGGAGTCACCTTCAACGTCACCACTGTTGACACCAAGAGGTGGGCCAATTTCTGTTCCTCTAAACACCCCTGGTGCACACATATGTGCACACATATATGCACACACATACACTCACCTAATCCTAGCCCTTCATCCTGCACCTTTTCCCCCCCTCCCTCTACCCAGAGCTCCTTTTTCTTCCCACATCCCTCCATTTCCCCTTTCTGGTTCTCCCTGACCCCCTTTTCCTGTCCTGATGCCTGGCCTCTTCTCCAGGCGGACTGAGACAGTACAGAAGCTGTGCCCAGGAGGGCAGCTCCCATTCCTGCTGTATGGCACCGAAGTGCACACAGACACCAACAAGATTGAGGAGTTTCTGGAGGCCGTGCTGTGCCCTCCCAGGTATAAGGACACTTGGAAAGGAGGGAGTGGGTAACTGAGAGTCTCTAGGAAAAAGAGGTGTTGAAGAAATGGAAAATGGGAATGGTGATGGGCTAGAGCAGGGGAGCTGAGGCTCCTTCCCGGAAGATATCTTATCCTGTTTCTTCCATTGGCTTTCAGGTACCCCAAGTTGGCAGCTCTGAACCCTGAATCCAACACGGCTGGGCTGGACATATTTGCCAAATTTTCTGCTTACATCAAGAATTCCAACCCAGCACTCAATGACAGTGAGTTTCAAGGGTTGGAGGCCAGGGTCCTAGGAGTAATGGAGAAGATCTAGGGATTGGAAAACATTAGGAGCACCTGGAAATTCAGCTGTCAGGGAGATGGAGCAGATGTTGGCAAACCTTCACTGCCTCTTGCCCCAGCCATAAAAAAAAGCCCTATATTTCTTCGTATGGCTGTGACTTTAAGCTTCTCTCATTTCTTACCTACTCTCTCCAGCCCCACTGGGGACATTAGTTGGGTTAGCTGCTGGTCTGTTTTCTGGCAGAATAGGTTGTGCTTAAGACAGTAACTCTAGGGGCGCCTGGGTGGCGCAGTCGGTTAAGCGTCCGACTTCAGCCAGGTCACGATCTCGCGGTCCGGGAGTTCGAGCCCCGCGTCGGGCTCTGGGCTGATGGCTCAGAGCCTGGAGCCTGTTTCCGATTCTGTGTCTCCCTCTCTCTCTGCCCCTCCCCCGTTCAAGCTCTGTCTCTCTCTGTCCCAAAAAAAAAAAAAAAAAAAAAAGTTGGAAAAAAAAAAATTAAAAAAAAAAAAAAAAGACAGTAACTCTAGATCCAGACTACCTGAGTACAAACACTACTAGCTGTGTGACTTTGAGCAATTCATTTAATTTCTCTGTAAATCCATTTCCAGATCTATAAAATGAGGATAACAATACCTATTTCATGGGTTGATGTGAGAATTAGATGAGTTGTTTTGTATAAAGTGCTTAGAATAACACATGGAAAACTACGTTCGTGTTAGGTATTATTCTCTTGGACTGGCCTCACCATTAGTATTCATTCACCCTCCACTCCCTAGGTCCTCCCGGACTATGTTGATCTTTTGATGTTCTTACCAATTCCCCTTTCTTGCACAGATCTGGAGAAGGGGCTCCTGAAAGCCCTGAAAGTTTTAGACAATTACTTGACATCCCCTCTCCCCGAAGAAGTGGATGAAACCAGTGCTGAGGATGAGGGTATCTCTCAGAGGAAGTTTCTGGATGGGAATGAGCTCACTCTGGCTGACTGCAACCTGTTGCCAAAGCTCCACATAGTGCAGGTGGGTGGTCATTGTAGGAGTAGAAGGTGGCCACTGGATGGCTCTTTAAGAAGCTCCCACACAGATTTCCCATGACAACCACTCCTAAGGTGGTTTCTTTCTTGGGATGGTTTCTGTGGATTGCTACCAATAGCAGATACTACCCCATTCCTTCTCGGCAGCCATTGCTGCAGACCAGGGCTTGAGAGAATTACATTCTGTGACATAGGCTGTGGGTGCAGCAGATTGGCTGAGAGTAACATATCCCAGTATTGCTATCAAGAGTGTTCTTCCTATCTCTGTCACTGCCAAATCCCCAGATAAGACAAAGCAGGCTTTTCCTAAATTCAGAGCTTTAACTCTTTTTATAGCATCAGTCTCCACTTCCTCTTGTGATGAAAGATGAAAACTGCCGATTCCCATGTTTTTGTCTTAGCCTCAAAGCTATGGTTTAGTTTGTGAAACATGGGCCTAATGTCAGTCTGCTACAGACCTCTGTATTGAAAACTGTGTACTGGACGCTGAAAGACACAAAGATGTACAATGATTGGTTCTTGCTCTCAAAGGATTTGAAATCTAGCTGGGAAGATAAAACATTCACATGAAAGTGAATTAATAATACATGATAAAAGCCAAATGAAAAATAGGGACAAAAGTTATTGTGGAAATTCAAGAGGAGAATTTTATGATTTGTGAATTATATCTCAATATAATCAAGGAGAGAAGTGGCACCATGGAATGGGGTGGTCTGAAAAGGAACAGGTTATAAATGACCAGGATTTCAGTAAATGGAGAGGAAGGGTGAAGACAGTAGGAGAAAGCGAGGAGTTAGAAAGCCCATTGGAGAAAATGATTCATATGGGAGATAAGAATTACAGGAAGAGAAGCCAGATAGTAGAGGTTCTTGAATGCCTGGACAGGAAGGCTAGATTTTATCATGTAAGCCTTGGGAGAAGGGAAAGACCAAGAGCCATTGTGGCTTCCCCTGAGGCTAACATGTTGGTCCCTCTCCTCTCTGCACCCCCAGGTGGTATGTAAGAAGTACAGGGGATTCTCCATCCCAGAGGTGTTCCGCGGAGTGCATCGATACTTGCGCAATGCCTATGCTCGGGAAGAGTTTGCCTCCACCTGTCCAGATGATGAGGAGATCGAGCTGGCTTACGAGCAAGTGGCCAAGGCCCTCAAATAAGCCCCTCCTGGGGCTCTGTGCCCCCCCCCCCTCTATTTTCTCCACAAAGGCACCAGGTGGTTTCCACGTGGCTACCCAATGGACACACTCCAAAATGGCCAGTGGGCAGAGAATCCTGGAGCACTTGTGTAGGGCTGACTGGGGGGCTGAGGGGAAAGATGGGGAATCTAGGTAAGATTTTTATTGTGTGGGGGTGTGGGTAGGACAATGTATTTCAGTAATAAAATACAGAATGAAAATGTAGTGTCGTTTTGCACAAAGGGGGCTGCAGTGTGGGTAACACAGAATGAAAGGTGGGTCAGTGACCTTGAGCTCAGGGCAGAAGCCAGGAATTTAGAAGAGGGGTATTTGTGGTCAGGCTTCCATTTTTCGTGCCGGTCCACCATAACGCTGTCTTGCGGTCCATGTCGCATTTGCTGCCCAGCCGACAGGGCCCTCCATATCTGGGTGGGCCTGGGCAGCACTCATGGGGCGGGGCCGAGTTCGGAGAAGGGGAGCGCAGTCCCTGTGGAGCGGGCGTAGCAGGGCGGAATGGGCGTGGCCTCGAGGAGCCCCGCCCCGTCCCGCTTAGACAATGCCCCGGAGCCGCCAGACAGTCGCGCCCCCGCCCCACCGTAGTTCTTGAGCTCGCCTTACCCAGGGACCCCTCAAAAGCCAAGAGCTCCAGCCCCCGAGGCTTGAAGACTAGGACTCTCTTCTCCAACCAACTCTGTCCTCAGGGGGGTGGGGCCCCAGCCAAGAACACAAGAGCGCTGGAGTCTGGGTGGCCGCTAGAGGTAAGTCTAGGGGTTGGAGATGTCCCCCGGACCGTGTGCGGGCCAGAGTTTGAGGTTGCCGGGCCCGTGCCCGATACCCGACAGAGTGCAGGAGGCCGAAATTTGGGTGCGGAGCTGGGCTGGGTAGACTTAGGGGGAGATGGACGGGGAGACGGTCCTGGAGCCGGGAGTGGTGCCCGCTCCCTGGGACCACGCCCCCGGTTTCCCCGCCCCTTGGATTTCGTTTTAGACCTCTCCCAGTCCTCCGGGACTCGGTCTGGTTTCTACTGGGTCGTGCTAGGGGTAGCAGGACCGGCAGGGGTGGAGAGAAGATATTTAACTCCTTAGGCTCTAATTCCTCCCTCGTTGCCCCTCTCTCCCTTTCTTGTTGGGCATTCAGAACTTCCATCTCCCAGGCCCTATCTCCCCAGCTGTCTCCTCCTGTCCCATAACCCCTTTGGGTCCCTTGCCTCACTTCGGGTCCCTATGGCAGTGAGCAGCTGAGGGTTAAGGGGGCGGGACCGTTGCATTTTTAGGGAGTGAGCGCATCCTAGCGGCTGCCAAGAGGGGCGCCTAGCAGGGACCTCGCGAAGCCCCCGAACAGGGGCAACAGGTGTTTTAGAGATTAGGGGTCCCGGTCTTGTTCCTCGGACTCCCTCCAAAGAAGCAGACCCCGAAGGGTGCGGGGTGGAATGGAGTTGGCGGGAGGGGAACGTCTGGAGGGGGTGGGGCGAAGTGGGAGGGGCGCCCGGAGATGGCAGAAGGAAGACCCGGGCGCTCTTAACCACCCCCTACGCCCTTCTGTGCATGTCTCTTTCTTTGCCCTCCTCCCTTTCTGTCTCTTCTCCCAGACAGGTGAAGTAAAAAGAGAAAACTAAGAAATCAGCGCGGCCGGAGGGGGAGACTGTGTGGATGGGATGGGGACGCCGGGGGAGGGGCTGGGCCGCTGCTCCCATGCCCTGATCCGGGGGGTCCCAGAGAGCCTGGCTTCGGGGGAGGGTGCGGGAGCTGGCCTCCCGGCTCTGGACCTGGCTAAAGCCCAGAGGGAGCACGGGGTACTGGGGGGTAAACTGAGGCAGCGATTGGGGCTGCAGCTGCTAGAACTGCCTCCTGAAGAGTCGCTGCCGCTGGGACCGCTTCTCGGTGACACAGCCGTGATCCAAGGGGACACGGCCCTAATCACGCGGCCCTGGAGCCCCGCCCGCAGGCCGGAGGTGAGCGCCAGGGTGCGGGTGGGTAAGAGGAGAGGGGTAGCTGGCCGTACGGGGTTTTAAGAATTGCAGGTGGGAATGTCTCTGCCCCGCGCCCTCTTTTCCTGCCCTAAGGTCGATGGAGTCCGCAAAGCCCTTCAGGACCTTGGGCTCCGGATCGTGGAGATGGGAGATGAGAACGCGACGCTGGATGGCACTGATGTTCTCTTTACCGGTGAGGCTGAGGTGCCTGCATTCCTGGGCTTTGCACTGGGAAGCAGAGTTGAGAGTGGGCCATGTCGGGCCTTGTTTCCAACTCACTCTCGCTCTTAAACCCCCGCGGCCTCCCTGGGCTCAGGCCGGGAGTTTTTCGTAGGCCTCTCCAAGTGGACCAATCACCGAGGAGCTGAGATCGTGGCGGACACGTTTCGGGTGAGGAGCAGGACCAGCTTCGTGCTGGGGGAGCCAGGAGCTGATGCGGTAGGAAGGGCGCGGCGTAGGGCGCGGCGTAGGGAGGAGCCAAAAGCAGCTTGTGTTTTAGGGAATCCTCTCACTCCTCCCACTTCCCTGAATTCTTTCCCTTGTTGCTCCTAGGACTTCGCTGTCTCCACAGTGCCAGTCTCCAGCCCCTCCCACCTGCGCGGCCTCTGCGGCATGGGGGGACCCCGCACTGTGGTAGCGGGTAGCAGCGAAGCCGCCCAAAAGGCTGTCAGGGTGAGAGGCGGGGCAGGGGTAGGGCAGGTTGGGGTTAGGCCACAAAAGTGGGTGTGGCTCCCGGCCCTAGAGGCTGAAAGCAGGGAGGTTCAGAGAATTAACTCCAAACCCTGCCCTCATGGGGCGGACTATCTAGTGTGAAAACCTGTGAGAAAGCAAGTTGTTATACTAGCAGGACAAGGACAGGGAACACAGCAGATTCACATCATCTTCCCGAGTTTCAAGTAACTCCCAAAAGATGGCAACTAAGTTATGACTTGAAGGATGCATGAAATTGACTGGGAGGGGCTGGAGAGGGGGAGAAGAGGGTTGGAGGTAGAAAGAAGTGCATGTGAGTATGAGGTGGAACAGAGGTAACTAAATCACTTAGAACACTGCCTGACACATACTAAGGGCTAAGTGCTTGCTAGCATTATTATACAGCAAATGTAACTGTGTCCTCAGCCCTCTGAGCTTCAGCACTTCCTCTTTCCTCTCCCTCAGGCGATGGCAGTGTTGACGGACCACCCCTATGCGTCCCTGACGCTCCCAGATGACGCAGCTGCTGACTGTCTCTTTCTGCGTCCTGGGTTGCCTGGTGTGCCCCCTTTTCTCCTGCACCGTGGAGGCGGGGACCTGCCTAATAGCCAGGAGGTGAGGGAAGGCAGCAGCTCCACCACTGCCACCAACCAGAGAAAGGGGTCTCAGGCCTTCTTAGTGGGAGGAAGAAGGGGTACCGTCTCTGGAAGCATGGGTGGTGCCACCCTGAGCTGGCTAGAAGAAGGGCCTGGCTGTGGCCTCAGGATCTTACTCCCCTCTCCTCACTTTATATCCTCCCTGCAGGCACTGCAGAAGCTCTCTGATGTCACGCTGGTACCTGTGTCCTGCTCAGAACTGGAGAAGGCAGGCGCTGGGCTCAGCTCCCTCTGCCTGGTGCTCAGCACACGCCCCCACAGCTGAGGGCCTGGCCTTGGGGTCCTGGCTGGCCAGGGGTAGGGCAGCATAGGGATTAGAAGGGGAAGGAGGCTTAGATAGAGGACAGTGAATAGGTAGTAGTGGGGAGAGGGCCCCAAGATGGGGGGTGGGGGGGAGGGCTTAGTGTGGGAAAAAGGATAGAGTCCACTGGGTGAGTCATCTTCCTCAGAGATAATAAACAGAACCGACCTTTTAGACTGGGTTGTGGCTTGTGTCTTATTGGGGCAGAGGGGTAGGGGCAGGGCTGAAATCTGGGGTTAGTGCTGGGAAGGAGGCCTCCTTCATTCATCAAACCCTCATTAGGCACTTACTGACTCATTGCCCAGCCCTATCATAGGTGTTTGGGCACAAGATGGACAGGATAGAATTTCTATTGTGGGCAGCACATATGAGGGAGAGAAGAAAGAGTATGGGTGGATCACTCAATTTATCCAAATGTCAGATGATTCAGAAACTGGTAGATTACCAACCCACTCCTAGATGATAGAGAGGAAGAAGTGACACTTCCATGGACATTCATTTTCATTCACTCATTTACTGAGGCTTAGCAGTAAAATTAAAAAGGGTCAGTCTCCTGATCAGGGAACTCACAGTATATGAAATTGAAATACAGGTTGTGATGGAACAATTCACAGGATGTTGTTGCTATGAGATAAATAAGGAGACTGCCTAAGGCATCAAGATGTACGCAGAGGTAGGCAAAGAGGGTCAGGAATGGCTTCCCAGGAAAGGCTACATTTCAACTGAGGATAAAGAAGAATTAGCCAGGAAGGTGGTGGGGAGGAGGAGGAAGAGTGATCCAGGAAGAAGGACTTGCATTGCGCAAAGGCATATTTGGAGGCTGGGGAGAATCTCTCCAAGGCTGGCATGTTATGTGCATGTGGAGTGACAGGGACAAGCCTGGAGAGTAGGCAGAGTGCTGCAGCACCTTGTACCCAAAGCTAAGGCCCATGGCTCCAGAGCTGAAGGTTATGGAAAGAAATACTGCAGTTCTGGAATATAGGCCATGAGGAGTAGGTTACCATTTGGGGAGGACCCCTCTGGCTTGAGGGAGGAAGACACGGGCAAGAGGATGAGGTGGGGCTATGGGTGACCAGGGAAGAAATGAGAGTACATTCGGGTGGTAGTCCTGGGCGTGAAGAAGGGTAGGATTTCACAGTGACATTAAAATAGGACTTGGTTCATTGTGTGGGAGTGAGCGGAAGAAGGTCTGCATGACTCCCAGTTTCTGGCTTAGGCAACTGGGTTGATCAACAGAGAATGCAGAGAAGTATTAAGTGACAATGAGTTGGGTTTTGGATATGCTGTGTGCAAAATGCCTACGGCCAACCAGACAGAGATGTCTCAGGGATAGTTGGGAGATCCCATTCCCAGAAATGTGAGCTGGAGAGAGTTCTGAGTTGTTTGCAGAGGTGAGGGCTGAGAACTGGCTGCGGATGGCAGATTCCCAAAGAGAGGGAAGTCCGATAAAGGACAAACCTAGAATGGTGGGGAATACCATGATGGTAGGGAGCAAGGAAAAAGAGTCCAAAAGGAAGACACCAGCATTAAAGAAAAACAGAGCTTAAAGAAGGGCGTGATCAAAGACCAAACCAGATGAATGCTAAAAAATCTACTGGGTGTGGCCATCAGGACCTCACTGGCAACCTCATGGAGAGCAGATGAGCAGTGGGGGTGGAGTAAAGGAGAAGAAAATATGGGTGTAGGCCCCTGGTTCAAAGAGCTGGACTATGGAGGGAAAGGAAGAGTAGGACAACTATCTAAGGAGTTGTTGATGTCTTAAGATAGGGAGACAGGGCTTGATCAGGTTTAGAAAGAGCACCAGTGGTGAAGGAGACAAGAAAGTTATGAGATGGGATAGCTGAAGGAGCAAGATCAGTGGCAGAGATAGCCTGGAACCCAGGGCTCCTGATTCTCAGGCTAATGCTCTATTCTATCCCATGGTCGATTCCTTTTCCAAGTGAGGAGCCAAGGAGGGGCCGAAAGTTGTGGAGAGCTGAGAAGCCCCAGCTTGCGAGGTTCGAGGTTTGGAATAAGGACTTCCCTTCAAACTACAACCGCATAGATGGTGGAGGCATCAGCAGGGACCACTGGGGTTAACCGGAGGGGCCTTCTGAGGGCCAGATGATCCAGGTCTGCATAGAGCAGGCTCTGAAAGGTGGGCAGGAAAGCAGAAGGGTCTCAGAGATCTGACTCCCTGGGGGACACAGGCTTTTCCTCAGGGATTCTGGCCAGCCCTCTTCCAATCCCCAGGCCCTTACCGGCTCCTGGTCCAGGTCCCCTGTGATCTTAGGCTCCTCCTCCTTTGCTGGCCTCTGGGTCTCGACTTTCACCAGTGGATCTATATGGGGGGGACAGAGCTGAAGAATTGAGAGAAAGTGACCAACTTGTCTGCTCCCAGGAAGGGCTCAGACTCAGGAGTTGAGAGATGGGAAGTGCGGGAGCAGTAGAAGGAAAATGAGGTGGAATTAGTCTCACCAAATCTGGGGAGTGGTTGAGGCGGGGGCGGGGGTGATCGCCTGTAACGGATGTGTAGGAGTCTTTGAGGGCCATCAGTTTTGTCTCTCGTTCTCCTCGGGACCAACAGCAACCCAGCAACTCGGAAGGGTCAGACCCACAAACAATTTGGGCTCCACTCCCACCGATAATTCCACCCATGCTCTGATCCTCCTCCAGCTCTAGCTTCACCTTCCAAGCCAGGGCTCCACACACCAGTCTGTGGCCTCGGCCCAAGTTGTGACCTCCCCCATTTTTCTCTAAACCACATGCCCCAGCTCTAGATCTAGCTAAAGTCTGCGAAGGTTCTAGTCCTGCCCTTCCCGCCTCAAGCCCCTCCCATTGTGCTCACCTGCGCCACCACCAGACCACGCCCAACGCCCCGAGTCCCAGCACTAGTCCAGCGCCCAGCAGTGGGATCAGGAGCTGGGGATACATGGACCCTGGGGAAACGGAGGAGGGGATGGCGGTGGATGCCGAGGTCAGAGGTGCGAGAACAGAGAACTAGCTCTCCAGGTCAAGAACGTCCAGCCAAGGCCTCTCTCCCTCCCCAGGGTCTGTGTTCGAGTTAAGCCCCCGTGCGCAAAGACCTGGACCTACCGTGGGCAGGCCCCGGTGCCCTGCAGTCAGCCCCGTCCCCTAGCACATGCAGCACAGTACGGCTCTCCTCCTCGCGGCGGCCCCTGCAGAAAAAGGTGCCTGAGTCCCCCGCGCTCAGGAGCAGCTCCAGCCGCCGGATACTAGGGTCCAGGGCACGTAGGCGACCAGCAAAGGGCTGGACGGGAGACACAGTGGGGGTCCCGCTGGATGAGGCCCACAGGATTGGGCGGCGTCCTTTGGACAGGCCCCTGCAGGCCGGGAAGCTAGGCGCCCAGGCCCAGCGGATGGGATGCGAGACCCCTACGCAGGAGAAATTCACCCGGTCTCCAGGGCGGCCGTCCAGTGAAGCTGGGTTTGGAGGGAGCAGTGGTTAGGGCAAGTCCACAGTTAGAGACGAATCCCACTCCCGTCTCCTCTCTCTCCCCTCTCCTCTGCTCTCCTGCGCTCCTCATCTTTCCACACACACCACCTCCCCTCCCCCACCCCCGCGCCGCCCCCTGCCTCGGTCTTTCCTGGCACCTATCCCAACTTTCCTGGGGGCATGGCTTACCCCCGGGGTCTCCCTGGGCCCTCGCCAACAGCACCGGCAGCAGTTGCAGAACGAGGGCCATGACTGGGATGTGGTGGGGAGAGGAGGGAGTGGATCAGCAGAGGAGACCGGAGGGAAACCAAGGGGTTGGGGGGGGGGGGGGGGGTGCGGGTCTGGGCGCTCCGATAAAAGGAGGGCGGGGCTACCAGCTGCCGGGATCCGTCTGGGAGCCCTTCACAGCTCTCAAACAATACTCGGTTAAAAGTGGTGCTCGAGCTGGTGACAGAACACTTTCTCAAAACTTTAACTCCTACAGCTAGCAGGGGCCCGGAGCGTCCGGGCTGGCTGGCTGAGTTCAAATCCTGACTTCACGTGCGGGCAAGTCGCTTAATTTCTCTGGGCCTGTTCGCTCATCTGTAAAACAGGGATAAAAGCACCTACCTCATAGAGGATTGAGAAAGAAAAAGAGTAATACATGTAAAACACCTAGCACAATGGCTGACACATAGGAGCACTAAGTGCTCACCATTATTATTATTATTATTATTATTATTATTATTATTATTTCTATTCTTATTTTAGCTTCTACTTCACCTCTGTGCCCACGCTGTCCCTCCCAGCCAGTGGTGCCCCACCCAGACTGGCAGGTTTTGATTTGAGAGACACTTTGGAGCAGGTGCACATGCCCCACACCCTGGACTTCATTGGCCTTCACTGAACTAGAACAACCCAGGCCAGACCAAGCCCTAGTTTAGCCAGGGCAAGTTCTGAGAACCTTCTAAGGGCCTGAGGCAGCGCCTCCCTAGCAGGCAGCCCCAGCCTATGCCTCTGTTCTTGTGACATCATGGAAGCCCCTGGTGACATCACAAACCCTTCATCCTTTGTCCTGTGGCTAAGCAGGGATTGGGAAGATCAAGTCAGGGCTGAATCAAGATTAAGTTGGCCTCTTCCATCCTTAATTTCTTTTTTCTTTTTTCTTTTAGAGAGAGAGCACACAAGCAGGGGAGAGGGGCAGAGGGAGAGAGAATTTTAGGCAGGCTCCATGCTCAGCAGTGGAGCCCAATGTGGGGCTCAGTCCCACAGACCCTGAGATCATGACCTGAAATCAAGAGTCAGATGCTCACCTGACTGAGCCACCCAGGAGCCTCTCCATCCTCAGTTTCTGCTCACCTGCCCCTACCAGTTCCCCCCAGGGACCCAAATTTGGCGGTTAATGTAGGCCACATCCCATTGTCCATTTCCCAGGAAGCAGCAGGCACTGCCACTACAGCCACTGTACTATCACAGGGGCCTTTGGCGATGCCTCTTCAGAGGACTGGGCAGGCAGGGCTGTCAGCTGGGAACCAGGAGGGGTGTCTTGACCTGAAATCAAGAACCAAAATGGAGTTGGCCACTAGTTCACCTATCCTCTGCTACCTCTCTATCCCATCCCCACTCCTTCACCCAGTTCTGCTTAGTACCTCCCCATCCCTGGTCAGCTGTGTGTAAATAGAGAAGGAGGGGCCACCAGAGGCAGGGAAGGGAGGGGACCATTAGGATTATAAATTCCAAAAAGGCCACTCAACTCCCAGAGCCGGATCCCTGAAAATCTACTGTCAGCTGCTGTACTTGCTACCATTCTCAGGATCCTCATCATGAAAGGTCTTCTGCTGCTCACCCTGTCTGCTCTGCTCTGCTGGGTCTCAGGTGAGCATCTAGGGGCCCCAAGGACTTCTACAGCTTGCCCCACTCACCGCCCTCCATTGCCCACTGCTCAGGATCCCAAGTGCCCCAACTGGTGGCTCAGTTCTCCTGTGCCTCCAGAACCAGGCTTCCCCATCACAGGGTCTTTGCTCCATTTCTCAAGGATTCCTGGCTCCTTCACACTTCTCCCCACCTCCAAGACCTGCCAGGGCTCCAGGTCCCCTCTCCCCTACTCCACTACCAAACTCTCTGGCACCCAGCTTACTGCTTTCTCCTCTTACCATCTGCACTCATAAGAGTCCTCCCAGAAACCTAGGCATCCAGTCTGGGACTTCCCACCCTCCCCATCTACTCCATCAGATTTTGTTCTCAGTCATTCTGAGAGGCAGTGGCCTTTTCTAGTGCACCCTTGGGCTTCCCTGGGGAGCATACCCCCAGGGATACAAACCTTCTGGAGGGTCCCAGGGATCTCTTAGAATCTCCTGGGAAACTGGGGAGATATTCCAGCCTCCTAGGGAGGGAATGCCAAGGCTGCTCACGCCCAGGGTGAAATGGATTTGTTGCACAGAGGTGCAGTCACCAGACCCCTCTACTCTTGGACTGAACCCCTCCTTCGCCACACTTGGCTCACCCAAACCTGCAATTAGCTGAGGTGGGAACTTGGAGGATGACACTTTCTGCTTCCATTCTCTCCCTTTTGGTAAGGTACTCAGGTGGAATCTGATGATCTGGTTCCCAGATATTTTTCTTTTCTTCCTCAAAGCCGCCAGGATGACAGGATCCCACACTTACGGCGGTCCCAGGTGGTGAGAATAAATTGCTAAAGCTGACCACAGGGGCACCTGGGTGGCTCAGTCAGTTAAGAGTCCAACTCTTGGTTTGGCTCAGGTCATGATCTCACCGTGAGTTCGAGCCCCGCATTTGGCTCTACGCTGACAGCGCAGCCTCTCTCAAAAATAAATGAGCTTAAAAAAAACAAAAATAAAAATTTTAAAAAAAGCTGGCCTTAGGTGGCTTTCTTGCCAGCCTCAAGTTACAAGCCATTTATGCAAGTGCTGCAACCATCATTCTTATTTGTAATATTTCTTCCAATTTCAAGTCTCCATCTGTGACGTCTTCTGAATTCCTTTATCTTTTCCCCCACCTCCTCCATTCCTTGCCCACGGTATTCTCACATTCCATTTATCCCCAGCCCTGTGTTTTTGTTGGTAGCTCTACCCCTCTTGACTCATCCCCCATGGGGTGGGGTGAAGGACAGTGTTTAGTGTGTGGGCATTCACAGAGCAGTGCTCCACCCTCCCCTACCTCCACTGTTGCTGCTTTACTCACCTCCTCTGTCACTACCAAACCAAACAGGTTAGAACACCTACTTGATTGGCTCTTCTCCACCCTACCCCACAGCTCTGCTGGTCCCCAGGTGAGTCAGACACCCCATCACCTCAGCCTGACTTGTGTCTTCCCAGCTGACATTCGCTGTCACTCCTGCTACAAGGTCCCTGTGCTGGGCTGTGTGGACCGGCAGTCCTGCCGCCTAGAACCAGGACAACAGTGCCTGACAACAAATGTGTACCTCGGTAACATCCCCCTCTTTAGTGGGGAGAGGGGACCGGTGGGAGACTCTATTGGTGAGGGCTGAGGCCCAACTGTAGCTCAGACTGAGGTGGAACAGACAATCACAGAAATGATGATATTTGGCCAAGGGTTCTTAGGTACCAGGTACCATTCTCTGACTTTACATGGATTGTTTGAGTTCATGTTCAAGAATCCTATGATGTGGGTGCTCTCATTACACTGAGGAGACAGCCTCAGAAAGAGACACTGACAAGTCCAAGGCCTCACAGCCAACAAGTGATAGGACCAAGACTGGGGTGAGGGGGTGGGGGAAGGAAGTGAAGGAGGACAGTCAGACTTACTGAGAAGAGATAAAGAGGGGAGGGCCAGGGGCAGAGTAGGGAAGGAAGCCTGGGTGGGTGCATGGGGAGGGGAGGTGGGCACAGGCATGCCAGGTGCCCATCCTAGCTGACCCCACTGTCCACTCCTACCCTCAGGTAAGATGTGGGTTTTCTCCAACCTTCGATGTGGCACACCCGAAGAGCCTTGTCGGGAGACCTTCAACCAAACCAACCACAAGCTGGGTCTGACCTATAACACTACCTGCTGCAGCAAGGACAACTGTAACAGCCCAGCCCCTCGGCCCACCCCGGCCCTGGCCCTTGTCCTCCTGACCTCTTTGGCTGGCCTTGGCCTCTGGCTGCTGCACTGAGACTCACTCCATAGCTGCCCCTCCTCCCACTTGCCTTAACTTGAGCTGAGCCCTGTGTCTCTGTGTCCCCCGGCTCCCTACAATGGCCTCTCCTTAGCTCCCTTTGCTCAGAAAAACATTTCTCCAGACTCTTCACATTTCTTTAATTAGACAATGGTCTCTCTACCCATCCTGCCACTTTACATCCTCCACTCTGCTTCTCCTGAGTCCCTGCCCATGTCCCTCTAGACCATTCCAAATCTTCCCCAATAGAGCTCCTCACTCTATTTTTCCTCCTGCACTCTACCGTGCCCTACTCTGGGAGCGATGGGGACCTGGGCCTGAAATTGTCTTCTGTCCTGTCCCCAGCAAAGGCTCCTAGGAAGGACCTGATGACCTCACTGTCTGGGGTTGATTCCCCAAACCCTGGCCCCCATACATACCCCATTCCCATGATCACCTCTTTCCATTTTGAGTAATAAATGTCTATGTCTGATAAATTGTGTGTTTATTGTCAACAGACCTCTTGTCAGAGGCCCCCTCTCGGGAAATGATGTTTTCAGCTCCCTCCCTCCCCCAAGAATCCTTCAGGGGTTTCCCTGAGAGGCTGGGCTGGGGCAAATAGAGAAATGGGTTTGTCAGGCCTCTATCCTTCCTTCCTGTGCCTGAGGTTGGCACACAGGTCTCAGTGTTTGGAGCGACAATTCTTATCCCAAATTTAGGCCACACCTCTGGTGTACTGCCTGCCAAGAAGGAGGTGCAGCCTGGCTTCAGGGCTCACCAAAAAGGGTAGGAGAGTTACATGGGGATGGAATCCAGGACCCTCTTAACAGGCCTCAGTCCCTCAGGTTAGAGTCAAGGGCCTCACTTGGCCAGGCTACTAAGCAGGGCACCAAGCAACCCTCCTAGCATGGTGCTTACGTTTCCTTTCTCAATCCTATAGAGTCACGTTGGGAAGCAAGTGGCAAATGGGAGAAAGGGGAACAAACCCAAACAGTTTCTTTGATTTCTGATGACCCCCACTTAGCCCAGAGACCAGTCCCCTCATGCCCTCATGGTCCTCGCTGCCGGGGAAGACTCTCCCTAGCAATAAGACCAGAAGTCACTTAGAGCAGATTCTCCATTGTCCCTTGGGGTTTCATTGGTTAAGGAGTACACCATTATAACTAAGTCCACTGATGCTTGATAACCCCTAAACTAGAGCATGGACGCCCCCATAATACTCCTGCAATTCTCCCATCAAAAAAGATAGAATTTTCCAGTCAGGTCTAGGGTGGTGGATAGATTTTAATGGCTCACAGAGGGCTGTTTGTCTTCTCACCTCGAATCTCCTTTGTTCTCTCGCTCCCTTGTGCCCCTCCCTTCCCTTGAGCCTACTACCCTCTTTACAGTGCTGGCAAGAGCCAGGCCAGTGTGGTGGCTGTTGCAGCCAGGAGGCATGGCAGGGCCACAGTGTTCGCGACGGCGCTGTTGCACAGGTCTCCGACGCAGCAGTCTCTGTGGGTTGTGTAAGTCACATCTCCCACCAACTCTGTTTCCACTTGATTGCAATGATGGGCCGCCACGCAGGCTGGATAGTGATGAATCAAGGTCACTGAGGCTGAGGAGAGAACGAGACTGGGGTGTCGGACTCTTCGCATGAGGACTTGCCTTCTAGGGCAGAGTGGATATGACTTCAAGGAGCCCAAAGGGATTCTCTGCCCCCCTCAAAAAAACAGCTCCATGAAACCAAATGACCAAAATCCACACACTGACACTGTGAACCCTCTAATTCAATGCACTGAAATGGACCAACATCACTTCTGTGCTGTTCTTGCCCAAAACTCGACTGCAATCTAGAAATCATGAGAAAATATTAGATAAATCTAAATTGAGAGTCTATAAAATAACTTATCAGGACTCTTCAAAAGTGTCAAGGTCATGGAAGACAAAGACTCAGAACTGTCACAGATCAGAGGAGACTAAGAAGACACAAGAGCTAAAAATGCAATGTGGGATCCTGGTCTGGGTCCTGGACTGTCAGTTCAGATGCAGAAATGAACACTACAGGTCCTATCAGCCCCAGGCACAGCCGGGCTGGCCAAAGGAACACGTAGCCTAGGCTCAAGGGATAGGAATGCTTGCGTCTCACTCGAAGGAACCTGTAAGACAAGTAATTAAAATCAGCACTATCCTAAAGATATGATCATTAGATGTACCTAATGAAATCTCTAACATAAAGAATAAAGATATTTTTGAGATTCCAAGTCTCTTGAGATGGAAAAGATGTCCGAGGACCAGATGAAGTAGCACTAGAACACCTGCTAGCATGACCTCATGGACTTCCAGTCAACAGTGTCCACTTTCTCAGAAGAACCCTATCCCCACTTTTGTCCTCAAAAACCCTCATGGGCAAGCAGTTGGGGAGGGGGTGGGACTTTGGAGCATCAGCTCCCCATTATCTTGGATGGCACCACACCAATAAATGGCCTATCTTTCTTTCTTCTCTGCCAAAGCTCGGTGCCTGTTTTTATTGGCTTGTTGTGTAGCAAGTGGATGAACTCTCATTCGGTTTGGCTCTAGTACAGGACCCCAAAAAAAGACAAGCGTAGAACAACTGGCTAAACTGAATAAGGTCTGGAGATGAGTTGGTAGTACCAGTGTTATTGTTATTTCCTGATTTTGATAATAGTACTGTGGTTATATAAAATGTTAACATTAGAGGAAGGGATGTGAAGGATATACAGGAACTCTCTGTACTATTTTTACTAAATAGTAAACTCTCTATACTATTTCTACTAAATAATTTTCAAAAATTATTTCAAAATTACACACACACACACACACACACACACACACACACCTGGTCCTTATCTAATGTCTGCAAGTTTGGTTTACTATTTTGGTCCCTGACCTCAAGGGACAGAACTTTTTCAACCATTTGTGAGTGAATGGGCCTATGAGACTCTGGAGAGTTAAGAGGGGGAAGTAGGAACATAGGGACAGTGGGCTGCTGAGGGGCTGTGCCAGAGCCAGAGGGCTCTAAGACTGCTCTACTCTGCCATGGCACCATCTGCCCAGAGCCAGACTGAGCCTAGAAGGTTCTGGAAACCAGAAGGATCGAAGTAGGAGCTGGAGGCAGGGAAGGGCTGGGGGAAGAGGGAGAAACTGAGGACTCACGGTTTCCAGATAGCTTGTTCGGTCCCAGGCCTGGCTGGGGTTTGCGCTCCAGGAAGCCACAGCGTTCTCCCTCCCTGCAGGTGGCCACGGTTTCTTTGCAGGAGCTGCTGGGGCCTCCTTTGCAGTCATAGCACCTCATTTGGTTTCCTGGCAGGAAAGAAGAGGTGCTTGACCCGGGCTGACTGAGGAGCCAGTGTGGGTAGAGGGGGATGGGCTGCTCCTTACCCAAGGCAGTCCCCAGCAGGGTGCCAAGCAGGACCCCGACAACTAGGGAGTTCATTGTGTCTGTCTGTGTCAGGATCACCTCTCTCTCCCACCCCCCCCTCCCTGGCCCTGCTCTGCCAGCCTTATATCCCCCTTGCCTTGGGCTTTATAGGGCAATAAAAAGGGAGGAAAGAATCTCCCCCAGCAGGCACTGGGGCCCCATTGGGGACAGGGAGGGGCCCCCATGGCAGGAAGAGCCTTCAGCATCCTCTGGAGTCCCCAGATTCTTCCTTCCTCAGCAGCTGTTCTAAAGCTGTGGCCCCCGAATTCCTGGCCCTAAGACCCTTTTGGAAGGTCCTCAGTGTTCTTCCTTTTCCAACTTCATACCTACGTGAGGTCAGATTTTCTTTGTATACTTTGACCAAAACAACATATCCCAATAGACTTTGTGCAGAAGAAGATGTGAAAACCTGGCCATCTTAAGCCTGACTTTTATGTAATTCCCCAAAGTGTGGAGGGATACTACTTTTCTATGTTGTTGGGAAAGAAGTTACTTTTCACAAAACTATGTTTTGTTAACATGTAATAGGTTTATTATTTTTATTTTTAAATAAACCTATTTAAACTGCTCTGTTTTGATTTCTAATATAGTAAATACCAATATTAACTCCCACAAAGAAAAACTCTGCTCTGTCTTCAGTAATTTTTAAGAGGTGAAGAGGTCCTGAGATTAAAAAAAAAATGTTTTGGAGATCTGTCTCCTCTGCCTTCCCTCCTCTATCTTACTCCTGGCACATCCCTGTTCTGATGCCTCAGATCAGGCTCTCCTCCCCAATGTCTTAAACCCAGTTTTCCAGAATCTACCACCACCTTCTAAATCTTATCCCCACATTCCTTCCAAGTCTTTCTGAGCCACCCCCCCCCCCCAGTGGAAACACATCTGTCCCTCTGGCCCCACCCATGATTAATTCCTCCCTCCTGGTAGTAAAGCTGGGAGGGATAATTATAGGGTACAAATGTTGAGGCTTGGGGGGATCAAAGGGATCTGAAGCTGGGTGGGGTCCCACTTAGACAGCTGAGCTTCGTGTGGAGGGGCAGGTGGAAGAGGGTAGTGTTCATTTCACATTCAAACACCACACTGGAGCCATTCTGGGTCAGGGCTTCCAGGAGGGTGACCTTGAGAGACTCAAATGCTTGGAGAGGGGAAAAATGGAGCAAACAAAGACAGGGAGCTGAGTTGACAGAGCCGAGAACAGCTTGAGAGGAGGGGAGGGAGGGAGGAGTGAGGGGGAAGGTGACAGACATAACTCTGGAGCGGCAGACGCAGCCAAGAGTAACAAACACAAAACGGAGAAGACCCTGAAGACTGGAGCAGACTAAAGTAGGGGGCAGAGAGGATGTGAGAGATGTGGGATGCAAGAGCAGAGGCCCAGGACCCTCCCACGTCAGGCTGGTGGATCTGGTCCTGGTTCCACCCCACCCCACCACCCCCCAGATTCACTCCCTAGGTGTGTTTGTTTACTGGTCCCTCCCTGTCTCACTCAGATGCTCCAACTCTCGGGACCTCGGGGTGCAGATCACATTCTCCCAGACTCCTGAGCCCTGGGTCCAGCCATGCGCTCCTCCAGCATCTGTCTGTGCCTCCTGTTCCTCTGTGGGGCACTGGGTAAGGGTGGGCCAGTGGGGAGAAGCGGGGAAGACTGGAGAAGAGAGTTGTAAGGGCTTTAGAAGGAAGAGCTACCGGGAATGGCCTCAGGCCAGGGGAAGGTGGAGCAAGAAGTTTCTTTCCGAAGACATTTGAGAATAACTATCTCTTCCTTGCAGCATCTCTTGGACATGCCTCTGACCTCTGTCTCCCCTGTCCTTTATCTCATCTTTTGCTTCTTTATTGGGTCCCTTGGTTAGTGTCAGTGTCGGTTCTTAATTCGCTCTTGTCTGTGGCACCATTCACTTAACCTCTTTACCGCCACCCTGCCTTCCCCGGTCTGGCATTTTGTGTCACTCTCTGCATTCATCTCTGACTCTCGTGGCTTCTGTCATGTCTGTGCACTTCTCATAACCTCTGTATCTCTCTGGCTTCTGTGTCTTTCTCTTTTCCTGAGTTGTCCCCCCACCCTCCTCTGTGTCTTTTTTTCTACTTCTGCCTGCCCTCCTCCCTCCCTTTCACCACTTCCCTCTCCCCACTTTGTGTGTCACATCTCTCTGTGAATCCTTGTCGCAGGTCTGGGATAGAGCCTCTCACTGGCCTGTTTGCCTCTCTTGATCTCTGCTGACCCCCCAGGTCTCACCACGTCCCCCACCCAGGGACGGCTCCGCTGTTACACCTGCAGCTTCAGCAAACCCTGCTATCCTGTTCTCACCGAGTGTCAGGATGACGAAGTTTGTGGCATCAGTATCGGCACCTCAGGTAGGACTCTGGTCCCATGGCTCTACTCCAGGCCCATCTCCATCCATCCATCCTGCTTTTCCTGCTGCCCCACACACAGTCTTTGCCTCCTTCCTGCCCGGGCCTCAGCATTCCCTCTTTGTCCCACAGAGCAGAGTGAGATCATCGAGCGGAAAGGCTGCCTCCCAAGGGCCCAGTGCCCTCTGCAGGGCCATGCCACCTACTGGTCACGCTCCTATGCTCTGCGGCACCACTGCTGTGAGCAGAACCTGTGCAACACAGCCACCATGCTGCAGCGGCTCCCCAGCCCCCTCCTCATCACCCTGCTCCTCCTCGTGGCCAGCTTCATGTGGGGAGCACACCTACTCCACTAGCCTCAAACCATGACTCCTCCACCATCACCACCACCCTGGAAACACCTCATCTGAGATATGCCCAAGAACCTGATTCTGAAGAGACCTCAGGTCTCTGGCCCAATACCTTCCCAGACCCTTCCCAAGGCCTGATTCCTACAGGCACTGCTCTAACCCCTATAGGTACCTGCCCAGAGCCCAGCCTCGTAAAGAACACCTGTTCTATGCCTTTTGTCTTTTCTAGTTGCCCGATGTTGATGCTCTATCTTAGCTCTAGGTCTTGGGCAAGACAGGTGTTTTGATGGAGCTGTGGGTCCCAGGCACGGGGATTGAAGGGGCACCAGGTATGGTGAGGAGGACAGTCTTGCTAGGAAAGATTAATTTGGCAGGTTAGGAACTCAGGAAGGAGGTTCTTGGGGAACTATGAAGAGTAAATTTAATAAAAGTGCTATTTGTGAGTCTAGGACACTGCTCTGTGTGGTGTGTATGTGCGTGTGTTCTCTAAAAGCAAACTATAGCTGCTTGGTGGGTTTGGTTGGGGTGCTGGGACTAGAACCCTAACTTTCACCTCACTCTCCATCTGTGTCATTCCCGTCCTCCTCCTTGCTAACAGGTCAGCTTAAGCTGCTGTAGCATGAAGGCTTTTGGTGACACTCCTGTGAAAGCTTTTCTCCACTGAGGTCCAAGCTTGAGCACACAAAAGGATGTGGCTGGGAGTCCAGCTCCTTTCTGCCTGAGACCGGGGAGTGGACCAGTTGGGAGCACCAATGCCCTTCCCTGCTTGGCCAGCCCAGACTTGTCCAGGGTTCACTGACAGCCCAGCACACAGGGCCCAATTACACACCCCACCAGTGAATCCACCCGCCCACCCTTGCGGACACTCCCTCTCCCCAGGGAGATACCATGGGACTCTTGGAGCTCCCAGGATGTCAGGATGTTGATAAGCCTCTGCCACTCCGGATGCCACAATGAAGTGCTAGGATAAGGAGGGTGGCTCAGGGTGGGGGCTGAGCACAGCCACCCCTCATCCTGACTCAGTGCCCTCCCCTTCCATGCAAGGAAGTCTGGGGTCTGATTAAAGGTGCCTGTTCTCCCTCACCTTCTTCTCTGGGAAAATGAGACTGAGCAGGGATGAAGGATTGGAGGTGGGGGGTGGTCTGGCTTAATTTAGAGGCCACCTGAGTCTTCTTCCCATTCTCTCTGTCATTCCATCCTCCTACTTGATGCTTCCATTTGTTTCTCTCTGTCCATCTCTTCCTCTTACTTGAGTCCTTGCCTTCTCTCTTCTTCACTTTCCTCCATTTATCCTTTGGTTTCCCCAAGACTGATACTCCACCATTGCTCAAGTCTCTGGATTCTTCTGTCTCCTCTCTGTCCATCCCCACCCCTCCACACCCCCTGCCCCCTACCCCAGGCTCCCCTCAATCCCATGGGACTGGGCACTTAGTGTCACCCCTTCACTGGCTATTATAAAACAGGAGACCACACTTTCTCATAGGTGATGTCACAAGATAATGCTTCTACTTTCCTTCAGCAACCCCCCCCCCCAACACACAAGCATGCGTACACACACACACACACACACACACAGCTTGACTGCTGGAGACCAGCTGGACTGTAAAGTAGCACTCTCAGCCCCTCCCCCCTTGCCAGGGTTTTCAGGCGAATCTTTCAGGTGCCAGATGGCTGGAGAGACAGCAGGTCACACTTCCCAGCAGATGTCATCGAGATCATCTGATCTTGTGGGCAGGTGGGCTGTGGGTTTTGTGAAGCAGAAAGATAGATTAAGGATACTTCCATACTCCACCTCCTCAGAATTAGGATTCCACACCCATCCCAACCCCAGTCTCCTCTGGGATTTAAACCTGTACCCCCTAGTGTTTCTCACCTGAGACGGGCCACATGGATGTTCTCATAGACCTGGATTTCAGGTTTGAAATGAGGAATCGAGGCATCTAAGAAGAAGGAGCCATATGGGGTGCAGCAGAGAAATTATCAGATAATTCAGAGCTATATTCCTTACTGCCCTCCTCCCCTAGAGAAATAGGGTATAGAGGCAACCCTCTGCTTCACACCCACATGCTCTCTTCTTTCCTCTGGGAGGGAGGGACTCACCTCTGCACTGAGCCCTCTGGACCCTCTGTCTCCAGAGCATGATGCTGAGGGCCAGGATGGTGAACCCCTGACCTGCTGCAAGCAACAGCATCAGGATCCAGGATACATCCCAGCCCGTGGCACGGGCACAGAGGGCAGGGGAGGCATCCATGGAGGCTGCAGTAGGGGCAAGACAATAGGGATAAGGAGGGAGGTGGTGAGGGGTCTGTTCCCATACCCCAAAGAAAGGCCTCTCCCCATAGTCTGGTGGGCTCTTCCCACCAGAAGACCTCATATGCATCTTTGCCCCCAGTTTCCACCAACCCACTCTGCCCATTTTCAAGCCTCTCATCCTGAGCCTGTGAACCAATAGCAATACACCCCCTCCCATATATGAACGGCTAACTCCAGAGCAGACTGGCGGCCATAACTGGCAGCCATATGAGCAATCTTTCCTCATATCCTTAATAGTAATCCAAAATTTCAAGAGAAAGTAAAGTGCCTTCCATTCATTCATTCTTTCATTCATTCACTCCATAAGCATTCACTGAGTGCCCACCAAATGCCAGGCGCCACATTAGGTGCTGTAGATGTAGAGAGAAATAAGACCCAGGCACTGCTCATTAACTGGCCTTTGCCTTCCAAACTAATGGCAATTTTCTCCTTCCTCCTGCCTTGTAAATGGGTTATTCTACATCTAATGGCATTCTGTCTGTGTATAATGGATTTTTAATTGTAAAACAATGATACATTTTTTTCTCCTTCTCCTTTCACTCTCAGTAGGCCATTATAACATCAGTGCATATATCTTTTCTTCAAAAGACAACTCCCGGGGTGCCTGGGTGGCTCAGTCGGTTAAGTGTCTGACTTCGGCTCAGGTCGTGATCTCACGGTTCGTGGGTTCAAGCCCCGCATCGGGCTCTGTGCTGAATGCTTGTTCAGAGCCTGGAGCCTGTTTCGGATTCTGTGTCTCCTTCTCTCTGCCCCTCCTCCACTCTCACTCTGTCTCTCAAAAATAAATAAATGTAAAAAATTTTTTAAAAATTAAAAAAAAGACAACTCCCCCATCAATAATTCTTATTTACTTCCTCTCTGAAATGGGATAGCCCACAAAAATCCTAGGTTACCCTATTTCTGAATAATGGCATATCCCACTGGAATCCTTCTTGTTCTTCATGGCCAATGGTCTATTCCACCAGAAAGGTGGCTTAATCAACCCCCTTCTCTGTTATAGAGTTGGCCAATGAGAAAAAAGCCTTCTCCCTACAGGTGATGGTCTGCTCCACCAGAAATCACCCCCAACCCAAATCTGGCCAATTACAAAGTCACGTCCTCCTCCCCTGGCCAGCAGGTGCAGAATGTGCCAGAGACAACATCCTCTCCCATATCCTCCTTCAGTTTACCTGCCAGGCTAAAGCTGACCCCTTTGTTATGAGGCATGAGGCAGCTGATGATTCTTGGTCTATGTTCCCTGGACTCAGAGAGCTGTTCCCCAGGACACACCAAGAGCAGGGCAGCCCCATCGCCCCAAAATGACTGTACATGGCCCCTCACAGGACCCCTTCCCTCTAGCCAGGTCACAGAGTCTAGGCGTCTGGCAGGGGCCACAGAGCATAAAAGGATGGAGCAGGGGGATCCATCCGCAGCCCTCGCGGATAGCTGGGATCCTGTGGGGAGAGAGGGACCGCTTAGTTTTTTGCTGGGCTTCCTGGCCCCCGGTGGCCCCCCCATCTGCATGCCTCCACTCACCTCTGAGCACGGAGACATCATACACCCTCCAGTTCTGGTACTTGTGGTGCTGACCCAGAACAGCACACCAGTACCGACCGGCGTCTCCCTCTTTGGACTTTTCCAGCCACAAAGAGTAGTTCCCCAGCAGTTTGAGCCTGGATGCCCTTACAGACTTCCCAGGCTCTGGGGAAGGCCCCCTCCCAGGCCTGGCCACTTGGACTTGGGCCACCAGGGCAGTGAAGGAGCCTGCTGGGCTGCGGAACCAGGACAGGAGTTCGTCTCCACTCAGAGTGGGTGGTGCAGGACATGGCAGCTCCATTGCCTCCCCCAAGGCTACATAGATGGTCTGGATATTGTCTGTGGAGAGGGGGTTTTATGGTGCTAGAAACCTCCATCAGATCAACAGCTCCCACTTGACCTCTAACTCCTGGCTTCTGCTCCTTCTGGGGTCTCCCAGCATGGGTCTTGCTATGAGCACAATTCTCAAGTGACAGCTATAAAAAAAGTTGAGGAGGGGAGAAGAGGGTAGGGCTTTCTTCCTCTCTCCTCCAGTGGGTGAGAGAATCTGAAGGCAAGAGAGAAAAAGGCTGGAATAGTTGGCACATACCCTTCTCTCTTCCTCTCATTTTTCCTTTTCTAGAAGCACTTATGTGTCTATTCTTATTTTCTAAAGGAAACTGTCCATGATCTGGACCCTCATTTTCTCTGGATCTTCCCCAGAATTAGAGGTAGGGGGAAGTCAGTTGGGGTAAATCTATCTTCTTGAGTCACATGCCATCTGCAGGCCCCTAAGGAGAAACAGCAATAGTTCCTCACGACCTTGCAAATAGCTGAAGAATCCCCCACCTCCCGCTCCTTACCTGCAGCAGCCTGCGGGGGGCCACATAGGAACAGAAGGAGGAATAAGACCGCCATGGGGAGAGCCTGCCAAGTTCTCTTGCCCAGGACCTGGTGCCCCACGGAGGAAACAGAACCCAGATAAAGACTCACACTCCCTGGTCTGGAGTGACACGGTCCTCTTGAGGGGATGGGAATGCTGGGGAGATAAAGCCCAGCTTCCTGTCTACTGGGGAAAAAGTGACCACCACCTTCCAGTCCCAAGGGGGAAAAGACCCAGTCCAGTCCGTTCTGAAGATGATCTCCTCACACTTCTGACTCTACATCAGCTGAAGAACACAGATTAAAGACTCTTCATGCTAAAAAGCCTGCACAGAAGGGAGCACAGCTGTTCACCTCCATTCCGTCTGGAAGTACATTCTGTGCTCTCTCCTTCACCCTAAGAGATGCCAACCATAAATGCAGAAGCTGAATCTTCACGTTGGTCTCCACAGAACTCAGTACAAGACTGCACACCCAGCCAATACCCTATAAATAATTTAGAATGATTTTCCGTGTGGCTTATGGCACACCACACATCTCTTCTGAACCCCTGATGAGTGTATTACGTTACTATTAAAAGAAGAGAATAACAAGCGTTTGCAGAATTCACCAATTCACCTCTCTACCCCAGGTAGGATAGGATTCTCAAAACAGATCCTCATATAGCTCTAAGAGTTTTTTTTGTTTTTTTTTTTAGAGAGAGAGAGAGAGCACAAGTGAGTGAGGGGTAGGGAAAGAGAATCACAGGAGGGGCAGAGAGAGAGAGAGAGAAAGAAAGAGAAGCAGGGAAGCAGCATTCCCCCAAAGCAGGGCTTGTGCTTACCTAATGTGGGACTCAAACTCACAAACCACGACATCATGACATCATAACCTGAGCTGAAGTCAGATGCTCAACAACTGAGCCACCCAGGCACCCTAGCTCTAATAGTTCTTAATGTGTTATTTACTTTTAAAAGTTATTTACTTTTGGGGGCGCCTGGGTGGCGCAGTCGGTTAAGCGTCCGACTTCAGCCAGGTCACGATCTCGCGGTCCATGAGTTCGAGCCCCGCGTCAGGCTCTGGGCTGATGGCTCAGAGCCTGGAGCCTGCTTTGGGTTCTGTGTCTCCCTCTCTCTCTGCCCCTCCCCCGTTCATGCTCTGTCTCTCTCTGTCCCAAAAATAAATAAACATTGAAAAAAAATTTTTTTAAGTTATTTACTTTTAAAGTAGTATATATGGCATATATATTTTTATATTTTTATTTTTTACTGAGAGAAGAGAGAGAGCACGTGAACAGGGGAGGGATGGGGGGGGTGTGTGGATGGGGTTACAGAGAATCAGAAGCTGGCTCTGCACTGACAGCAGCGAGTCCGATGTGGGGCTCAAACTTGTGAACTGTGAGGTCATGACCTGAGCCAAAGTTGTACGGTCAACTGACTGAGCCACCCAGGAGCCACTTTAATGTTTTTTTATTTTAATTCCAGTTGGTTGACATACAGTGTTACAATAGTTTCAGGTGTACAATATACTGATTCAACATTTCCATGCATCACAGGGTACTCATCCCAACAAGTGCATGCCTTAATCCCCATCACCTATTTAATCCATGTCCCCCCTGCCCCCGGTATTACCTGGATGCTGATTACATCGATATACTCAAATGGTGCACTTTTATGTATATATGCTTACTGCAAAAAGCTAAATAATTTACATATAATGTAGGTGTAACGTACAAAGAAAAGACAAACCTGTCTATTTAATAACAGTATTACCATTTCAAAGATCCTCTATGCTGTGTTACACTATTCCAAATTTGCTCTTTATCTTGCACTTACTTGACCATTAAATTTTCTTTTTGAAACGGGTTGTCAGGTTGTATGTAATCTATGGCTTTCTTTTTTCCAGTCAGTACTACGGTTTTGAGGTTCATCCACGCTTAAGAACGATAATGTATCCTTTATTTTTTAAACCAGTATTTCACACACGTTAACAATACTGAGTCCTCCTATCCATATCCATGACTGCGACGTAGCTCTCCACTTATTCAAGCCTTCAGTTTACTTCTTTCAAAAACTTCTGTAATTCTTTTCATAAAATCTTGCATTTCTTTGATTTGATGTATTCCTAGACACCTTTTCTTTTCCGTTGCTCTGGTCAAGTGCTCCTAATCCTGCCTCTCGTTCCCACTTCGCTCGAGAGTCTGCCAATATTAAGGGACAGAAATAAGTGACTGGACTACACCTGATAAGGTTGTAACTCTCCGCGTTCCAAACGCCTCCAACTAATTTCTGACCATCGCTCTACCCGTAGGTCCAATTGCCCGAAGCCCGTCTCAGGCAGCGCGGAAAATGTCTCCGCTCGGCACGAGGCGGAGCCGGTACGTACTGACGTCAAGGGCACGCAATACCTTAGAGGCCGGGGAAGGGCGGGGCCAGCAGGGGGACCTGCTGCTGGGAGAGCAGCGGCCCGAGCGGGGGCCATGGCGAAGCTGCTGAGCTGCGTCCTAGGCCCCCGGCTCTACAAAATCTACCGGGAAAGGGACTCGGAAAGGGCCCCGTCCGGCGTCCCCGAGACTCCAACTTCAGTCACTACCCCCCCTTCCAGCTCCTGGGTGAGTCGAGTTCTCCCCTGGTCAAAAACATGGTACGGCCCAAACCCCTTTGCGGCCTTTGCTCCCCAGAAGCGCCCATTATTGGAAATCGGGGGAGCCTGGTTGTCAAGCCAGTTGTCTGCGAAGTGCTCTTTGTGCTTCCTGGGTTAAAGTCACGCCTGCGGACTGGCTGCCTCCTTTATCGCTGTTTGCCACCGCTTTCTCATTCCGACTACCACTCCTTGCTTTTTCCTCTCGCGGCCCCCCACCCTGTCTGTCGTGGTTCGTGCTGGTCCCATTTGACTCTACGTCCTGGAAGAGACCCTGCGCGGATTCGAGAGCTGGATGATTTTGCCGTCAAACTCTCGATTTCTTCCTGCTAGGTGCCTTCCCTGGTTCTGTTTTATCTTCCCTTTACCCTGGCCTTGAATTTCAACATGACTTGAATATGTCACGGACCCGCTGCCCCCCACCCAACCGCCCAACCTACTTTGGAGACCCCAGGGTCCTTGTATTCGTGAAAGCTGAGGGTGGTGGTAGGCTGTGCCCCTACACGGTCTCCACCTTTTTATTGGTAGTCTCAGATTATGTTTACTGTCCTCTACAAACCGTCCACCCTCAGCCACATTCTCTTCTTTAATCACCCCACTGTTATTTCTGTTCTTTCCCTCTTAAAGTTGTTATGGTGCCTTTCCTTTCTGCTGCTCTAACCCCTCTCCCCATATGCACATGCCCACAACCCATCTGAAACTGGGAGCAGAAATCATTCAGTGATGTTTTCACTTTTGCTCCCAAGTCCAGCCCGGTATGTTCTCACGGTCTGGGATAGGAAATGAGGTTTGGAGTGGGGGTGGGGGGTGGGAAGAGGGGCTTCTGTGGGAGACAGGGATGTCCCAGGAGGGATAGCTTTGAAGGCTAGAACCAGAGGACACGAATCAGGGCTTTCAAAAGAGAAGGGGAAGGACTTGTCAACGGACACGGCCCTTGACACAGCCATCTGCTTTGGCAGGATACGTACTATCAACCCCGTGCCCTGGAGAAGCATGCGGACAGCATCCTGGCACTGGTACGTCTGCCCTGCCATCTGGGACTACTGCATCTTTTCCGACCCACTTGCCCTCCCGAATTTTCTCCCCCGCAGCTTGGGAGAAGGCAGTGCCCCCGGGGGTGGGGGATGTTCTGGGCTCTGCAAGAGACTTCAACACACACACGGATGTGCTGTCAAGTGCACATACTTGGCAGTCCCCTTTGGTGTGTGCATTTTTTTTCTCTGGGGCAGCCTGAGCCCTGAGGAAACTGTGCTTACTTTTGGGACCATCTGCAGGTGCTGAGTCCTGTGGTCCCCAGTGACCTGTCCTCCCTGGCAACTAACCTCTTTGGCTGCAAAGACAGCTGTTTTCTCTGGCAGGGTTCCTATGGTGACGTTTGTGCATCTCTTGGGGACCAGGCCAGGTGCTGTCCTGAGTGGGCCGAGTGAAAAGGCTTGATTAACTTGAGTAGAAAGAGAAACTGGCCTTTCAATGTGATGAAATTATGTCTGGAGATGAGAGGAAGAAAACAGAACCCGTACCTAATTTTCCCAGCCTCTGTTATGCTCTGATACGTTGCCTTTTAACAAATATTAAGCACCTACTGTGTCATGCACAGAATAGGTACTTGATATGATCTCCCTCAGGTTATCCACTTTGCTCAGAGGTTAGGCCTGGAAATGGCAGACCTGTGTGTGTGTGTGTGTATTGATTGCTTGTCCCCATCTTTCTGCTGCAGGCTTCAGTCTTCTGGTCCATCTCTTATTACTCCTCTCCCTTCGCCTTCTTCTACTTATACAGGAAAGGTCAGTGTGGTTTCAAAGGTGGTGGGCAGGTTGTTGGCAGCTGAGCTGACCCCCCCTAAAGAGGAGAGGGGACCTGAGAGGATGGCTTGGCTTCCCTCTTCCAGCAGGCATCTTCTTCCTCAGAGGGCATGGCTGTCCCAAAGAGAGGGTACGGGGTGGGGGTTGGGGCAGTGGGGAGAGCTTCTCATGTGATGCCTCTCCCCTCCCAGGTTACTTGAGCTTGTCCAAAGTGGTGCCGTTTTCTCACTATGCGGGGACACTGCTGCTACTCCTGGCAGGAGTGGCCTGCCTCCGAGGTAGGTTGAGAGGGAGCCTGGTTTGGATCTATCCCTCACTGGGTAAATATTTATGAAGTCACTTCTGCAAATACAGTTTTGTGTTGGGCCCTGAGGGGGAATAATTGGGAATGTTGAAGGCATGATCTTTTTCTTAAAGGGCGTGGTTTAAGTATGAAAAGCTAATTGGCAGAACACTTTGCTATTATCTAGAAGAGATGCATATACCCTACAATAATTCCACATATGTCCGTATATATGTTTGTAATAATCCGAAACTGGAAACAAGTCCATGGCCACAAATAGTAGGATGGCAGGGAGTCTAGTTCTAGGGCAGAACACAATACAGCAATGCAAATGAACAAATTGAAGCTACACTCAGTAACACAGATGAGTCTCACAATTGTAATGTTGAATGCAAGAAGAAGACTACCAAGGGGCGCCTGGGTGGCTGACTCGGTTAAACGTCCGAGGTTTGGCTCAGGTCATGATCTCGTGGTCCATGAGTTCGAACCCTGCATCGGCTCTACACTGACAGCTTAGAGCCTGGAGCCTGTTTCAGATTCTGTATCTCCCTCTCTCTCTGACCCTAGCCCACTCATGCTCTGTCTCTCTCTCTCTGTCAAAAATAAATAAACATGAAAAAAAATTTTT
This sequence comes from Prionailurus bengalensis, assembly GCF_016509475.1. Lineage (NCBI taxonomy): Eukaryota > Metazoa > Chordata > Mammalia > Carnivora > Felidae > Prionailurus > Prionailurus bengalensis. The sequence goes on along the minus strand of NW_025091153.1, from coordinate 479,676 downwards.
TTTAAAAGAAGACTAACAAATGATGTATGCAGTGTGTTTCTACTTATGTAAAGTTCAAGAGGGATGCATACAGAAGTGGCAAAACACAGGCATGCTTATCTTGAAAGTCAGGAGAGTGATTACCTGGGAGAGGGAGGGAACAGGATGGGGAGGGCTCCTGGAGGGACGTGACTTTGTTCTCTTCCTTGACTTGGGTGATGGTCACAGGAATGTTTGCTTCGTATTTTTTAAACTGGATATATATTGGACACACGTATGTTATATCTCACAACTTAAAAATGAAGAGAGAGTCCAAATCATTGCCCCTCGGCCGATGCACGTGAAGAAAACTGGGTGAAGGGATGCTTGGAGAGAGGTGGTAGACTAGGAGCTGCATGGCTGCAGTCATATCCAGCCTGGGGCGGGGACCTTCTGCCTTCGGTGTCCTGCCTGCTGATCTCCATTGGGTGGGCTCCCTCATCAGAGAGGCGTTCCCTGACCACCTCACCTAAAAGTAGCTCCCAGTCCTGGGTTTTGTCTTATTTTTAAATTTTACATATTTATTTAAGTTTTTTTTTTTTTTGAGAGGGAGAGAGAGAGAATGAGTGGGAGAGGGGCAGAGAGAGGGAGACCAAGGATCTTGAAGTGCGCTCTATGCTGACAGCAGAGAGCCTGATGTGGGGCTCGAACTCAAGAACTATGAGATCATAAGTTGGATGCCTAACCAACTGAGCCACCCAGGCAGCCCAAATTTTATTTATTCTTAATTTGGGTACATAAATTAAATATAGAGAAGTCCAGAGAACAAAGTGTCATGAACTGAAATGCTTATATTCTGTCATGTAGCTTCACATACTTTTTGTCAATAAAGTTCTAAAGCATTGCATTCAGAGTTGGCATTCCTGTTGGAATCTTCCCCACTTCTGTGTTCCTCTTTCCCCAGAGGTAACCATTGTCACTTGGTGTGGTTTCTTTCCTGGTCCACATTTTTATCCTTTTATGAAAGATATACCTCATTTGATCAAATCTAAGCTGTTAGGAATTGTAAAATACATTCCAGTTTCAGTTTTCAAATGTGAAAAACTATGCATTTTAGAATCTATGAAATATGGTAAGCATAAACCATATATAGCCATTCATTTGTGCATTTTGCCTTTTTGATACAAATGGCATCACATTATACAAATCATTCTGCACCTTCCTTCATTCTTAATATTGTCTGGGGTCTCTACCCTTGATAATAATAGCATTCTAGTTGATTCTGGTTTTCTTTTCTTTATAGCACTTAATCCTCTCTGAAATGTTCTTGTTTACTTGCTTATTGTCTTTCTCCAGCCCCACCCCACCCCCAGCCAAAGTGCTAGCTCTCCGGGCTGGGACCTGTGTGTCTTGTTTCCTGCTATCTCCCACGTCAGGACAGTGCCTGGCACATGACACCTGTCGGGTCAACGGAAGCAGAGAAGTCAGGGTTTGAGACTCCTTGGCAGTGAAGGGAGAGCAGATGTGATCGCCAAAGGGCCAGGTGAAGAGAGGAATGAGTGCAGTGTTGAGGATGGCTCTTATTTCAGAGAGGGAAGTAGAATGGAGGCAGGGGAGGAGCGGTCCAGGATTCAGAAGGTGGCAAAGATGGACCCAGGAAGCAGAGAAGGAATCTCAGGGGACAGGAATCGTGTAGAGAGGCATAGTTGCAAGAGAGTGGGGATGGAGGAAGGAGACTTCGGATTCAGTGAGGAAGTGATTACGGGGCAAGAGCAGGAGCCATGAGGCCAGATGACAGGGAGTTAGACTATACAGAAAAGAGATGGAAAGCAAGCAGTGAAGAAGGGTGGCAGGGAAAAAAAGAGAGACTCAGTGTTCACAAGGATGAACAGTAAGGTTGCATGACGGTGTGTTGCATGCAACAGTAAGGTTGCATGACTAGCAAAGTGAACATTCTGGAATGTTGAGGGTTGCCAGCCTATAAAGAAACAAACTGAAGAAGCTGGGTAGCAGAACACTGAAGCCAGTTGCTAGATATGGAGAAAGGCGGTCAGCTCAACTCTCCTATTTCCCCAGACCCTGGGCCACCTGTTCCTTTCCCTCCCACTTCCCTTTCCAGGGCCTTCTCCATGCCCATCTCCAATCCTCTTCCTGAAACTTACTCAGCTTGCTCTTCCCAGTTTTCCTAACACTGTCTCCTATCCTCTCTCTACCAGGCATCGGCCGCTGGACCAACCCCCAGTACCGGCAGTTCATCACCATCTTGGAGGCAACACATAGGAACCACTCTGCAGAAAACAAGGTAAGGGGTCCCAGGAAAGGTGCCAGACAGGTGCCCTGGCAGCAGGTTTCTCAGCTGCCTCTCCAGAGCACTGGGCACCAGCTTCTGCCAGGGCGAGGAGTTGTGTTGCCACCCATGGCAGTAGGTTTTTGCTTGCACATTGCTGTAGCCCTTCTCCCCTGTGCAAGTGAACTGTCCACCCAGAGAATTTTCCTCCCTACCACTTCTAACGGGATGTTCCACTAGAACAATCCTCCACCCTTCTCCCCTCCATCTGTAAGAATTGTCTAGATGTGGAAATATTCCACATCTTAGAAGGGGGTCTTGTCTCTGTCACAGCAGCTCGGTTCTGTAAGTGTTGTTTATTTTGGCTGTGTGCATTGAACACCATGCTAGTTTTGTTCAGGGATGGGTCAAGATGGACAGGTGTGTCCACTGTTGTGCCCAGAAGCACAGCGTGGTGCCAGGAGGGAGAAAAGCCAGGGCATGGTGTCCTTGGAGTTGTGCCAGCCCAGCTGGTGCTGGAGTGTGATTATCTTTGAGAAGGGGCTTTGGGGCCCTATAAAGCTCTTCCCTGTTAGGGATTCCTGGGATCAAAGAGCTGTGACCCTACCATCATCGTGTTACTGGTTGTTCCACGCTGCTGTTTACAGAGCTACGTAATGAAGCTCTACCACGCCGCTGTCTGAGGCATTTTGCGTACGCCCTTCCCAATCCTCACAATAGCCACACGAGGTGGCATTATTATACCTCTGAGGACACAGGAAAAAAGAGGTTAAGTGACAAGCAGAGTCACAGAGCAAAGGAAGGGGCTGGGTCTGGATTTGAGGCCTGGTCTGAGCAAAGCCTGCTTGAAATTTGCTTTTCTTCCATTTTGTTTTGTTTTGCCATTTACATTTTTGTACAGTGTTTCTGTTGTTCTTCCTTAGTCAAGTTATTTTTGAAAATGTCAAAACAATTTCCTGTGACAGAAAATAAAAAGAGCTCTCAAAATAGAGCACTGGGAGCTCTCAGGGTGAGGGAGGGGGTACAGCAGAGAGTCAGACACAGCTCCCGCCACCCTCAGAGAGCACGTGGACAGACTTCGTGGGGTGACTGGAGGCATCGATAGCCTGGTTGGCATCACCAGCCCATGGCTGCCGAAGGTGAGAGAAGGGAGGTGGCTGTGAGGATGGAGCAGAGAGGGCTTCGTTCAGGAGGTGATTCCAATGCAAAGGAACCACTCACTGTAGACATTACTTTCCCTTGTTCCCTCTCACCCAACCTTAGGACAGTCATTTTGATCCTCTAGGGCAACATCATGTAAAGGACCCGGTGGGGGAAAGGGGTATGACCAGCCAACAGACCCCGCCCCCACTTCCTCCCTCAAAAGCACCAGCACCTCCAGCCACCCCTTCTTGGGGTGGGTCAGTTTTATATTTTGGAAAAGCAAAGAGTGTTGAGTAGTTCTTCTGGAAGCAGACAGGCCAGTTTTGATACCTGATAGGGTATCCTCTCTTGCCTGATTTTTCTGGCTGTGACAGAGCTTACCCTCTATGAACTAGGAGTGTGTTGACCTCAACTTGTCTCCCTGTGATGTGTGGGGGCCAGTCCTGTGGATGAGGGTGCCAAGGGTGGGTAGGTGGGCCTGCCCCAATTTCTTAGTTTCCCTTTTCCTCCCCTCCTCTTTCTCTCCCTGCCCACCACAGAGGCAGCTTGCCAACTACAACTTTGACTTCAAGAGCTGGCCAGTGGACTTCCACTGGGAAGAGCCCAGCAGCCGGTGAGGCCCCAGTTCTTTCACTCCATCCTGCTCTGTCCTGTCCCACACCTCCATCCCCATCTTGGGCCCCAGGGCCTCCTTTCCAGTGCCATCTCCTCATTCCTGGACCTCAGCTTGCTGCTTCTGACTCCAACCTCCCCTACATCTTTCCATCCTCAGGAAGGAGTCTCGAGGGGGCCCTTCCCGCCAGGGCGTGGCCCTGCTTCGCCCAGAGCCCCTGCATCGGGGGACAGCAGACACTCTCCTCAACCGGGTCAAGAAGCTGCCTTGTCAGATCACCAGGTGAGAAGCAGCAGGGAAGAGAGGCCATCTGGGGTGGAGGGGACATCAGGTGAGGACTCCAGGACTGGGTGCTATGGATAAAATAGCTGCCATTTATTGGGCCTAGTGCTATGTATTTTGTATTATTTGTGATGGTTTTTAATCTACATTTATATGTGAAGAAAAGAGGCTCAGGGAGGTGTAGTCTCACAGATGGTGAATGAAGGGTTGGGATATTAATAATTCTGTCTGACACAAAAGCTCTTTTATTTTATTATTATTATTTTTAATTAATTAATTTACCTGTTTATAAATGTTTATTTATTTTTGAGAGAGAGAGCTGGGGAGGGGCAGAGAGAGGAAAAGACAGAGGTCCCAAAGTGGACTCAGTGCTTACAGCAGAGAGCCCAGTGTGGGGCTCGAACCCGCGAATGGCAAGATCATGACCTGAGCCAAATACAGATGCTTAACTGACAGAGACACCCAGGTGCTGCTAAAATTTATTTAAGTAAGCTCCACACCCAACATGGGCCTTGAACTCACGACCCCAAGAGCAAGAGCCACATGCTTTACCGACTAAGCCAGCCAGACACCCCACAAAAGCCCTTCTAATGAGGCTGAGAGAAAACAATGAGGTTGAGAGTGTGGTGGAGACACATAGCCTTAGCTGGAGTGGCATCTGGTGACAGCTGTGCCCCTGACCTGGCCTCTCTACTCCTAGATTCTTCTGCCTTAAGCAAGCTACAATTTCTGCATCCATGAATAACGCACTTTATAGGATTGGTATATTAAGTAGAGTAACATATTCAGAAGGGTTACTACTTTGCCTGGGTACTTGACAGCAAAGCCCAAATTGTGGCTACTGATGATGTCAGAAGTGACAACAATAAGCCTTCCTCCCTTACAGTAGAGCAGATGCTGTGGTAATTTTCTATTGTTGGAGGCTGGGAGGCAGTTCCAAGATACCAAGGAAAGGGATGGATTTAGTGATCAGTGTTGCCTGTGTGACGATTGGTCAGAGGGACAAACCAAATTTGCAGTTTTAAGGGGATGCTGGACAGGGTGGTACATACCTGTTTTTTTCTGGGGACAAATCCTATTTCAGGATTAACTGGAAATGGTTAATTGTCTTTTTCAGATACCTACCACAGCTTATCTGTCTAGATTAGTGCATTTGTTCAGTAAATATTTATTAAGCCCCTCTTTGTCAGGCTCTAGCCACCTGCTACGTGGCAGAATAGGGCATATTGCAGAACAGAACAGTCAGGTCTCTGCCCTGGTGGAGTCTGCAGTCTAGTGTGGTGTATTTCAAACTACCGTCCATTCATGAATCTTGAAATGGAGTGAATTACAGCTGTCATTTTTTAAAGTATTATAGGGGGCCTTTAAATAAGTTGCATTTATACATTAACAGAATCATAGTTAATAATAACTTTGCTATGGGGTCCGTGTGTGGCTCAGTTGGCTGAGTATCTGACTCTTGATTTCGGCTCAGGTCATGATCTCACAGTCGTGAGATCAAGCCCCGTGTCAGGCTCCACGCTGAGTGTGGAGCCTGCTTGCGATTCTCTCTCTCCCTGTCTCTCTCTCTCTCTCTCTCTCTGCCTCTCTCTCTCTCTCTCTCCCCCACCTGTGCACGCACTCTCTCTAAATAAATAAATAAACATTTAAAAATTAAAAAGAATAGGGGCGCCTGGGTGGCTCAGTCAGTTGAGCAGCCGACTTCGGCTCAGGTCATGATCTCACGGTCTGTGAGTTCCAGCCTGTCCTGACAGCTCATTAGGCTCTGTCCTGACAGCTCCCGGCCTGGAGCCTACTTCCGATTCTGTATCTCCCTCTCTCTTAATTAATAAGAATTACTTATCGTATATAGAAAATATTATCTCCTAAAATTTTCAATATTATAAATATAGATGTGTGTACTGGGCCACAATATAAAATGTGCATATTATAAAGGTTGTAGTAAAAAAAATTTTGAAGAACACCAGCCTGGTACATATATTACTTCATTATGTCCTGAAAGAGGAGAACAAAGCTGTAAAGGTCAAGAAACAAAACTGTAAAGGTCAGGGGTGAAGCAGGCCCCAGAGTCTCTGAGTGCTAGGGCTAGGATGATCCCTGGGTTCTACTGAGGTCAAGGGTTCGTTAACCCCATGTTCCCCACAGCTACTTGGTGGCGCACACTCTGGGGCGCCGGATGCTATATCCAGGCTCAGTGTACCTGCTCCAGAAGGCCCTCATGCCCATGCTGCTGCAGGGCCAGGCCCGGCTGGTGGAAGAGGTGAGGCCCCCTGCCCCCACCCCACCCCCGATGGTCCTTCTCCCCCTACCAGGGATGTGACCTCCTGCCCCTCACAACATCTCCCCCACTCAGTGCAACGGGCGCCGGGCAAAGCTGCTGGCCTGCGATGGCAACGAGATTGACACCATGTTTGTGGACCGGCGGGGGACAGCTGAGCCTCAGGGACAGAAGCTGGTGAGAGGGAGCAGGGAGCCCAGCCCAAAAGTGGTGCGGGGAGAGCAGTGGAGGTTCTGGGGACCTCAGTTCTACAGCAGCCCTAAGAAGTACATCTGGGGATAATCCCATCTCCCACCCCACCCTCAAGACATGTTGGCGTAGGAAAACCCTACCACAGGGAAATAGATGAAGTAGGAGTTGACATTCAAGGACCAAAAAGTAATCTTGTAATAGTCACCACTTAGACAGCATTTATCACATAGAAGGCATATATTTAATCCTCAAAACAACCCTGCAGAAGAGGTACTATTTTTAGGAGAGCCCATTTTACAGATGATGAAACTGAGCCTGGGATAATTTTCCCAGACCACACAGCAAGTGAGAGAGCTGGGATTTGAATCCAGGTAGCCTGGCCTCCAGTATATCCTGCCTCCATGAGGGAGCCATGGAAAGAGCACTGAGTCAGCAGTCCAGGGAGCTGACTCCTGGTTCCGGCACTGCCCAGCTGCTATGAGAATCCATGCAAGCTCCACCATCTCTGAATTTGGGCTCGGGGCCCCATGAAATTAAAGTTTATCTGACTCTAAGTCTGGGGCCCAGAGATGGAAAGTGATTGGCATGCCACACAAAAGAAACAGTCATGAAAAAAATAGACCCAAAAACTAGAAAGGAAAAAAATATCCATAACCCCATTTCTGAGAGCTGTCCTCCGGTGGTCTTCCAAGGAAAACGACACTGCTGAGTGGTCGAGCAGTTCGTCTTCCTCAGTTTGCTAAGCTTTTGCATCCACTCTGCCTCTCATGCACCTTGTAAAATTAGAAGTTTCTATTCCCGTTGAAGACAACAGGCCCTTTCCTCTTCCCTGTAAAGCTCCCACGTCCTGCCACACGGGGGATTTTCAGTCCCAGCTTGGCTCCTTCCCAGCCCTCCTTCCTGCTTCCTTCTGTAGGTAATCTGCTGTGAGGGGAACGCGGGCTTCTATGAGGTGGGCTGCATTTCTACACCTCTGGAAGGTAGGCCCAGGGCACAATACTCGTCTCTGCCCTTTGGAATGGAATGTCCCCACCTTCCCACACCAGTATAACTTCCCTGGGCCAGATCACCTTGTCTGAGTGAGGTTTGAAATTCTCACATTTGGGGGGAAAGTTTACTCCCCATTCGCTTTGCCAACCTTACATTCCCCTCCCTTTGGGCTGTGTCCCTAACATTATGGCCTTCATTCTGTCCCCATGACATAATCACATCTCTCCCTTCTGCTGCCTCAGAACCTCTGGTGTCATCTCCCTGTTCTGAGAAAGCTTGGAGTTACTCATCTCTAAATTTGGGGTTGTTTAGAGCTCCCATGTTGTGTTGGTCTTTCCCCCGGGGCTGGAGGTGGGGGAGGTGTGGGCCACAAGGTCATAGCCCCTCCTCCTCCTCCTCCTGTGTTGCAGCTGGATATTCTGTCCTGGGCTGGAATCATCCAGGCTTTGCTGGAAGCACGGTGAGACACTCTCTGAAATCCCTTTCTTTTCCTGAATTTATGATTATGGTCTGTCTCCCTCTGGTCAGCCACTGGAATTAGGAAAAGGGGTGTATATTTCTCTGGTGGCTCTCACTCATCTGTCACCTGGGTGCCAAGGACAGGGAACCATGACGCCACCCCACAGTGAGAAGTGGCATTTCTGGAGAGTGCGGGTCCTCTCGCTACCCTTCTCTTCTGCACCCTCTGTCTCTTGTAGGGTAGCTCTGTGCTGGAAGCGTGCAAGTGGCCCATGAACCAGCCTCTGGTGCTAACCCACTCCTGAGTTTGCCCTTCTTCCTGCAGGGGGTGCCATTTCCTCAGAATGAGGCCAATGCCATGGATGTGGTGGTCCAGTTTGCCATCCACCGCCTGGGCTTCCAGCCCCAGGACATCATCATCTATGCCTGGTCCATCGGTGGCTTCACTGGTACCAGCCTACCCCCCTCCCCGGGCAAATTATGCCACCCCCACCCCCCTCAAAGAGCAGTAGGGAAATGCCCTGAGAGCCCAGCAGTGGGGTAGAGGCTTAAGGGAGGAGAGGACGGACGAGGGATATCTGCGTGTGTCTGGAAGATGGTATCCTATTTGTATACGTTCACATTTCCTTCTACCTTATGCCCATTATGAAGAGAAGCAGACCAGGGTCCTGGAGGGGGGAGATCAGGGAAGTGAAGTTTTCCTCTGCACGTGGTCTTCGATACACTTTGATATTCTCTCTCCGTCTTCTCCATACAGTGCCCTGGCCAAGTGAAGTGAGGGGTTAAGGGGGACCTGGGGCTAACCTAGTAGAGATGATGGTGTCAGCCTGTAGGGTCAATGGGACAAAGGTGGGGTGGTGGGCAGGAGCCCCTCGGTCCTCACCTTTCTTCCTTGTTCTGGTACCAGCCACATGGGCAGCCATGTCCTACCCAGACATTAGTGCTGTGATCCTGGATGCCTCCTTTGATGACTTGGTGCCCTTGGCCTTGAAGGTTATGCCAGATAGCTGGAGTGAGTGCAGCTCCCAGGCCTGCCTTTCCAGGGAAGGGGTGGGCTGGAACTGGGAACTATTCTAACTGGAGATGGTTCCTTTTTATGTAGGTGGGGAGTGGGTCACCCAACGGGATGAAAAGCAGGGGGGCTCCCCTGTCTGGGGCCTTAGTTTTCTTTGTGAACAGTGGGGAACTATATGTTGTGCAAGGGCTTTGTCTCTGCCATCCCGTCACTCTGATCCCACTCTAGGGGGCCTTGTGACCAGGACCGTGAGGCAGCATCTCAATCTGAACAATGCAGAACAGCTGTGCAGGTGAGGGCAGGCCAGTAACCGGCGTGTAACTCCCTTCCCCACTTCCCCACTGTACAGGCTTTGCTGGGTATTCAAGCAGATCTCCCAGTAAGGCCAGAATGTGGGCCATGCCTGTTCTTAAATATTTTCTCACCCCTGAGTGAAGGGCTAGCCTTTGGGGCCCTGCTATAGTAGGGGGTTAGGCTGCAGCCAGTGCAAGGGTGGGGTGGCCACTTGTCCCCTCTCCCTCTGAGCACCACACTGTCCTCTGAAGGTACCAGGGCCCTGTGTTGCTGATCCGCAGAACCAAGGATGAGATCATCACCACCACGTGAGTGCCTGGGAGCCTCTGCCCTCCTAGATCCCAGATGTAGCTAGGAAGTTGCCCTTCCCACCTCTGCCCACCAGAAACCTAGGTATCCAGACCCTTCCTCCTCAACCTCCAGCCCCTCCAGTGTACACTGTTCTCACCTCCAGGGTTCCTGAGGACATCATGTCCAACCGAGGCAATGACCTCCTGCTGAAGCTCCTACAGTATCGGTAAGCGGGAGTGTGTGTGTGTGCGCGTGCGCGTGTGTGTGCATGTGTTTACTGACACTGGCGTGGCAAGGGAGGGAGGGAAGAGGGTTTAGGGATGAGGAGTGAAGAGAATTGGGTCCTGACCTCTCGTCCTGGTGCTCCCTCTGTAGGTATCCCCGTGTAATGGCAGAGGAGGGTCTTCGAGTGGTGAGGCAGTGGCTGGAAGCCTCCTCACAGCTGGAGGAAGGTGCAGGGGGATGCGGTGAGGCCTTTGGGTGGGGGCCTGGCCGGGCCAGGTCACTGATAAGCCCTCCTTTCTCTCCCTGAGCAGCCTCGATTTATAGCCGTTGGGAGGTGGAGGAGGACTGGTGCCTGTCCGTCCTCCGCTCCTACCAGGCAGAGCACGGGCCTGACTTCCCCTGGAGTGTGGGTAAGGACGTCCTGTGGCAGGAGGGGGTGTTGGGAAGAAGCCAGGAAGGGGGATGAATACCCAGATGTATGGCTCATGTGTGAGCGGCTCTTCTCCACAGGGGAGGACATGAGTGCAGACGGAAGGCGGCAGCTGGCCTTGTTTCTGGTGAGCTGAGGGGTGGCGGGCAGGAAGGGGGTGCCGGGATGGCCAGGGGGCTTGGAGACGGGATACCATGTAAGCATTGGAAGTGGCAGCTTGTAGGGTGTGGGAGGTGGTTTCAGAGGCTATGGAGGTGTTTGGGGGTGCTGTATACTGCGGTGCTCTGCACCCCACCTGTCCTGCCCTCTTCCTTCAGGCTCAGAAGTATCTGCACAACTTCGAGGCCACGCACTGCACCCCGCTCCCGGCCCCGAACTTCCAGATGCCCTGGCACCTCTAGGGACCACAGTGGGACTCGTTCTGAAAGAGTGGGATAGGAGGAGACATGAGGAAGGCTCTTCTTATTTGTGATTCTCTGTGTTCACGTTGCTATTTATAGTTTGTGGAAAGTGGGGGGCTGTCCCCCTTCTCACTGCCCTATTGCACGTTTCCCCTCATCCATCTGGCAGTACCTAACCTTCCCCAACATATACCCCGCATTCAGTGAATGGATTATTCCTAATAATTAATAAAAAGGTATTTTTTCTACAGGCTGGCTAATTGTGTGACTTTCCAGGTGTCCAGGAGCTTGGGGCCGGTAGTGGTGACAGCTGAAGCTGCAAAGAGCCGGGCTTTGGGGAACCTGACTCCAGCCGGCCAACTTAACCCTCCCCATCCCTGCTGTTCTCCCAGGCCTCCAGCCCCCAACCTGAGCTCTCCTCATGTAGTGGGTCCCCAAGCCTCCCCATTGGCTAGTGTGTCTAGTAGTATCACACGTGCAGCCTCCCTAGCCTGCGCCCCAGTCCTTCCTGCATAACCCTGCAGCCACTGTAGGAGCTCACGGTTGCCCCCTCTTTGCTAAGAGCTCCAGAGCTTTCACTTACAAAGTGTTTTCTAGTACCTGATTTCCCCTACTTGGCTCTTCTACAGATTTCTATCTCCAACCTGCATGGCTTCACCTTAAGTATCACCAGTTTTCCTTACTCAGCTCTTGCTGTTCCAAGGGGGAGTGAGGAACAGCCCACTCCCCATGTCTTCTGCGGCAAACCCTACACACCTCTTCACCGTGCCTTTGTCGCTTTCACACATCTGTTGCAGTTCAGTGACAGGGCCTGCCAGGGACTGAGCCTTCCCAGAGCCACACTTCACCTTTCTGGACGCTATTAGAAGAAAATCCCTAAGGTGAACCCAAGGAAATTGGCTTCCTGTAACTTCTGTCCTATTTCCAATCCTCAGACTTCATGGAACAGAATGAGTTTTCCTCCCACCTGTCAGTTTGTTGCCTGGCCACCTTCTTCTTGGGAAACCTCTTTTAGCTGAAACGCTCCCAGGGTTACCCTCCTTGGCGCTCTGTTTTGAACAAGCTCAACGTGGGCAAGCAACAATGTTCTAATATCCTAGATAGCTTCTGGCTAATATCAGTGTCTCCTGGAACCCCAGGGCATGAAGCTCCTCCTCAGTCTCTGGGCAGAGGCTGTCTGCCCTCACCAGCTCACCAGCTCCTTCAGTGGGGGCATACTGAGTCTCCACTGGAAGGGTGATCTGAGACTTGTCAGGTGATATACCTGATAATTGGGGTCAAAAGAGAAGAGGTGGCCACAGCTCCAGAATGCTCCACCTTTAGCAAACACTGGAGAGTTGATACTGGCACTCTGTTCCTCTGTCCCATCCCAGGGGGCAAACAGGTTGGGGAGTGTGGAGCATGAAGCTGTAGGTCCAGCTGGATGGTTCTGAACCTCACCTTCCAGGATCCACCAGGACAGTTAGCCTCCTGGAAAACAAGTCTGTTCAGTTAAGGTAACAACCTCCTTGAATGCAAATAGGGGGCACTTAGCCCCACCTCCCACATCCTGGAGACAAAGGACTCCCCCTTCCTGGCCAAGGCCACTAGGGACTCTGTTGACTGACCTCTACCATCACCTCCCCCTTCCCCTTCTTCCTGCATAAAGAACAGTGGATGCCATGAAGAGCCCTCAGATAACTGAAGTGGGTGGGGAGAGGGGAGGCTTAACATTTGAATTCTGGACCACCAAACCCCAGGGGCCTGCCTCAGTCTACCTCCTTAGATTACTCCCCACGTGATAAAGCTCACATCAGCTCTTTGTTTTTAGAACCACCACCACACACCACCCCCTGCCCCCGGTTGGACCAACTCCCTGTCCACTCCTCACCCTATATAGCAGGGCTCCAACAGTCCCAGGAGAAGAACAGCCGAGATGCAGACCCCACATCTGCTGGAACTCTGGACCTTGCCTTACTGGGCACCAGGCAAGGTCTGGACGCCCAGGCGCCCCCGAGGAGCTGGGTACACGGGGAGAGAGGATGGAGGCTGGGACAAAGAAGGATTAACACCTGGGCAGGAAACCTGGGAAGGAGAGGTGGGCCCTGGGCTGGGCCCGGGCTCGCCCTGCGCTGCTTTCAGTGTGAGTTGCGGGAGTAGGCTCAGGGCTTGGTGATTGGGCTGCGGATTTGCTCGACTCCCCCCGAGAGGGTCAGGTGTTTCCCTCCCAGCTGTCACAAGTGAGTGAGGGCCAGGTACTTAATCGTTCATTCATCCATCCAACAAGCCATCCCAACTCCCTCAGGAACCAAGTCTTTTTTTTTTTTTTTCTTTCATTCATTTATATGCGTGTTAAAGATCGCTGCTCTCTAGTTCCACTCCAGACCACCTGGTCTAGCTGGTCAGCGAACAGAACTTGGCTCCCCGCCCCCTTGTTTGCCCCGCCCATAGCCCTGACTGTAGCATTCTCTCCTCAGGCCCCACCTCCTTTGTTTCGTCATTCGGCTGCTTACCCCCACCGGTATCCCGCGTCCCCAAGGCACTCCGCGCAGAAACTGTCCTCGGTTTCTATCACCATGGCGACTACAGCAGCGCCCCGCCTCTTCACCCCTGGAAAGCCTCCACCAAGCCCATCACCGCGGCAACGAACTCACCAGGCTCTGCAAGCGCACTGGCCGCGCCCAGCCGTTTAGACTGAGGAGTAGCAAAACGAAACTGGGACTGGATTAATGCCCTGAGGCCACGCCCCTTCCGTGGAACCACTCTCCTAGCTCGCACCGAACCCAGCCTCGAAATACCGCCCCTATCTTCCCTCCGGCTATTCGCAGGCCGGGTTCAGAGGACGCTGTGAAATTCCCTTCTAACTCCTTTCTGCCCCGTTCGCTTCAAGAGGAGCCTCCGCTCTCTGATTCTGTCTACCACTCTGTCGTTCATTCAGCATTTATGCAGGTGCCAGGCGCTCCTCCCCAAATCTTCATTACTCCGACTTTTCAATAATACAATTGTCTGATTTCATTTATCCCAAGGCTCTTGGGCACGCAGTGGCGTGCGTTTTCCTTTCGTATTCTTTCTTTCCTGTCCGTCTTTCTTGGCTCAAATCTGAGTCCATTTCTTCCCATCTTCCCCATCAGCGCCCCGAGGCCAAATGATTCTCGGATGGTCTGGGACTGTAAGCAGGGAGCCCTCCCTCAGGGCCGCACCCCAAACCTCCAGACCAGAAACTGGAGCAGGTGGTTCGCTCCTGTACGCCGAGCTCTTCCTACAGCACCCCCGACCCTTAAAGGGAAAACCCTGAGTCTCTCAGAGACCCTGACCTGGCGAGGTGCGTGCTGAGCTGGCCGCTTGAAGGAGCTCAGCGGGCGAACCCCCCAGTAAAGGCGGCCCCCAGCAAAGGACGTGGGCGGGGCTCCTGGGACGCCCACCTCCGCTCTTTGGTTGCGGCGTTAGCCTCCGGCCCGGTGGGTTTGGTGGTGCCACAGCGCCTCCTTCCGGGGAAGCCGCGTGGTGCTCTGGGCGTCTGTTAGGGGCGGAAGGCTAGGTCTGACGCCAGGCATGTTTTCCCAGGTTCCATTGCCAGCCAGCCCCCCCGCCCCCTCTCCCCGCCCCCGGCAGAGAACTGAGCGTGGCCAGAGGGCCGCCCCCGCTTCCTCCTGGGAGCCCTGAAGTGCAGTCAGGCTCGGAGAGCGAGAGCCCGGTGCCGGAGCCTTGTGGGCGCCGGAGATCAGAGTTACTGACCTGCAGCGGAACTTAGGTGGGGTGGGGTAAAAGGGGGTGTAAGGAAAGGTGCTGGCTAGTTACCTGGAACCCACAGGGGCCACTGGGCTGAATAGGTCAGTCGGGACTCAGGTGTCCTCGCTTTTAGATTTCTGACAGTTCCACGTTGTTCCCATCTTGAAAAATGGTACCACCAATCACCTCCTTGGGCAAGCCTATCCCCCCACTTTTCCTCTTTCCATATTCAGTCTAACTGCAAATCTGTGCAATCTTCCTTCTAAATAAACGTCAGATTCATTCGTCTTTTCCTTGCCTCTCTTCTGCCAGACCAGGCCGCCATCTTGTGACGGGACTCAGGAATAGCTTCCTAACTGGTTTCCCGGCCTCCGCAATCTTTTACAAACAGAACTCTGATCTTGTTGCTCCTTTGGTCAGTGCTCAGGACTGCCCAGGTGCTCCCGGGAAGTACTCATCCTTCCCCCTCCATCCCCCCATCATTGTTTGTTGTCTCCCCCACTAGACAGCTCTGTGGGGGCAGGGATTTTGTGTAATGTTGTATCCCCAACACCTGATACAGTGATTCAGTAAACTTCTGTAGAATAAATATGAAAAAAAAAAGTTTCCCTCTCATTCCCCTTTTGTCTGGGTCCTGTCCCCAAGCCAGGATGTTAGGTCTTAGAGTGGCCGTGGGTGAGGACACTCTGTTTCTCTGGCTGTTCTGGGACTGATTTCCACCCCAAATGGGTGTTGCCTCTCTCTTTCCTCTTGGCCAACTTCTCTTTCACCAATATAAGCCCCAACTGGAGGCTAGTAGGCAGCAGGCCCTGCAGGTAGCAGGAGTATGGAGCCCATGGGCCTTCATAGCACCTCCCAAGCCCTGTACATGGTCCTTTTAATAGTGCTGGTCATGAGGAGCTTGGTGTTTGGTAAGTGGCTCTAAGGGGTCAGAAGGGTCTCCTGGTCTGCTGGATAGAGAGACCCACAGATACCAGGTGTCTGGGCACATCTGCCCAGGATGCTCAGGTAAAACCAAGCAGAGGGAAAGATGGGATGGATGGACTTGGTGAGATAATGCCTAGGGACTGGTAATGGACTGCTGTTCACTCTGAGGGAGATCTCTAGTTATTACCCCAGGGCTGTCTCAACAGCAGTGACCTAAATGCAGATACTGAAGGGGCGCCTGGGTGGCGCAGTCGGTTAAGCGTCCGACTTCAGCCAGGTCACGATCTCGCGGTCCGTGAGTTCAAGCCCCGCGTCAGGCTCTGGGCTGATGGCTCAGAGCCTGGAGCCTGTTTCCGATTCTGTGTCTCCCTCTCTCTCTGCCCCTCCCCCGTTCATGCTCTGTCTCTCTCTGTCCCAAAAATAAATAAACGTTGCAAAAAAAAAAAAATTAAAAAAAAAAAATAAATGCAGATACTGAAAGGACTCCATTTAAATCTGGGGCAGTACAGAATAGGGAGGATTCCGAGAACATGCTAGATAACAGAACCGGGATCCACCCAGTAGAACAAGGCTGAATCTAGCCTGATAACCTCCTCAACATGGCTGCAAAACACCGTCTATATAGAAACAGGATTCAAAGTGTTTGTTCAGTATCTGCCTCCCACTAAGTGTTCTGCTGGGTCTGGGGACTCACTGACATGTGATCTGGGCCTGGAACAAGAGGAAGAGGGAGCATATATACACGTAGGTGGGGAAGGCTTTGGTGGACAAAGTTTAATATGGGTCTTTCCAGTGATTAGACCACCAAACAAATAATGTGATGGGGGGCCACTCGAAGTCTTCTGTCCACACAAAGCATAGATTCCTCTTGTCCTGTGGTGATGCACTCTTGTTTTCACTGAACATTACAGATTAAGAAAGCATATTCAAAAGGGGGTCCATAGGGGTGGGGAGACTGTGAAACCAAGTCCCAGAAGAACTGTCCTCACAGAACTGCCCAGGCTGGAATTAACTGCCTCTGCTTAGTCTTTGAACTTAGGAGCTTGCCGAGTGCTGGGCACATGGTAGTACCTCAAAATACATGTTGAATGAGTAAATGAATTCCTTAATGAGTTCCTTATTTCAGGAGGTATAAGAGCAGAGAATGGAGGTTTTAAAACTGACAAAAGCCTCTGATAGAGGATTAAGCCAGATGGTTTTAAAGAACGGGTGATTTCATGGTTTTCTGAGACGGGAAGCTGGGGAGGGAAGAATGGGCTTGACCAGCCTGGAAATTAGGTGGGGTTGGAGTCAGTGTTGCTCTGTGATCTAGGTAATTTTGATCCTGTCAATCCGGAACCCCCTCATCCAGCTCAGTTCTCCAAATATCTGCGCTGCTATCGATGCCTCTTGGAGACCAAGGAGTTGGGATGCCTTCTGGGATCTGACATCTGCCTTGCCCCTCCTGGCAGCAGCTGCATGACTCTGCTCATAAAGAACAGTGAGCTGCTTGTCCTTGGCCCGACCCATTCCTGAGCTGCATCTCTCAGCTGTACCCCACAGTCTGGTTCCTACAACCCCTACCTAGATAGTGCTCGTCATGCTCTCTCCTTCCTCACCTTCAGAGCCATTCTCTGTCTCCACTTCCACCCCTCCTGTTCCCTCATGGAGCTGGCTGGTGTCCACGTTTCTTTTTTTTTAATGTTTTTATTTATTTTTGAGACAGAGAGACAGAGCAGGGCAGGAGAGGGGCAGAGAGAGAGGGAGACACAAAATCCGAAGCAGGTTCCAGGCTCTGAGCTGTCCGCACAGAGCCCGACGCGGGGCTCAAACTCACGGACCGTGAGATCATGACCTGAGCTGAAGTCAGACACCCAACCGACTGAGCCACCCAGGCGCCCCATGGCGTATGCGTTTCTTACAGCACCCAGCCTTGTGGGGGAGGCTTGTGATCACTAAATCCCCCCGCTTCTCCTCAGGCTGCCTTCTCTCTGTCTGTTCAGGGAGACCCCTAATGGTTCACGTTCACCAAAATTTAGGCATTAGCTGTCTTCCCACTTCACTCTCCCCAGAGGATTTGCTCTGCTTCCTTATGAATGTGAATGTTAGGCCAAATTGTCATGTGAAATTGCCCTCTGGACAGCTCCACCTCAGTTTCAACTTCCTGAAACTGCAGTCCCTGTTTCTCATGCCTGCTCTTCCACACGATCCCTCACTCCCCGCCCTCCACCCCTGCTTTTTTTAGTGGGCTCAAGGCCCAACATGGGGCTTGAACTCACAACCCCTAGATCAAGGAGTTCTATGCTCTACTGACTGAGCAGCTGGGGGGCCCCTCCTCCGCTCTTTTTAACAAACACAGAACACATTATGTGCCAGCACTGTTCTAAGCACTTACCACCCTCTCAGGTTTTTTATTATTGTTATCCCCGTTTTACCGATGAGGAAACAGACGCCCAGAAAGGTCAAAATCTTGCCCAACTCTCCTAGAAGCTGAACCACAATTTGTGGTGATTCCGGAGATGGTGCTCTTAACAACCACTGCATAAACTTGCCTTCAAATTAAAATTCAAGTCCTTTTATTATGCTTTTGGTTCAATATCAGAGTACTCAACCGCATCAAAGAGAAGTCTCCCTCCCACTCCTGGCACAAGCCACCCAGCTCTCATGCACAAACAACACAAAACTAATCTTCCTATTCTCTTTTTTTTCCTAAAGATTTTTTTTCATTTTTAAGTAATCCCTACACCAAACGTGGGGCTCGAACTTACAACCCTGAGATCAAGAGTCACATGCTCTACTGACTGAGCGAGCCAGATGCCCCACATCTTTCCACATTCTTGATATCCTTTCTGTGATCTTTTGTGTACATCTCACTCTATGCAAATATGTTGTTTCACCTCTTTTTCTTTCCTCCATAAACAGTAGCATACCACTGTAAACACTGGTGTGCACTTGCTTTTTATACATTTTTATTAATTAAAAACTTTTAAAAATGTTTATTTAGAGGGGGGCGGAGAGAGAGAGAGAGAGAGAGAGAGAATCTGAAGCAGGTTCCAGGCTTTGAGCTGTCAGCACAGAGCCCAATGCAGGGCTTGAACTCACAAACCACGAGATCATGGCCGGAGCTGAAGTCAGATGCTTAACTGACTGAGCCACCCAGGTGCCTCTATCTATCTATCTATCTATCATCTATCTATCATCTATTTATTTTTGAGAGAGAGAGGTAGAGACAGAGGGAGTGAGGGAGGAAGACGGTGGGGGGGGGGAGAGAGAGAGAAAGAGAGAGAGAATCCTAAGTAGGCCCCACACTCAGCACAGAGACCAACGTGGGCCTCAATCCCATGACCCCAGGATCACGATCTGAGCCAAAATCAAGCGTCAGATGCTCAACTGACTCAGCCACCCTGGCACCCTGCACTTGGTTTTTTTAAATGAACAGTCATGGGAATTTTGAGTTTCCATATCAGTTTGTAAACAGCTTCCCTGTTCTTCTGACCTGCTGCATGGTTCTCCATGGCATGGGCATAGCAGAGTTTGACAATCCCATTATTGACGGATCTGTAGGTTGCTTCTAATTTTTTCCTCTCTCAAGCAGGGCAGGAATGAATGTCCCTGTGAACACATATTTCCCCCTCTAATATATATATAATAGTAAGAGATACCATCTTCTCTTTTGTTCCATAAAATGATGACAAACACCTTTTCTTTGCAATCTGACCTCCAATACATCTCCCAACTTTTTTTTACATGGTCCCAGCTGAAGTGCTGGTTCTACCCCAGCAAGACCCAACTCAGCCCCCTCCAACCATCACTGTATTTTAAAAAAATTTTTAATATTTATTTATTTTTGAGAGAGAGAGACAGAGAGAGCACAAGTGGGAGAGGGGCAGAGAGAGGGAGATACAGAATCTGAAACAGGCTCCAGGCTCTGAGCTGTCAGCACAGCGCCAGATGCGGGGCTTGAACTCACGAACTGTGAGACCATGGCCTGAGCCAAAGTCGGGTGCTTAACCAACTGAGCCACCCAGGTGCCCCGCATCACTTTATTTTGAATGGCTCTTTCCCACCAACCTTCCACGGGATCCATAGCTGGTGACTCCCTGGCATTCCTGCCCCTGTCCGGTTCCAGGAATCTTGGCATTTGGGGGGGTCAGGGAAGGGTGTGGGATCAGTGATGGTAAGTCCATGTGGAGGGAGGGGATGGAAGAGTCTGGGATTGTGCCTGGGACCTGAGATGTCTGTATCACTGGTTGCTGCCATCCTTCCCCAGGCAGTGGTTCTGACATCATGGTGAGTGACTGCCGCCGCAAGGAGCAGATGAGTGATTGTTCGTATACCCGCTCTTCTCCAGTGTTTGGCTTCTGGATATTTTCTCGATGCTGCTTCCTGGAGTTCTGCAATAACCCTCAGAACAGAGTGTTCTATATTCCTTAGAACTTCCGCAGAGACTTTTAGAATAAAACCCTGCTAGTTGCCATCCATCTTCTAGTCCCTTTTACCAGCTCCTAGTTGACACCCAACACCCCTCTTCCCACTCAGCCCTTCCCCCAGGTCCCCTCTCCAGAATTCTCTGAGTTTTCCCTTCAAGTCCTCACAGTTTGATGGCTTTACTCTTCTCTCCTCCCATCTCTCAGCTGCTTCTTGGCCTTGCTTTGCCCCTTCTCCCCCCATGGGCCTCTCTAGCCTCAAGTCCCCAGGTGTTCCTCGCAAATAAATTGGTGTACAAACTGTAGAGCTCGTCTCTCTCTTCTGGTAGTGGTGGAGGCTGAGGAAAGCTGAGGTCCCACCTGACTGCCCCACCTCGGGGCTCCCAGCTCTGTTGAACTCTGCTTCTGCCCAACCTCCATGTCTTGGATTCAGCTCTAGGCACAAAAGGTGAAGAACTGGAAGCCTTTCTGTGGCGAAGGGCAAAAGGGCAGTGGGCACCCTTGGCAGTGCTATGTGGGGCCTGGGTTGGGGGAGGTCCACGGTGTGGGAGGTGAGGGCTGGCAGGAGTGGAGCTATGAGGCCTGGGACCAGGCCCAGGGAGAGGGTGGGGGGAAGCACCCTGTGGAAGAGCCGCTAGATCTAGTGGAGCCCTGGCCGGAACCCAGGCTCAGCTTCCCTCTTCAAGGACCATGTGGGAAGTTACTGCCGAATCTTGGGCCTTGGGTTCCTCAGCCTCTGAGACCATCGTCTAGTTCGACTTGCTAGAGCTGTATAAACCTAGACTTCTACACTGAAGTCAGAGATGATGGGGGGAAAGTGGGCCCAGACAGGGGGGCACACTGAAGGTTTGTACTTATTTTTGTACACCTCCCCCCCCCACACACTGCTCTCTTACCTACCAATTAATATTGGGGTTTCCTGCCAGAGCATAGGCTATTTAAAGGGCCAGGGATCTCTGCTAACATGTGCAAAATGTTGTGTAAGAGTATATGCTGCATGATGCCCTTTGTACCAAGCACACAGACAAAATTCCTCTAAGCAGCTACAACTCAGGACAGCGGCTACCCAAGTTAGAAGTGCCTGGGAGGGTGCACGAAGGTTGCTTTGGGTGCTGATATAGGCCTTTATAGTGACTTGAGGACTGGTAATCTGGGTGTGAAGTTTAGAAAAACCCACATTATGGTATGTGTAAGCTTTGGTATGTTTTGGAAGAGGCTTAAAAATAGGCCAGGGGTGTCTGGCTGGCTCAGTTGGTAGAGCATGTGACTCTTGAACTCGGGGTAGTGAGTCAAGCCCCACATTGGGGATAGAGATAACTTTAAAAAGTAGTGGGGCACCTAGGTGGCTCAGTTGGTTAAGTTGGTGACTCTTGGTTTTGGCTCAGGTCATGATCTCGTGGTGTGAGTTTGAGCCCTGCCATTGGGCTCTGTGCTGCCAGCACAGAGCCTGCTTGGGATTCTCTCTCTCTCTTTCTCTCTCAAAATGAATAAAAGTTTTATTTTATTTTTTAAGTTTATGGATTTGAGAGGTGAAGGGAGAGAATGAGTGGGGAAGGGGCAGAGAGAGACACAGAGAATCCCAAGCAGGCTCCATGCTGTCAGCAGAGCCGACGTGGGGCTCAATCTCACGAACTGTGAGATCATGACCTGGGCTGAAACCAAGAGTCAGATGTTTAACCAACTGAGTCATCCAGGAGCCAGTATAAACAAACATTTTTTTTTAAGTAGTAATACATACATACATAAATGCTACAATCTGTAGGTACCTTTGTCCCATGTGTCTATTTTTGAGGCTTTAATTTTCACCTGTGCACACAAACATGCATTCTCTCAATCCTAGGAGGTACTATCCCTCCTTGACAGGTGACCAAAGTGAGACAGAAACCAACTTACCCAAGTGGCAGAGGAGCTGGAATTGGGTCCCCCAACCACAAAGTGCACACTGCTTTTTAGGAACAGGTTTCACAACCCCAGCACTGGGTTGAGATTCAGAAGGGTGGGCACCTGGCTGTACTCAATAACACCACACCCAGAACAGTGTGTTTAACTGCATGTATGAAAAAAGTTATGAATATTCACTACTATTTTCTGTAGGCTTGTAGTTTTCCAAAAATAAAACCTTAAAATCAAAGACCTAAACTGCAGCCTCACCTGTATAATTTGTGAACATCCCCAACCCCCAAACCTAGCTCCCTAAAGAGGTGGTCCTGGGTGCCAGGATCCTGAAAGAACAGGCAAGAACCCAGGTTCCTCAGCACCAGGGGACTCTCAGATACAGGCCTGGACCCTTTGGTTTGCTCCTGAGTTTTTCTGGTTTAAAGGAGAGTTTTTCCTCCTCTGTTAGATGGAAAAGCCAATGTAACCAGGGTTTAATTCTCTAGGTTTTGTAGGGCAAAGTTTTTTGTTTTGTTAAAGATTTTAAGTAATCTCTACACCCAATGTGGAGTCCAAACTTATAACCCCAAGATTGAGTCACACGCTCTACTGACTGAGCCAGACAGGTGCCCCTGTGGAGTAAGTTAAAGGCTGGGAGAAGTCTTAGCTAATCAGAAGGTGGATGGATACAAGCCCTTTGGGGGCAGGCCATGAGAAAGCCACAAAGGCCAAGTGGAGTGGGCCAGGCTGTAAACTGTTTGCTCCCCATGCCCAATTAACTTTAACAGGTCTACACTTGTCCATATCTGAGCCTGACCCCATCAACAGTGTGACACAGACTTAGCCCAGTCCATTTATTGTGGAGGTTCTGGAGAGTAAACGGGAGATATAGTGCAGAGCAGGGCAGACCCTTGCCTCTCCTCTCCCCTAGAACCTATGGAAGTGGGTGTCAGGACTCAGTGATGTGAAGTGGGGCTGAGGAGGCCAGAGACGGTGGCAAAAGGAGAGAAGCAGGAAACCAGGGCAGGAGTAGAGGTGGAGGCAGTGAAGTAGGGACACCAGAGTGCCTAGTCAGGAAATCTGCACAGATGTCTACGCTTCATTCTTCTTGCTACAACTTCAGTCTGGGTCTTAAGATAGCCATGGGCTGCAATCTACAACCAGACCTGAATGGAGATAGCAGGTGGCCGGACTGACAGGGGATTGGAAAGATGAGGGGGCTGATGGACTCGGAAGATGGGAAAGGCACGAGGAAACCGTGCCTTCCCTAGGTCAACCTGGGCAGAAAGTGAACTTGGTATTTTCTAGGAGAAAGAAGAGTACTGGTGCAGTGCTACAGCGGTTTCTGGGAAGGAAATGAAACCTAAGCCATACAGATGCTGGAAGCACAGAGGAAGGGAGGCCTGAAAAATCACAGACCAGAGAATGTGGGTGTTCTAGGAGGGCAGCACTAGGTGCTGGGGTGTTAGGAGAGAGATGCTGGAAGAGTAAAATCCAAGAAGGATAAGGCATCAGGGCCCAGCCCAGGGAAGAACCAAAAGTCCTGAGCTGTTGAGAGACAAGTATATGTGGCGGAGGTCAGCAACGGACAAGCTCAGGTTCAGGGGCAGGGTGGCCAGGGGGTCGAGGCCTTCAGGCTCCTTCCCAGCACGGAAGGTGGGTAGGGGCAGTGAGAGGTTCAGAGCCTTGTAGAACCACTGGATTTGGAACTCCGACAGGGGCAGGGCCAAGGCCCCAGCAGGGGGATCAGGCAGGGAGCTCTGGAGCTGGGGGCTGGACCAGGAGTTGCAGTAATCGTACTGGCAGCACTGGGCCTGGTACCAGTACTCCGAGAAGTAGGTATTGCGTTTTTCCTGGCAGCGGTAAGAATTGTACTGTCCACAGCCTCGGATGAAGAAACGTATCTTGTTATCTGGAGAAGAGGGAACAGCTAATACCCCTGCTGCCTCCCATGGTCCCCAAGCCTGGTATCCTCACCCTAGACTCTCCCCATCCCTCACCCAGACCTGACTTCTAGCCCAGACTCCTTCAGAATGGGCCAGAAAAATTGGCTTAGCTGACCCCCGAGAACCCCAGACTCCTCTTTTCAGGATCCTCCTGTCTTCTTCTTGCACCCCAGGCCCTAAGCAGCCCTCATCTATGAGAGGAGAGGAGACCAAGCCACAGGCTATCCCACCAGCAGCTCCCTCCTGGGACTTGACTCACCATAATAGATGGTTATCACCATGCATGGTGACGAGCTGCTGATGGTGCACTTCTCTGAGCCTGAAATGCACCCTGTAGAAGGGTCTTCTAAGAGGCAGAGGTGACAGGTCCGGACTTCAGAAACAGGAGCTGGGGAAGCAGAAAACAGGAAGGATGGGAATGTTGGCTCATTCCAAGTTCTCTGCCTTGCAGGGAGCCTGTGAACCGAGGGCTACAGCACCCCCCGCCCTTCCTGGACTCAGTCACCCCTCCCTCCTTGCCCCTGGGCCCCACTTACCCTTTCCCACTGCGAAGCCCACCATGACCAGCACACCTACAAGTACATGGAACTTCATGATGGAATTCTGAGAAGGGCAGTCCCTGAGGGGTATCCTGAAATCCCACCTTCCTGTGACCATGTTCCTTGCAGGGTGATTTTGATAGTTTGAGCAGGAGCTGCTGTAGACGTAGAGCTATATTCCTTGGCTGGGGGAGGAAGTTATTAACTTGGCTGGAGGGACGGTATGTCCTCACCCACAAGGTCAGGTTCCTGGACGTGGGAACAGTGGCCTACACAAGAACAACACCTGGGCCTTTATCCAGTTGTCTGTCTCTCTCATGCCCTGAAAAAATCTATTCCCACACCTCAAGGGTCCATGGACCAGTGTCTGTCTCTGGTACCACCTACTGTCCTCCCCACACATACAGCGAGTCCCTACCGTGCTGGGAAACACTTGGGCCAGGCGCCCAGGGTCCCTGTCCTTCCGAGATGAGCGTGTCAGCTCCCCCAGCAGGGGGCGCACAGACACCACCCAGCAGCAACTCTGGACCTTGTCCCTCTTTCCACCCCTTACCGTTCTATTTATTTCAGGACAACTTTCCCTGTAAAATCAAAACCGAAATATTTTGTTGTTGATTATACTCCTTACAGTATAAATGTACAGCCATAGGTGGCCAAAAAAGAACAAATTATGTCTCCAGTCTTTGAAAGTGGATTTTCCCCTAGGTCTTTTCCATGTGACGTTGCACATCTCCGCATCCACTACTAGTTCTGCTCTACTGCTAAAAACATCAACCAAGTCCACTGGGCACAAATCTGTGCTGGTTTTCAACTTGAGGGTGGGCTGGGCCATGAGGGCCCCTGGGATCAAGCACAGCACTACCCTCCCATCCCCCATCCCCAAGCACCAGCAGACCAGCTCATGGCCTTTTCTTCCACTTTATTTCATATTCCCACCACAATAATGACTCCTTTAATTTAAACTAAAAACCATAGAGGGTTCCTGAAAGGGTGGCAGCAAAGGAATAGAGGTGTTAAAGGCAGAGGGACAGGTTGGGTGGGGAATCAGCGAATCGTCTTGACTGGGCTCTTGAAGTTGCTGGCGGCTTGGAGCTGCAGCTGGTAGGCCATTGGATGGATCTTGAAACCGTAGAGCCTGGGCCAGGGCACAGATCAGAGGCAGTAGGGTGAGCCCCACTCTGGCCCTGCCAGTGGCCTGCATTTCCCCCTCCCCACCCCAGCTTCTCCATGGGTCTGCTAAGTGCTTAAGGACAGTGGTTCCCAAACATCTTCCCTCCAGAATACTGGGAAATATACCTTAAATAGGCATTAAAACTCTTACTCTAGGATATACGTAAACATACACACACATACAGGAATGTGACTGCTTGCTTCTGTGTGCACTTGTTTCAACAGAACACCAAACTGTTCTTCCCAGTACACATGATGTTCCAGGAAGATAAACCACACTTTCTCCTGGCAAAAGGCTGAGTGCCCGAGATGATGGCAAAAAGTTATCGTTTAAATGGTACTTCCAGTGCCAAATGTTATTCAAAGCAACTCACTATTTAAATATACTCTGTCAGGTATATTTAAATACACTCCGTCAGGCAGGTACTGTCATCACCCCCGTTTCATGGATAAGGGAACTGAGGCACAGGCAATCAAATACCTTCCCCAAGGTCACTCGCTGTGGGAGAAGCAAACCTCAAGAAAGGACCATGCCCTGTCCTCCCTTCTCTCTGGGGAATCCCGAACCTTTCCTTCAACCCATGGTGACTCTAGCCCTGCTCCCCACCTGGGCACAAACTGGTTGGCGGGCCGTTTGGGCCGGTACTCAGGGTGCACCATGAAGAGCATGTGAGGGAAACCGGTGCCGAAGTAGGCGCCGTCCGTGTGATGGTGCCTCGATGACTTGGGTGTGTACACGTCCATGCACTTGGGGCAGTAGAGCTTCACCATGGCCTCACCTGGGATGTCCGAAAGGCCTGGGAGACAGCCAGACTCAGCAGGCCGGGCATCCCCAACCCTGCCCAACCTCCCTCCCACACAGAGGCCCCGACTTGCTGAACCCCAACTCCTTCCCAGAGGACCTGCCTTTTGATGTGGCCTCCTTCCCCTTCTCTAACACTCACCGATGGGAAGCATTGGCTGATTCTCACAGTACACACGGGGACAGTAGCCAAAGTCTCCTTGCTGGTACTTTTCCAACTGAGGTGAATAAAATGAAAGGGGTTGGTAGGTAGGTACAAAGAGAAGAGGCAATCCCCTCCTCAGCCCAAGCCACGTCACTGTCCCCAACTCCTGCCTCTGTCCAGAGACCCCTTCTAAGCAGGCCCAGACAGGCCCTCATACTCCTCTGCTTCCTTTCCTCCAGTTAGGCAGGGTACAGACCATCAGAGCCATTCGCTGTTTGTTCCCTAAGGAAAAGGCAGACTGCAACAACTCCCTGTCCAAGGTCATGTCTCCCTCCCCAAAAACACCTCAGTCAGCACAAACCCCAATTAGGATTTAATTCCCAGGGCCAGGTTGTGGGGTTCTTCCCCTCTTCTCGGCTACATTCCTTGACAAGGTTGAAACGTTTGACTCCCGTGCTGCAGGAACCTCTGTTTCCCTTATTGCCTCAGAGGAGTCAAGTGGGAGCAGAGAGGCCTCACCATCTGGGCGATGCCACGGTTGGTGAGGATATAGCGGGCGTGGATCAATCCATAAAGCATCTCGGCTGCCTGCTCAATCAGGTCACTCTGGTTGGGGTTGTCTTCCAGCTCTTCATCTGAAACATAGCCCCGGCCAATTGCAACCACTTGTCTTACAGCTTTCTTAGATGCCCCACCCACTGCCAGGGATTGCCAGCTACTCAGTGTGCCCCACACCCATCTTTAAGTCACCCATCACCTGAGCATTTGACCCAGAAACCTGGGCCTCTGACCCTTCCACCAACCCAAGGCAGCTCTGCCTTCTTTCCACATCTCTTCAGCCTCTGCTCTCTCTCCCTCCCAACCCCTCCTCAACACATAAATGCAAAGATGTCAACGCAGAAGATGAAACTGAAAGGTGAGAGGCAAAAAAAAAAAAAAAAAAAGCAGGAAAGGTGACCCAAGGAGAAACTAGCATTAGGAGACAGAGCCAAGTTACAGGACCAGAGTGTGGGAACAGGAGGTGTAAGTCACAAAACTGGGCAAGAGTCAGATGGGAGACCAAAATGAAGTAGGGGACTTTGGATAAAGACAGAGAACCAAAAGGAAATATGGAAATCCAAGAAGCAGATAAACAGGAACATGAAAAAAACAAAAAACAAAAAACAAAACCACGAACTGAGGGTGCCTCACCAGGCTCCAGGTCCAAGATCATGTCTAGAGCTTGTCGATAGTGGGGCACCTGCTCATTGAGTCCAGTGAGGTTGAATTTGTCCTGGATGTAGTCTTCATCCACCTGTCAGGATGTGGAAGTCAAGATGAAACCCACAGCAGAATCCTCAGCTTTGACTTGGGCACGTTGCTCTAACTGGTGCCTTATTCTTAACACAACTGCTTTGGTTTCCCCTTACTCCTCAACCCTAGCTCGGCAGAAGTACTTGAGTCTCTCTCCCCAGTTCAGATACATAGCCTTCCCATAAAAGCTTTGGCTTTTCTTTTCTACAGATAAGCAGCTACAACAATCTCCTACTTAAAGAGACATTCCTTTCAAAAGCCCTGTTCCTACTCCTGCCCTCATCCCTAGGAACCAGTTTTGTCCTCTCCTTAAGAGCAGCTAGGTCTCTAAGGAAAGTGGAGACTCAACAGCTTCAGTCCTGTGGATAGTTACAATCCTTTATATTATTAGTAGACAACTTTCCACATTACAGAGCATTTTCACATGTGACATTTTAATTCTAATAGACTCCAACGGGAAGCACTCCCAGTACCAGTCTAATAATAACTTTAATAACAATAAAAGGGTTGACTTGTCCCATGTTACAGAGGGTAGCAGGTTTGGGACCTGGGAAGTCTTGCCACTTCACAAATTAGTGAGGGGAGTTACTGACGGGACTCTTCCTTGACAGGAAAAGTTTCTATGGAAGCCTGTAAGAGAAGCGTGTGGAAGCTAAATATGTGGGAAAATATAATGCCAAACTTTGTGTAGAGACAGCTGGGAGACTGAGAACTCACTTCACAGAAGAATTCATTGCCACGGAGCCCACAGAACCAGGAAATCCAGGACACCTCCTCTGAGCTGCTCATCTTCACGTCAGCTGGGAAAAAAGAGAGTGTAAGTTAAGTCCAAGCTCTCCCACCTTGCCTCTGGTATCCTCCCTCCTCCCACACTTAGATCTCTAACCATGGAAGAATTTGGGGCAACCTTTTCTTAAAGGATCCCAGACTCTAGAGCACCTCTCTCCCGCCCCTCTTATTCACATCTCAGCCCCTTTTCTCTGAGATCAGAGATTCTTTGGAGTCCCACCGCTTTCAAGAAACCGACAGGTCTTGACCCACCAGTCCTACCCACATCCCTATCGCTCCAGAAGACCAGCCCACTCTCCCTTCCTGTCAACTCCAGCAGAGCCCCAGGCTCGAGCTCCCTACCTCGACGGTCTCTGCATGTCCCTGGCGCCTTTCCCAAGGGTCCCGAAGTTTATCCTTTCCGTGCAAGAGCTGGGACCCTTTTTCTCTCATGGCCTGGGGGTGGCCGTGAAGTCCCTTTCACAGGAGTCCCCACATGCCACCTCCGCCCCTCAAGCCATCCCTCTCTCCCCCGGTTCCGGACCGGGTCACTTCCTTCCCCACCCCCACATCAAGGCGCGGAGACCCCATGTGCCGCGCCTAAGGGCAGGGGGCTAGACGCGGCGACTACCTCAGACTCACCGGCTGGACGGGGACCGGGACCAGGGTGGGGGAGGGAAGTTGCCGCTTCCAAGAAATCGCGACGGCTACAACGCAGGCCGCGGACCCAACCGCGGCAGGCGAAGTGGGGTGGGGGGAGTGGAAATCGGGGAGGGTGGGGAGAGGGCAACGCGCAAGCGCCAAGGGTCGGGCGCCGCAGCGAACGCCGGGAGATGGAGTCCCCGGTAAAAAGAAACTGGCGAAGCTAGGGAGAGGTGAACTACGAATCCCAGAATGACCCACGCACGACCCTTGTGTCGCGAGTCCCCTGAGCCAGACGCTCGGGGGCGAGCGCAGCGGGGTGCCACCGGAAGCGGAAGTCCAGTACCCGTTCTGGGCCGGGGAGCCTGGGAAATATAGTCGTAGGATCCCGCGACTGAGGGGCCGTGAGGGGGCGGGGAAGTGAACGAGGCTGGCTGGCTGGTTGGTTTCCTGCAGCTCCCCTCACGCAGCGAGGTTGTGTCCCAGGCGCTCCCCTCCTACTCAGGGGACTGACCTCATCCCCGGCTAACCGGCCGGTCCTTATTGCCTATCGAGCCCCTCGCCCGAGTTAGGCCCGCCACTGGAGGCTTCGCGGTGAGGGGGGCGGGGGGAACTTTGTGTTTCACCCCGGGGTCTGGTCTCCTCGGGCGGGAGGTGAGGCCGGGCTCCCTGCTGAGGGACTTCGGTAGGGTGGGCTCGGCTGAGGTGAGCGATGTGAGAACCGGGACGGCCCCGTGCTCTAACCTGAGGTGGCGCCAGCCATTCTGTTGCTCGTCCCCTTGCACTTCTCCATTTCCTCTTAGGGCTTGAAGGGGGCCTTATGCTGCGGGCACTAAGTATGACCTTCGAACCCTGGTCAGAATAATGGTGAGGGGCAGGGTGATGTTATTTCATTTCACAGCTTCTGTGCATTCCACAGGTTTCCTTCCGCCAACTCAGAGCCTTTCTTAACTCAGAGAGTGGTTTCCCAGTTCCAAAAAATGAGCTCGGAGAGGGGGCCACGTTCAGGGAGGCAAGAGGCATTGTGGGGGCGTTATGTAAAAGTAGGACCCCAACCGACAGACTGTCCTCGCGCTACTTAAGCACGTGGTATTTTGAGCGGATGCTCTGGAAAAGGTCCCAGGGTGGGGAAGCTGAACCTGGCGCTTAGCACAGGCCTGCGTCCTCAAGTAATGTTTTGTGTTGTTTTGTTGTTTTTTTCCAGTCCCGCATGCGTGTTAGGGGTCGTGTGGCTATTTGATCGTCAGCTCCTTTGCTTAAAGTAGTGCTATTTGCCGTACGGAGACTACCAAGACTGGAGCTTCTCCCTTAAATCAGCTTCTTGCTTCCGTAGAAGTGTTAAAGTCTGTTCTTGTTTGGGAAGAATACCCCGACCATAGGATCAAGGAAGATTTAAAGGGCCAGGCTGATTGTTTCCTTAATGGTATGTCTTAACTGGTGGTCAAATAGTTTTAGATAGAAGCTGTTTTTATTTATTGTTGTTGAGGATGGGGTTGGTGGCAACTCTCACTGAGTCTTTGTTAAATTAACCTTTAGTAAGGGGCATGGGCTGTTATTGTAGGGTTCTGTTTTTCCACATGACCTATGGTCCTTAGGCCCTGCAGAGTCCTAGGTTGTGGGCTCACTTAGGGAGTGAGAGGGTTTTTTGACTTTAAGGGTATTTTTCCTCATCCCAGCAGGTCTCCGGAGGTGGCTCTGGTCAATGCGGAGCCACGAAGCGATTGGTTTGCTTGTCTCAGCCTCCCTTTGTCTAGTCTCATCCTCCCAGTTTACCCAAGAGCCATGTCCAGGCCCTCCCTCATCACCTTCACCCCGGCCACCAGTGCCAGTGACCTCTGGAAAGATGGGCAGCAGCAGTCACAGCCTGAAGAACTGGAGCCCACCCTGGATGGGGCTGCAGCCCGGGCATTCTATGAGGCCCTGATTGGCGACGAAAGCAGTGCCCCTGAATCCCAGAGATCTCAGCCTGAACCTGCCAGTAAGAGAAAGAGGAAGAAGAGAAGAATAATGAGGGAAGCTGCTGCAGGAACCTCAGGAGGACATGGACAAAGGAGATCCCTTGAGGCGGAGGACAAAATGACCCAGTGGATACTGAGGGCAGCCCAAGAGGGTGACCTAGCAGAACTAAGAAGGCTGTTGGATCCCCGTGAGGCAGGGGGAGCTGGGGGCAACATCAATGCTCGGGATGCCTTCTGGTGGACCCCCTTGATGTGTGCTGCTCGAGCAGGCCAGGGACCTGCTGTGCGCTATCTCCTGGGCCGTGGAGCTGCCTGGGTAGGGGTCTGTGAGCTGGGTGGCAAGGATGCTGCTCAGCTGGCTGAAGAAGCAGGCTTCCCTGAGGTGGCCCGCATGGTCAGAGAGAGCCATGGAGAGACAAGGAGTCCAGAGAACCGGTGAGGGGACGCCTTAGCCCATGCCTCTTTCAGTGTGTTCTGTCTTTCCTAGCCCCTCTATACCAGAGGGTTCAGAACAGAGCTGAAGGGTTCTCTCCCCGATCCCCCAGTGTAGGCTGATAAGGCAGTGTAGTAGAGTAGTAATGAACATGATCTCCCTGGGTCCAAATTCTGACTACTTACTTGGGCAATTAATCTAATTTTTATGTCCCTCATTTTCTTTATCTGAGAAATGGGGGCAATAAGATCACTTTTGTTGTAGGGTTGTTAGGATTTAATGGACCAATATATGTAAAGTACTAGAACGATGCTTCCCGTATAATAAGTGCCTTATAAATAATTATGCTTTGCCAAGAGCTTGTGAAGCCTGGTTGCTATTTCTTCTCCTAGCTGTTCCCTTCTGGGTCCCTCATTGCTAAGTGGATTGGAAGGCAGTTTGTTTTTTAACAGAAAGACTAGAAGGACTTCCCACCTTGCCACCCCCCTCTGAGGCCTCAACCCTTCCCCTGCCCTCAACTCTTTCTCTTTTTTCTCTGCAGGTCACAATCACCCTCCCCCCGGTACTGTGAGACCTGCGATGCCCACTTCCAAGACTCTAACCATTGTACATCCACTGCTCACCTACTGTCACTGTCCCGCGATCTCAGGTCCCCCAACTTGCCCCTTGGGGTGCCTACCTCCAGCCCAGGCTTCAAGCTGCTGCTGAGGGGAGGCTGGGAGCCTGGAATGGGGCTGGGACCCCGGGGTGAGGGCCGCACCAACCCCATCCCTACTGTCCTCAAGAGGGACCAAGAAGGACTAGGCTACAGATCAGTACCCCAACCCCGAGTCACACACTTCCTGGCTCGGGATACTCGGGCTGTGGCTGGGAGGGAGAGAACCCCTCGGGTGACCACACTGAGCCGCAGGGAGGAAAGAAAGCAGAAGGAGAAGGACAGGGCCTGGGAGCGGGACCTAAGGACATACATGAACCTTGAGTTGTGACCTTGGTAAGGTCTGATCATGGTCTATTGCTAAGTCTGAACTTGGACGTACGCACTTTGGCTTTTACTTCCTGGGGTCTGCCCAGTTTCTAGATCCTCAGGTTTTGTTTAGTGGGCTCTGCCTTTGGGAGAGAGGGGCTGACCATTGAAAAATAAATCAATCTTCTCCCTCTTTTGTGTTTTATTTACTTTTCTGGAAGCTATTGTGGGAAAACCAAACAAGTCTAGGGGCCACACGCAAGTCCCACCTCAGCCGGGTGGCATAATAGGGTCACCTCCTTGCCAGTCTGGTTCGCTTCCACATCCTAGCTCCTGCCTGGAATGCCCCACCTATTCTTTGAATCCCCTGAACCAGGAATGGCCCAAGTTCTATGCAAGTCTCACCTACCCCAGGAAGGATCTCCTGACTACTCTAGCCAATTCAATCATTGTTTTTATTCAATCACTGAGTTTAAACAAGTTCGTATACTACATGCTAAGAAGAGTAATAAAAAAAATTCCCAACCTTCTAATTGCTCATAGAGGAGGAGGTGGCTGTGTGATCAATATAAAATGCATGGTGTTAGGGGAAACCTGGGAAGGCTGACAGAGGTCATGAGAGTAGGTAGGATCTTGCAGGAAGAGGCCAATGGGTGGGAGGGCCTAGGAATATACATCCTCTACTATGTTAGCTAACCTAGAGCCAGAACTCTGGCCTCCCAAATGTAACCTTTAAGTCAAGGTTCTTCATTTTACTATCTGAAAACTGAGGGCAAGCAGCACATTCTGTTTGTCTGCACTTGTCTTTCCCTCCCTCTTCCCCCTCCTTCCCGCTGCTCATGCCAGGTGCCAGGCACATGGAGAGTTCACTGTTGTCAGATCCAGGAAGTAAAATCTGCGTAGAACGGCAGGGAAGAGCTACACGAGTCCCAGAAAAGCACCTTTCTTTTTCGGAAAACCCTTCCATGAAGTCCTGGACATGGGAAGGAGTGGTGGTGGTGGGGGGTGTTGCAGGGAAGAACCAAAGGGCAGGGGACTAAAGGGAGCGGGCGAGTTTAGGGGAACACCTGTGGGCGACGAAAATGGGGGGCTAGGTTTACACTCAGGCCCTGGCCCTGCCTGATCTCCACTCGCGCCCTGCGGAGTGGCGCGTACTAAAGGCGCGGGGGCGCG
This sequence comes from Prionailurus bengalensis, assembly GCF_016509475.1. Classification (NCBI taxonomy): domain Eukaryota; kingdom Metazoa; phylum Chordata; class Mammalia; order Carnivora; family Felidae; genus Prionailurus; species Prionailurus bengalensis. The sequence goes on along the minus strand of NW_025091153.1, from coordinate 446,069 downwards.
GGGGGCGGTGGATCCGCAGGGTCCGCCCCGCGAGCTTCGGGCTCCGCCCCCGTCTGTCCCTCCAGCCCCGGTGCAGCTACTTCCGGGCTCTGCGGCTCCAGAAGGCTTGGTGAGGCCGCGGCCCCGACGCCGGGCCCGGGAGGGGTCGCAGCGCACAGCTCCCGGACGCCTGGATCCCCAGGCAGGCCCGCGCTTGGCCTCGAGACGAGGATCTCCCAAGATATTTCTGGCCTGACCTTGCGGAGGCCGCGTCTCAGCTGCGTGCTCGGGTCCCGGTCGGGCCGCTTTGTAGGATTCATAGGTCTCTAAATCAAAGGAAGAACGCTGCTGAGTGGAATTTGCTCAACACCTCTCTCCTAACCCCCCAATAGGAGACTGCCTATTCTTGAGCTCCCTTAGGTCAGCAGTTCAGGACTCTCCAGATTGGGAGCAGCTGAGAACCCAGGGCCACCTTCCTTCCTTCTTGGATGGAGCACCGCCTCCCCAGTTTCTGGGGCACCTTGGGGCGTGGCCTTGGTGAGTGAAACTTGGGGTGCTGCCTGCAGGAAAGGAAACCCGGAAACGCAGGGAGGTCACCGTGGGGGTGACCCAGGCCTTGTCAGATCCTGAGATTCTTGTTCTGAATCTTGTGTGGTGGGGTGGTGGGGGGGTGGTGGTGGTGAAAGAATTTGGATGTGCCTCCCTTCTTTACCTCAGAACTGAAAAGGAAACAAGCTGCTTGTCACACTTGAAGCTGCACGACCATTCAGGAAAGTGTGGAGCCACTTCTGATTTGAGAGTAGGAATCACCAAAAAGATAACAGTTCTTCTGAGCTTGAACAGATCCTGGCTTTTGAGGAGACACTCAACCCCTAAACCTGAGAATCTAAGCAGTGCTAGGAAGCAGCCGCAGAATTTGGGGGCTCATTACACATCCCAGCCATGTTCCTGCGACGACTTGGTGGCTGGCTACCTCGCCCCTGGGGCCGCCGGAAACCAATGAAACCTGACCTGCCTGCCCCAGAACCCAGACCAGTGGACAGCTCCTCTGAGAATTCAGGGAGTGACTGGGATAGTGCCCCAGAAACCATGGGAGATGTGGGGCCTCCCAAGGCCAAAGACCCAGGGGTACGGAGGAGCTGTGGGGCTGCTCCACAGCCAAGCAGGGAGTCCCAAGATGAGCAACTGGGAAGCAAAAGAATGGATTCCCTCAAGTGGGACAAGACTATCTCTAACACTCAAGAGTCTGGGAGACTGGAGACTGGAGGGACCATTCCCAAACTTGGACGGGATCCTGTGGACTCAAGTGGCACCAGGAGATCTGGAGTGTCCCCTGAAGGGGGACTGAGCCCCACCGGGCCTGAAGCCCCAGTGGAGAAGCCAGGGCGGCATCAGAAACTGCTGGGCTGGCTACGGGGGGATCCAGATGGGGGAGCAGGGGCTCCCTTGCAGTACCTGGGGGGCCCAGAGGAGTGTCTGCAGATCTCAACCAACTTGACTCTGCACCTGTTGGAGCTGCTGGCCTCAGCACTGCTGGGGCTGTGCTCAAGGCCTCTGAGGGCAGCTTTGGACGCGTTGGGCCTGCGTGGACCTGTGGGCCTCTGGCTGCATGGGCTGCTGTGCTTCCTGGCTGCCCTGCATGGGCTCCATGCTGTGTTGAGCCTACTTACTGCTCACCCCCTGCACTTTGCCTGCCTCTTTGGTCTCCTACAGGCCCTAGTGCTGGCTGTCAGCCTCCGGGAGCCCAGTGGGGATGAGGAGGCCACTGACTTGGAGGGTGAGAAGTTGGAGAGGGAGGGTGAGGAGTGGAGGGGAGATCCGGGAAAGGGGCTGTGACTGCGGGATAGGGGGTGACCGTAGTGCCCCCACCCTGAGTGGGGTGGGAGCAAGGGTGAAGATAGTGTGGCCTTTAGGAGGAGAGTGGGGGTCATGACCCAGATTGTAAGCACAGGGACCTCAGGGATGGGGAATAAACCCCAGGGTATGAGGGCACAGGGCCCCCCCTTCACACACAGGGGAGAATAGAGCTGTTTAGGGTATCTGTTTATGGACAATGGGGATATTGCCCTTGAATTCACCAGCTGTTGTTACTTTTTGCTTTTACGTTTCCCCCACTTTCGTTTTTTTTCTTTGCACCTCTACTTTTTAAAAGAAAAAAAAAAGTGTGGTGGTGACAAATAAAGACTAAAGGGTCCTCTTTACCTTTCAAAACTACCCAGGGCTGGAGGAGACCAGAGGCAGGACAGACAGACCTCTGACTAGGGTTAGAGGGTGGTTGGAGCCCCAAAGGATCCCCTTAGATCTTGGGATCTGAGCCATCTAGAGGAGAATGGGACTTTTCTGTGGGTGGATTAGGGGGTGTGGATAGGGACCCCAGGTGACAGGGAGCCTGCAGGGAGGGTCTGGGTGTTCCCAGGAGCCAGGGAAGTGGGAATGGTGCAGGCAGTATTGGAAGGAGGGCCAGTTCAGTGGGATTGGCAGCTCAGACAGGCAGTATGGGGAAGCATTGGAGCTTGCAGTCTCCACTCTGGGGTTAGGGGTTTGCACACTCAGCAATAAATAACTGTGTCACACCAAATCCTAAATATATCACTACAAAGTGAGACATACCGCCACTCAGTGTCCTTCCTGACGCCGTCCAGCTGGGGGTTTAGGTGGCAGAAGACCCAGGGGGAGTACTGAAATGGAGGTAGTGGGATTGATGTCTGGAGACAAACCCAAAATGAGATGAGGATTGAAAAACCATCTTTATTACTCTTGAAAGGGAGCTGGGAGTCTCCAGCTTCTCCCTGCAGCACAACTGCAGCTCCCACCGTATCCATCTGGGGCACAGATGAAGCCACAGGTCAGTCACTGGACAGCGCACAGGCCTCTGGTGGGAGGAGGGAGAAAAGAGGATGAAAAGGAAGGAAATCCAGGAAGAAAGGCAACACTGGTGGTAACAGGGTAGAGGAGAATGCATTCCTGCTTTTCCCCACATCTAAGAAGGGGTCTCTGAGGCCTTTCCCCCTACATCTCTGCCCCTCTGCCCCATTTATACACCACAAACTCTGAAACCTCTCTTTTGAGTAGCCCAGAGCCCATCCTGGCTCCCTTGGGTGACATCATAGCTCTTGGCCACATCCTTCTGATGCCATCACAGCCTATGACACAAACGGAGGTGTCAACACCGCCATTCTAATGATGTCAGCCTTTGGCCATGTCCTCCGGTGACATCACTTGAGTCCCTTTCATCTGGCACAGAAGACTTGGTGAGTCCTAGTCCTCTTCTGTGGGACTTTACCCCCTCACCTTGATTCCTGGGAGTCAGTAAGAAGGCTTTGGAGTCCAAACAGGAGGTCAGGGACTGAAATTGCTCCACACACTTCTCAGGAGGGTGTGGTGAGCGATCTGGAAGAGCAAGGCATAACCAGGCAGGCCTATCAAAGTCCCTGCTTCTTAGCACCACCCTGGTGAGAACCTCATGGAGGCACCCAGCCCTTCCTGGGATGATATCATAGGACCCAGAGTGAGAGGCTCCTGCCCTCCAAGTGTTTCCTCCAACCCTTCCTGCCTGGCATCTCCACTCACTGTAGAGGAGGAAGCGCTGATAACCCTGGCCTGACTCTTTCAGCATGATTCCACCTGGGCATGAGCTGGAGAAGAGCTTGGTCTTCATGTCTGGGCGCCCTGTATGGGGCGGGGAGGTGGGGAGAGTGTCAGGGCAGAGATGCAAAACCAAGCAAGCCCAGGGGACTTGGGGAGCATGAGGGCTGGAGAGAACCAACCTTCAGTTCTGAGATCTGTGCTCCCCTCAGTCAGGTGGTAGATCCATTTCCGGGGCACACAGAGCCCATTTTTCCTGCAGAAGTGGTGACAAGGAGGAAGGGCTGAGTGGCACCCCAACCACACAATACCAACTTCTATTTATCTTACTTCTTTTTTTTTTTTTTTTTAATTTTTTTTTCAACGTTTATTTATTTTTGGGACAGAGAGAGACAGAGCATGAACGGGGGAGGGGGAGAGAGAGAGGGAGACACAGAATCGGAAACAGGCTCCAGGCTCTGAGCCATCAGCCCAGAGCCTGATGCGGGGCTCGAACTCCCGGACCGCGAGATCGTGACCTGGCTGAAGTCGGACGCTTAACCGACTGCGCCACCCAGGCGCCCCAATTTATCCTACTTCTTTTTGAAGCCTGGATCCCCTTGGTAGTATCAAGCTACCAAGGTATGGTTGGTTAGGCCCATCTCTCTTCAGAAGGAAACTAATAGAACTGTTGACTCAGTGGGCCAAGAATAGCAGATACCCCAAAGAGCCGAGTTCTTTGTGGGTGGGTGCTCATATTTTGAACAGAGACTGCACCTACTGGTGCCTCTGCCTCCTCACCACTCACGTGCGGATGGTAGCACGAAGCTGGAGCTGTGTGGGGGCAGAGCCTGAAGCCATGTTGAAAACAATGTTGTCCACAGGGTCAAAAGTCGCCAATTCCTCCTTGGTGGGAGCTGCCCCTGCGATAAAGTACCACCGGCCCAGGTGTGGCTCTGGGAACTGCAGAGAACCAGGTGGGGGGGAGGGGATCAGAAAAGGGTGGGTCCCCACTACAAGATCCATTCAACCTCTTCATCATCACTCTTTTTTTTTTTTAAATGTTTACTTATTTTTATTTTATTTTTGGGACAGAGAGAGACAGAGCATGAACGGGGGAGGGGCAGAGAGAGAGGGAGACACAGAATCAGAAACAGGCTCCAGGCTCTGAGCCATCAGCCCAGAGCCCGACGCGGGGCTCGAACTCACGGACCGCGAGATCGTGACCTGGCTGAAGTCGGACGCTTAACCGACTGCGCCACCCAGGCGCCCCTCTTCATCATCACTCTTAAGACAGCAAGACTTAGGAGTGGAGTGGTGGCTGTTTTTTTCCAACTAAGGTTTGGGTTATGACAGGGAGCCATTAAGTGAGTTTTCCTTTGTCTCCTCTCAATCACCTTGAGTAACCACCCGCCCCCAATTCTACCATGTCTCCACATTGATGGCCATACTACTATTTTTTTTTACTTGTTCTTGCATTCATTGTCACAAACACACACGCCCTTTCTCCCTTTCCCAGTGTGGCTTCTGGTCACTCAAGGCCACCCACCCAAATCCTTCAGAGCCCCCACCATAAGCTCCCCCCATTCGCAGTCCATACCTCTTTCCCATCCACTCCCTGAGTTGTCAGTTGACTGAACTCAGGGCACTGGTAGATGGAGTTAAGGAGAATACCATAGAGGTAGAATAGAGCTGCCCATATTTGGTAGAACATCTTCAGGCAGGAGGGAGCTGGTGCTCTTCGTGAAGTGGCTGGTGCCTTAACTGCTCTCTCCCCCGGCTAGTTACTCAGTCCACTCGGCTTCCAGCCCCCTTGCCTTGACCCTTGACCCTTTCACCTGCTAATGAGTAACTTCAACCTTGTTTTCCAACCCAAGCCTGGATTACTTACAGTGTTTGGGCCTTCCTCCCCCTCTTCTAGATGCCAGTACTCCAGAATACACCCTGACATGTCCAAGGGTCTCTCAAGAATTAGGAAAGCTGAGCCCTCTTAAGTAGAAGCCTATGGCCTTTCAACTTATATCTGAGCTGGGTTTCTGCTGTGTTGTGCAGCACTGAAGAGAGGTGGACTGATTCATTCATTCACTTAGCAAACTGTTTTGAGTCCCAGCTGTTTGTCAGCTAAGCCCTAGGGACATAAAAATGAATGACATAGTCCCTGGCCTTGAAGCAGTAAAAGGAAAACTAGCTATGTAAACAAAAATCATTGCAATACAACCTGGTAAGTTCTTTAGGACAGGTATGAAATAGGCGCTGGGGCCTGGTGGATGGAAAACTTTCCCTCTGAAGTTTATAATTGGGGAAACAATATGTACACCCTTGAGAAAGTTCACGGACATGAGTCTATTTGCTCAACATTTATTACTACAAGAGGCTACATAATCTAACGGTTAGAGGATAGGTACGGGTGTTAGACAGAGAGGGTGCAAACCCTAACTCCACTATTTGTTAAGATCTTGGACAATTTTATGAATCTCTGTCTGTTTTTTATTTGTAAAATGACCAGATCATCAATCTGCTAGGATTAAAAGAGACAATGCACATAAAGTCCTTAACAAAGGCCTGCACATAGTTAAGTCCAAAGTAAATATTCGCTATAACTAATGCTTGTAAAAGCACTTACTACAGTTTCTGGTGGTTTTTAGGTTCTCAAATAATAGTAAGGAGAGCCAAGTGGGTGGAGCAGTTAATGCAATGAAAGATGGCTTCCTTAATAGATTATGTGTAACCCACAGACTGCCAATAAATTTGTTCTGAGAGGTGAGGTTGCTATGCGCTTGTGATTTAATTAAAAGAACAAAATTTGGGCGATGAGTATATGAGGGCTCATTATTACTATTTACAGGTAACTTTTTATCATAAAAAACAAATACATGTAAAATACAACAACTTATTGGTAGAAGTGCTCTCTCTACCCGCGGTCTGGTAGGTCTGGATTTGTCAGTTCTGCCACTTACTTTCGCCTAGGTATATTCATCTATAAATTGTAAGTAGTAACTATCCTAGGTGTTGAAAGGCTTTTAAGGACAGTACGCAAAACCCTTAGTAAAGTGGCAGACACAAACCAAGAGCTCTCTAAACAGGTGTTTATTAGAACTCTTAACCGAAATGGTCCTTGGGACCTGGGTAGAAACTACGAATCCCAGAAAGGCTATGGACACCGCAGGCAGGCACACCGGCAGCAACCGGCCTGGCTGGGAAAGTTGCAGCGCCAGGGAGCCAAGGCCCTGGCCCGAGGGCAGCGGGTGGGCTGGAGGGCTTAGGCAGCGAACACCGTCCCGCCTGCCCGCGGACCCGGGGCTTGCGGAAGCCCTTCAACACCCCCTTCAAAACCCCAGGGTCAGATTCTTGTGTTTCGGTCCAATCTGAGGCCATTTGCTCCTAATTCCCAAACTCTGAGGTCCCCTTTTTGACGAAAGTCCTAAAAAACAGTAAATCCTAGTTTCTCCAAAACATGGCGCGTCCCCTTGGCCGCACTTCGCCGGCGAGGAACATGGCGCCCACAGCCCGCCAAACGCCCACCGAGCAGAACCGAGGTCAGCCCCAACGACGCGACGGCACGCCCAGCTCGCGAACCACCTCCAACCGTCTAAGGAAAGGATGACTTCCGCAGGCGCCGAAGGAGTAGAGCCTCGAGGGCCAGAGTGACAAGACAGAATTTTAGGAGGCCAGGACAGTGCCGCCTTAAATTCTCTGCCGGCCACGACTTTAATAACATGGATTGATGAGGCGCAATCCCCAGTCCCCAAACTCCAAGTTGCATACAACTGTCCAAAGCTTCTCGAGGCGTAGTCTCATCTAGTAATTTTTTTCAGGCATTTATAGTAGCCACCTCAACCTCCCACAGCTCAAGCGCGTGCACAGAAGAAATGAACAGCGTCAGCGGGGGTGGGCGGTGCCTAAGAGTGTACGCATGCGTAGAGCGACGCACGCAGGCGCAGTACGGTCCCCCGGGCGACGGTGGCCGCGGCTCCTCGGGGTGCTCGGCTCCCTCCCATCCAGGCCGGCCCCGGCCCGTCTCGCCCCAAGGAACTCACTGTTGAGGGCCGCGAACTTCCTCATCGTGCCCCACAAAAGTAAATCTTGGGGACCTGGGGGAGCCGGAAGTACCGCCTTGCGATCCCCAAATACTATCGGGGAAACGGAAGTGGCCATCAGTGGCAAGTTGGGGGAGACCGGAAGTGACGGTACCTTGGGGAAGTCGGGGGCGGAGTCCGGGGTGGTGGTAGTGTGTGTGGGTGTGTGTGTGGGGGGGGGAGGGTGTGTGTTTGGTGTGTGTTGGTTCCGGCGCTCTGCTGGAGCGTCGAGGGAAGGTGGAAGAGGGGGGCAGTCAGCTAGCCAGTCTGGCCCCCCGTGAGTGTCCGTCATCTCGGGTCTGTCGTGACTTAGGCGGGTTCGATGGGCGTGGCGCGCGTGCGCGAAACCACTGTCTCCGCGGAGTCTGGCGCGACCCCCCCCCCCCCCAGCTCTCGCGTGTCCCCCAGGGTTTGCCGAACTTTGGGGCCTTTGTCGTATCGCGACTGATGATGACACTGGTCTCCTTTTCTTATCTTTCCTGCTTCCTAGCCTGAGTGGCCTTCCCTTATTGTGATTGGCACTGTGGAGCCCCTCCCATCTCCCCGTCTTCCAGCTCTCTGTGCCGTCGATCTTCTGCCCTTTGTGTTTCTCTCCCTGTGCCCCGGAATCAGAAGGGGGATGGGGGCGGGTGTGTGTGTGTGTGTGCTTGTGTGGGAGAAACTCTTTAGGTATTAGGGCGGAGACTCAGGCTGGGAAGGCTTCCGGGTGTATAAAATCTGCTTTGGGCGACAGCAGGCCTCCCTCCCTCCATTCTTCCTTAGAGAGCTGTCGGCCATGGAGCCCAGTGATACTACCAGTACCACTACCAGTATGGAGGAGCCTGACAGCCTGGAGGTGCTGGTGAAGACCTTGGACTCTCAGACTCGGACCTTTATTGTGGGGGCCCAGGTGAGACCCCAGTATTTCTGGAAGACCCCCATTCACCCTTCCTCTTGTAGTCCCCTTATTCTGAGAGAAGAGCCTGGTTTTTTTTTTGGGGGGGGTCCTCAAATCTTCTTTCATCGGTTCCTTTGTTCATGTTCTAGACAGGATACTTTCTGGTGTTGCTTGTTGAGTGGGAAGGTATGGATGAGGCAGATTTCATTCTGCCTTTTTCCACTGTGATAGAACTCATGCAGAGGGAAATATGGAGGAAGGGGGAAATCTATGCCATCATCATGAGGGAACCCCAGCCCAAAGGGACAGACCTAGCTCTTGCTTTTGGGAAGGGAAACAGAATGGAGATCCAAAACACAAGTCTTAAAAGCAAAAATTGGTCAAGTCTGTACTCTGTTTTTAAAGGCTGGAAATCAGAGCCCATAGTGCAAGTAGAGCCCTAATAGGCTATTGAGTGGATTTTCTAGTATTTGTGGCATAATTTGAGTCTTGATTGTAATGCCACAGACACAGCTGTTTATGCCATTAATTCCTCTAATACTTGGAGAGAAAATCATGAGGTCTGTAGTTTTTAAAACACATACAAGAAGACCATGTAGACTTTTGTGATTAGATGTATGTAAACATTCTGGTACATCCCAAGAGTATGTTGTCCAGTTAGGAAAGTGTTTGCTCTTTTCTCTTTTTGTACTTAGTTGAGTTTTCTGGCTTGATTTTTCCACCCCACCTTCCTTATCATTGCGTTTATTTTGGAGATTGCAGAGTTGTATCATTTTGTGTTTGGGGAGGGGTCATTGGTATCTTTAGACACACATTCCTTTGGGAGCCAGGGAGAGAAGTGAAGGTCAGTTAGCTTTTCTGTATCCAGCCTTGTGATTTTCTTCTGGGCATATAAGCTGAACTTTGTTAACATTTATTGTCTGTTTTGACAGGTGTTAACACGTCTTAGTTTGGGGCTTTGCACAATAATTACCTCACAATCAAGACAAATGGGTAGTAATTTTATGATTGGGTGATTTTTACCCCTCATGCCCAAAAGTCAGTTGTCCGCCTTCTGTCCTTTCCCTTTCCTACATTAGCTGATAGTTTTTTATTTCTGTTACCTTGCAGATGAATGTAAAGGAATTTAAGGAGCACATCGCTGCCTCTGTCAGCATTCCCTCTGAGAAACAACGGCTCATCTATCAGGGACGAGTTCTGCAGGATGATAAGAAGCTCCAGGAATACAGTAAGAGTTTGGGGGAGGCAGTTTAGAGGTTGAGGCAGCTGTCTAGAGGGATGAACTGAGGCCTTGAGCTTACCTGTCATATAATGCTTTGGTGTGTATCTTTTTTTTTTTCCTGCAGATGTTGGGGGAAAGGTTATTCACCTGGTGGAACGGGCTCCTCCTCAGACGCAGCTGCCTTCTGGGGCATCTTCTGGGATAGGGTCTGCCTCAGCCACCCATGGTGGGGGACCCCCGCCTGGTACTCGGGGGCCTGGGGCCTCTGTTCATGACCGGAATGCCAACAGCTATGTCATGGTTGGAACCTTCAATCTTCCTGTAAGCTTGTGTTCCACATAGGACAGTTTTTGTGGGAAGGGTGGTTTGGTTGTGGTAATGGCAGAGAGCTTATAAGACAGGTATCTTGGTCTTTAGATTGGGTTTCCAGGGCCCTGAGGTCTGATATGACCTTAGTCTTTGAGAAAAAGAGTGGGGCTCTAGAGAATGAGTTGAAGGTGTGGGGGCCTTAGTATTTGGCTTCTCCCAGAGCAACTTCCCTTACCCTTTTCTCAGAGTGACGGCTCTGCTGTGGATGTTCACATCAACATGGAACAGGCCCCGATTCAGGTATCACGGGCCTGGGAGGGTCAGGGAAGGGGATCTGGGAGAAGGAGGCCATGAGGTGGGGGTTGAACCTGGCCAAGGAGATGGCTGGGACCTGGTTCAGTGGGTGGTAGAGTTCATGGCTTCATCTCAGGTGTACCCTGATTTTCCCTCTCTTATCATAGAGTGAGCCCCGAGTACGGCTGGTGATGGCTCAGCACATGATCAGAGATATACAGACCTTACTTTCCCGGATGGAGGTCAGTGGACAAGGCTGGCTAGGGTCTGTCTGTCTCTTCATTCTCCCTTACCCCTCTGGTGGTGAAGGCATGACTGGCCTGGTGGTGAAGGCCAGTGGTGGTGAAGGCATGGTGGTGAAGGCATGACTGGCCATATCAGTTGGATTGTCCCTGTCTAATCTGGTCTCTTCTCTGCAGTCTTCAGTCTTCGGGGCAGGAAAAAGTATCTTTGTCAGCCTATCTTGTTCCTGCCAATTCTCTGGGTGCCTGGTATCTGGGAAGTTTGTTTCAAACTTGTCAGATAATTCTCACGGCTGCTTCTTTCAATTATAGAAGCAGTTCGTGCTTTTTTAGTTTCTAAATTGCTATAGTTGATACTATTTCTATTAGTTTGTGTTGTGGTTGTAGCTTGTGACCTTTCTTTTTTTGTGGGGATTTAGTGAACCATACTTTTTGTATTTTGCTAGTAATTCACAAGTACAACAGCTATTTGTTGTGCATCTTATTTAAGTTTTACGTTGGTGGCTAGGGAATCAAAGAGGCCAATGCAAAGCCCTGCCTTCAGGGAGCCCAGCTAGAGCTCCTTCTCCACTCAGTCTCCTTTGTCCTGGGTAATTCTCTGCAGCAGTCTCATCCTACCTTTGGTATCCTGAATCCCTCCCCTTTAGTGTCGAGGGGGACCCCAAGCACAGCACAGTCAGCCGCCCCCACAGACGCCAACCGTGGCCCCGGAGTCTGTAGCCTTGAGTTCTCAAACATCAGAACCAGTTGAAAGTGAAGTGCCTTCTCGGGAGCCCATGGAGGCCGAAGAAGTGGAGGAGCGTGCCCCAGCCCAGAGCCCGGAGCTCACCCCTTCCGGCCCAGCTCCAGCAGGCCCAACACCTGCCCCAGAGACCAGTGCACCCAAGTGAGAAACAGAGGGACCCTTTGGGAGGGGGTTTGGGGATCCCAAGTGAAGTGTGAGAGCCAAGAAGGGTATGATGGGAGAAGACGGCTGCTTGACAGTCTCTCCTGTAGGGCTAGTGTTGGGGGGGGGGGACAGGGAGAGGCTCTGGACCGGCTGATGAGGTTAGAGTTGGCATCTGAGCCAGAAGCACTGCTGTCCCTGGGGCAAGAAAGTCCAGATGGTGTTTCCTGAGCCTGATTAAGATTCTCTCTCTTGAGTTCTCACAAGCCACGCCTCTTTCTTCAGAGTTAGTTTCTTGTCATCACAGGTATAGAATCATGTGGTGGGAAAGGGAGGAGCAGTGTATTTTCTCTTGTCTTCCCGTGGGTACAGGTAAAGCACAGATGCTCTGCTCGTCCTAGAGGGGATTGGGCCAGGGGTCGGGGAGGCTGCGGACAGACAGGGCAGGTATAGTCTGTGTCAACTTTGAGGTTGGGGGTCTGAGGAGAGCCTTGGCTCACTGCCTCTCGGGGTTGCCCACAGCCATCCTTCCCCTGCGGAGTATGTTGAAGTGCTCCAGGAGCTACAGCGGCTTGAGAGCCGCCTCCAGCCCTTCCTGCAGCGCTACTATGAGGTTCTGGGCGCTGCCGCCACCACGGACTACAACAACAACGTGAGCCCCGCCTACCCCCTCACCCCCATTTGTCCCAAATGGAATAGGCCGAAATACAGCTAATCCTTTCCCCAGAAAAAGACATTGTCTGCAACAGGATGATTCCTCTGTAGACTCGTAAGTGATGTTTTCCTTGTTTATAGGGAGGGTCATCATCTCTGTGATACCTGCTGTCTTTGTACCTTTTCATACCTTGGGTTAATTAGGAAACTTAGGCAGAGTAAGGAAATTTAGCAGATGATGCTGTACTGATTTGCTGTAGGGTTTGTTGTAATAGGAAACTTTCCGTGTGCATGAAGTAGAATTTATTTATAGAGGTTGGGTCTACTTGGACGCTTCCGAGGCTATGCCTGGGGGTGTAGAGAACGTGGTGTCATTCCAAGGTGTTACTGCTTTTGTTATTGACGTTCGTCCTAGCCTAATATTTTTGGCCTTTCTGTGCTTGACCCTGGGGATATAGCAAGAGGGCCGCGAAGAGGACCAGCGCTTGATCAACTTGGTGGGGGAGAGCCTACGGCTACTGGGCAACACTTTTGTGGCGCTGTCTGACCTGCGCTGCAACCTGGCCTGTGCGCCCCCACGACACCTGCATGTGGTCCGGCCCATGTCTCACTACACCACCCCCATGGTGCTCCAGCAGGCAGCCATTCCCATCCAGGTGGGTCGGAGGGGAGGAACCTGGTGTGAGGGAGACCGCATGGCTGGTGGTGGCATGACCCAGGGTAGCTACCGGGTTTGACAGTAGTGAGAAGAGGTAGGGACTTTAGAAATACGTAGTGACGGAGAATGGGGGAGACTTCGGAAGTATATCACGGAGTGCCGTGGGTTAGGCTCTTATTTTACTCACTTCTGTGTCATTCATCTGTCTCCTCCAGATCAACGTGGGAACCACCGTGACCATGACGGGGAATGGGACTCGGCCCCCCCCAACTTCTAATGCGGAGGCAGCTCCCCCTGGTCCTGGGCAGGCCTCATCCCTGGCTCCCACTTCTACCACTGTCGAGTCCTCAACTGAGGGTGTTCCCCCACCAGGGCCGGCTCCCCCACCGACCACCAGCCACCCAAGGGTCATCCGGATTTCCCACCAGAGTGTGGAACCTGTAGTCATGATGCACATGAACATCCAAGGTGAGTTAGGATTGGTTGTTGGTAGAGAAGAGCAGCGTGGCTTGGGAGGGGGGTCTGTAGCGAGGTGTGAGAGAGGGAGGGTGGGGAAGGGAGAAGTCAGGGCTGATGGAGGTAGCAGGGTTAACCAGACTAGAAACTTTTAGTTGGCATGCATGGGGAGGGGCAGGAGTGACTGCTTGTCCTTGCAGTTTTGTTTGCATGGTGAAGGGAGTGCCGCCTTCCTGTCTAGATGGAGGGAGAGGCAGGCTTTTTGGTGGGGGGAGTAGCGGTCTGAAGGATGCCAGTCTCAGGAGGATATAGTTAGGCTTTGGCCCCGCCTGTCTCAGGGCTACTCTCTCTGTCTCCTTGCCCAGATTCTGGCACACAGCCCGGTGGAGTTCCGAGTGCTCCCACTGGCCCCCTAGGACCCCCTGGTCATGGCCAAACCCTGGGTAAGAGTGAGGGCATCAGAGCAGGCAGAGCTCTGGGTAGAGAAGGGGTAGGGCCGAATGGGTGGGCTGAAGGGGGTCCAGGTTCAAGGTTACATCAGACCCGCCCCCCAGGCTCCACCCTCATCCAGCTGCCCTCCCTGCCCCCTGAGTTCATGCACGCCGTCGCCCACCAGATCACTCATCAGGCCATGGTGGCAGCTGTTGCCTCCGCGGCCGCAGGTAATGACCTGGAAGGGGAAGTTTGGGAGGCGGGGCACGGTCCACGGTGGTGGGTGCCGTTGGCTGGCAGTCAGGGGCCCAGCCTTCAGCCCTCTCTGGTCTCTCCCCTCTGCCACCCACAGGACAGCAGGTGCCGGGTTTCCCGACAGCTCCGACCCGGGTGGTGATTGCTCGGCCCACCCCTCCGCAGGCTCGGCCTTCCCATCCTGGGGGGCCCCCAATCTCGGGTACTCTAGTGAGTAAGGGTGGAGGGGTTCTGGTGGGGAAGTTCGGGGAGAGAATCCTGTGGTGGGGAATGAAAAGGGCAGGACTGAAAGCCCCCTTTGTTCTCCCTTCAGCAGGGCGCTGGACTAGGTACCAATGCCTCTTTGGCCCAGATGGTGAGCGGCCTCGTGGGGCAGCTTCTTATGCAGCCCGTTCTTGTGGGTGAGTCCTCGTTCTTCCCTGTCTCCAGCTGTAGTCACTCCCACGGCCCTGCTGATGCTCCTTAATCTCCTTACTGGTGCTTCCCAGTTCTCTTCATAGGTCCTTCGTTCTTGCTTTCCTGCTGGGAAGATCAGAATGGAAATGCTGTGGGGTCTCGTTTCTCTGGATTTCATCTTTTTTTCTTTTGGCCTCTGTAGCTCAGGGGACCCCAGGAATGGCACCACCTCCAGCCCCTGCCACTGCTTCAGCCAGTGCAGGCACCACCAACACAGCAACCACAGCTGGTCCTGCCCCCGGGGGGCCCGCCCAGCCTCCACCCCCTCAACCCTCAGCGGCCGATCTTCAGTTCTCACAGCTCCTAGGGAACCTGCTGGGTCCTGCGGGGCCAGGGGCCGGAGGGCCTGGCATGGCTTCTCCCACCATCACCGTGGCAATGCCTGGTGTCCCTGCCTTTCTCCAGGGCATGACCGACTTTCTGCAGGTAAGTGCCTAGCTTGCTCATCACCTCACCCTTCCTTTCCCTTGGCTCGGCCAGGCGCTGGTGCCTTGTTGCTGTGGTATTGCTGCTGGGCTACAGTCTCTGGTGGCATGTTGGTGGAAGGGAGCCTTGGGAATTTGTGGACTCGGATTCCCCCCCACCCCTGCCCCGATTTGGAGATGAGGAAATTGAGGCTGTGAAAACGAAGTAATTGGTGTTGTTGCTTTGTAACCTACCCCATCGAGAGGGAGAGAGGGTCGGTGCTCTGCCCCATCCTGCCGCTGTGTAACTATGTGTGCGCATTGTGCTTTGGGGAGTAAAGAGCAGATTACAGCTCTCCATCTTCCACGGCCCTCTTGGTTTGTGCCTTTCTGGTGTCGTTTTACATCCTTGTCTCCGTGCTCACCTTGTGTTCTGTTGTTTGTTCCTTCTCTTTGCCAGGCGACGCAGACGGCCCCTCCGCCCCCACCACCACCCCCACCCCCACCCCCAGCCCCAGAGCAGCAGACCATGCCCCCACCAGGGTCCCCTTCTGGTGGCGCAGGGAGTCCTGGAGGCCTGGGTCTTGAGAGCCTTTCACCGGAGTTTTTTACCTCCGTGGTGCAGGGCGTGCTGAACTCCCTGCTAGGCTCCCTGGGGGCTCGGGCTGGCAGTAGTGAAAGTATTGCTGCTTTCATACAGCGCCTCAGTGGATCAAGCAACATCTTTGAGCCTGGGGCTGATGGGGCCCTCGGTGAGCAAATTGGGAGTGCCTTGGCCTTCTACAGGGAGGGATAGGTCGATGGTCTCTGTTGAGGGGTATTACTGAGGTGGGATGAGGCCAATGGGCTTGTGGTGGGTGGGCAGGCCAGGTGGTAGAGGCCGCTGCTGATTTCTGTCTCTGTCTCTAGGATTCTTTGGGGCCCTACTCTCTCTGCTGTGCCAGAACTTTTCCATGGTGGATGTGGTGATGCTTCTTCATGGGCATTTCCAGCCACTGCAGCGGCTCCAGCCCCAGCTGCGATCCTTTTTCCACCAGCACTACCTGGGTGGCCAAGAGCCCACACCTGGTAACATACGGGTAAATGAAGATCTTGGACCCCAGAGCTCTCTTTCTTGTCACTTTCTGTTATTTATTCCTGACTCTGTTTATCTGTCATCTAAAGCTATGATTGCTCCAGCTCAAGCCCTGGACTTAGTGGAGGTAGAAGGGAGGGCAGTGTCTTGAGGGCTGGGGCTTGGATCTAAACTTGCGCTGTTTCCCCCATAGACGGCAACCCACACGTTGATCACAGGGCTGGAAGAGTACGTGCGGGAGAGTTTTGTGAGTACCCCTTCCACATTCCCTCTTCTCCTGGGTCCTGTCAGGGTAGCTCCTGTTCCTGCTACCGCTTTCGGTTCCTGGTCTCCCAGGGTTCCTGATTCGGAGGGTCTTTGTGTGTGTTGTTTCTCAGTCTTTGGTGCAGGTTCAGCCAGGGGTGGACATCATCCGGACAAACCTGGAATTTCTCCAAGAGCAGTTCAATAGCATCGCTGCTCATGTGCTGCACTGCACAGGTCAGGGGCAGCGGGGCTGGGGGGTCGGGGGGCGGGGGTATTAGATGTGCAGAGCTGTCGGGTGCCAGCATCTCCTCCTTGTGTCTTGCCCACAGACAGTGGATTTGGGGCCCGCCTGCTTGAGTTGTGTAACCAGGGCCTGTTTGAATGCCTGGCCCTCAACCTGCACTGCTTGGGGGGACAGCAGATGGAGCTTGCCGCGGTCATCAATGGTCGAATTGTAAGCACCACCTCTGCCCCAAAGCCCCAGCCTTCTGTTTCCTTGGGTTTCCATTCTCTCTGGTATCCTGCGGTTTTTATTTTTTCTCCCCCAACTGCCGTCCTTTACTCTTTGACACTTTTTAAGAGCTCGTTGAAGATGCTGTGTTCTAAGGCTGCTTTTTGCCCTCAGCGTCGCATGTCTCGTGGGGTGAACCCGTCCTTGGTGAGCTGGCTGACCACTATGATGGGACTGAGGCTTCAGGTGGTTTTGGAGCACATGCCCGTAGGCCCTGATGCCATTCTCAGATATGTTCGCAGGGTTGGTGATCCCCCCCAGGTAAGGGACCCAGATGGGCTCTGGGGTCAGGGGACTTGAGGGAACTGGAGAGGCCTGAGACGGCTTTCTGTGTTCTCCTTCTCTGTCCAATTTTATAGCCACTTCCCGAGGAGCCAATGGAAGTTCAGGGATCAGAGAGAACTTCCCCTGAGCCTCAGGTACCAGGGAGAGTTGAGGGGCCAGGTGATGTGGAGTGGGGGACCGGGGGCGGGAGGGCTGGAGCTGGGCATGCTGAAGCCCGTGTCTTCCCACGTGTCTGGCTCCCAGCGGGAGAATGCTTCCCCAGCCCCTGGAACAACAGCAGAAGAGGCCATGTCCCGAGGTCCGCCTCCTGCTCCTGAGGGCGGCGGCTCCCGTGACGAACAGGATGGAGCTTCAGCTGAGACAGAACCTTGGGCGGCCGCAGTCCCCCCAGTAAGTGTCGGGAGGTGGGCCGGTGGGCCAAGGCAGCTGAAAGTTGTGCCAGTTACTCATCCCCTTTTCATCCCCAGGAGTGGGTTCCGATTATCCAGCAGGACATTCAGAGCCAGCGGAAGGTAAAGCCGCAGCCTCCCCTGAGCGATGCCTACCTCAGTGGTATGCCTGCCAAGAGACGCAAGGTTGGTCTGCTTCTTCCCTGAGGATCTCTCTTTATCCAAATTCCCCTGTCGTGTTTAGAATCCAATTACTCAGAGTCAGAAGGAATTCTTCCTAGTTTAGTCCCGTCATTTAATGGCTGAGGACACCTTCCCGGGGATTGACTTGCTCACGGTCGCTGCAGCACACCTTCACGTTAGCATTTGCCAGCAGTCCTGTCCTCCCTCAGCTGCCCGGTGGCTAGAAATGTGACTAGGGCCTATTTTCCTTAAGGTGGGCTTCCTCTTGTGGACTAGCCAGCTCAGAGTGCTGGCTGGCCTGACTCATCCTGCCCCTCTTATTTTGAAGAGCGAGTCCAGCACACTCAAATGCCATGTTTCGGCCAGAGCCGAATAAAACTAGGAAGGTATTTCTGCTGTCAAAACCGCCTGTACCCCTTCTCTCCACTAGCATAGGAACTCAGTGGTTGACTCCTGGAAAGGGTGAGCTGGGTGGTGGCACTGGATCTGACGTTGATCCTCTTTTCCCTCCCGACCCCCTGTCCCCCAGACGATGCAGGGTGAGGGCCCCCAGCTGCTTCTCTCAGAGGCCGTGAGCCGGGCAGCTAAGGCAGCCGGAGCTCGGCCCCTGACGAGCCCCGAGAGCCTGAGCCGGGACCTGGAGGCACCAGAGGTTCAGGAGAGCTACAGGCAGCAGGTGCCCCCACCTTGAAGCAGGATAGGGATGGTCTAGTGGGAGGGGTTGGGCTAGGGCCCCTCTTTTCTGATCCTTTCAGAGATGAACTGGTCAGTCTGGGGCTACCATGTGATTTTTTTAAAGAGTTTTTCCCTAGTGGTATCTGGGAAGGCTCGGCGATACCATATTGGGCTGACAGTGTGGCTGGTGGGGAAGTGTTAGCTTCTAAGGGATGGCCTTGCGTGCTTGCTGGGATCCTAGGGGCCTGACCGCTGCCCCTCCGACCTGCTTGCTCTCTCTCTCTAGCTCCGGGCTGATATACAAAAGCGACTGCAGGAAGACCCCAACTACAGCCCCCAGCGCTTCCCTAATGCCCACCGGGCCTTTGCTGATGATCCCTAGCTCTTGTGGCCCTCCCTCATCAGGGGACCATTTCCCCCATCTTCCTTCACAGTATTTAAGAAATAAAAGTCAGATTTTCCTGGCTGTTTGGTCTCTAAATTGTCTTCCTTAAATAGCCTAAGTACTTCAGGGGTGTCTGACTCCGGCTCCGGTCATGATCTCAGGGTTCAGGAGTTTTGAGCCCCCATCTGGCTCTCTGCTCTCAGCCTACAGCCTGCTTCAGAAACTGTTCCCCCTTGCTCTCTGCCCCTCCCCCACTCACACACGCCCTCTCAAAAATGAAAACAGTACATTTTCTCTGAACTTGTTTAAAATTAAGAATTTCTAGGAACCTAGCTGTGTAAGACCACTTTTTTTTTTTAACGTTTATTTTTGCGACAGAGAGAGCATGAACGGGGGAGGGTCAGAAAGAGAGGGAGACACAGAATCTGAAACAAGCTCCAGGCTCTGAGCAGTCAGCACAGAGCCCGACGCGGGGCTCGAACTCACATACCGCGAGATGGTGACCTGCGCCGAAGTCGGACGCTCAACCGACTGAGCCACCCAGGTGCCCCCGTGTAAGACCACTTTTAATCTTTCCCTGGTAGATGGGCACTACCATGGTTTACTGTTCATGTAGCACAACACTAAAATGAGCCTGTTGACAGCGACAGCCCTTTACAGGAAACATTTTCATACAGGAGCATTTTTTTTTTTTTTTTTTTTTAATTTAGAGTGAGGGCCTATGTGTGCGAGTTGGGGATGGGCAGAGAGGGAGAGAGGATCCCAAGCAGGTTCCCGGTTGTCCTCGCCAGAGCTCCACTATTTGGGGCTTGAGCTCACAAACTGAGATCCTGACCTTTAACCGCCTGAGCCACCCAGGCACCCCAAAAGCATTTTACATGTGAATAAGAGTTCAGAGAGAACAAAACTTACTCCAGGCTAGCATAGGGCTGTCAGACTATCCAGTAAAAAGCCTTTTAATTTCCAAGCAGCTGCAGACCTCAATACACTCTTAGCAAGCCTAGCCAAGTTTGACAGTGGTGGAACTCCTCTACCTGGTCCAAGGAGCCTACTGTTCATGCTTGAACGGAGTCCATGACAACTTTAAAGGCATGTCCTCTCGTTTGTAGCCAGGACCAAAACGACACAAGGATGCCAATCCTTTGCTACTCCCTTTGAGATGCAGTTGTGGTCCCCTCCCTGTTTGTTAGCTCCGTGCTGGACCAACTGGATGTGGCAGAAGAGCCCTGCTAAGGCCAGGTCCTACACTTTACAGCAGCCACCAGGACCTCTTTGAGCACTAGCTCAAGGACATAATTGGCCTGATGTCCCTAGTGACAGTCCAGTGGGATTCTACCTTCCAGGTGTGCCACCAAAGCCCCAGACACCTGAGGGCAGCCCTATGTGACCAGCCCAACCATCAGCTGCAGACTGGTAACCAACAGACCTCACTCACTCGCACAAGAAACCCATCGCCCAGTGGAAGCCAGCCCTAATTCCCAGTCCATAAGACTTCAATATACAATAAAATGGTCAAATTTTGAGATAGCTCGTTACAACAGATCACTAGGGTAAGTAAATTCCGTAAAACCACTTCACTGGGGACTGTACTATGGTACAAAAAGATTGCAAACAACCAACCCATCCCCAAAATCATTTCAGAAAAATTTTTTAATCCTTTTATTACTCTTTTTTAACAAACGGCCCCAGGGATAGGGGACCAGGGGAGGGGGGTGGAGGGGAAGTGAGGCCCCAGCCCCACAACCCCTCCCCACCCACCCCTTTCCCCCTTATATATTTATAATCTATATACAAGCCCCGGGGGGTGGGGGGCAAGGGGAACTCCCTCAGCGGGGTGGGGGCAACCCAGGATCCTTGTCCCCTCGAGACCCAGGCTCCTCTGCCCGTCGGGAAGGCCCCTCTCGAGAAGGTGGCCCTGTCCGCTCCCAAGGCTTCGGCATCCAGCGCAGGGCATCCGGTGGGGAGGCCTAGGATATAGGTACATAGAGGTCATACTGGGAAGTCAGGGATGGAAAAGACAGGAACTCAGATGGTAACTCTTGGATTCAGACTTGGGGCCACAGGGGTCTCCCCTTCACCTGCTGGTAGAGGTCGATGCGCTGGGTGCGGAAGACTCCGCTATAGGTAGATGGTGGGGCCTTGAGACGGGAATTGAGGCCAGAGAATGACCTAAAGGAAAAAGTTTTTAAGGCAAGCCTGACCCCTGTTCCCTGGCCCCTTAGTAAGAAACTCCTTAAGGGTGAGCAGTCTGCATCCCCTCTCCCTCCTCTTGCCTTCCAGCTGGGGGAGTACGTGACGACCCAGGTCCCCCAAGGTTGCTGCTCAGTTTCCGATAATCCTGGAAGGGCTTTAGTTCCACTGGGTGCAGCTGAAGGAAAAAAAATTCATGAGCCTCCTGCCTCCCAACCCAATTCACCTAGAGATTCTGAATCCCTACCCCTAGCTCTTAGGAGTTCCCTCGCACTTCAGTTCCTATACCTTACCTCGGCTCGCCCCAAGCTAGGGGGGAAGGGTCTGGCAGGTGAAGGCAGCACCCGAGTAGCAGGAGCAGGTGGGGGCCGCACAGCCAGGCTGGGGGGCTGCAGAGCAGGGCCCACAGGTAACAGAGAAAGGGGCGGTGGGGCAGGAGGTGGTGCTGGTGGCAGGGAGCCAAAGTTCACCACAGGCAGCTGTGAGTCCACCATGGGTAGAAGCATCTGTAGTTAAGAAATAATGTCGAGGGGAGGGTATTAAGGGCAGGGAGGAAGGTCACAAAACCAGAAACAGTCAGACAAAAAAGCTAGAAATTGGGTAGAGAAAACAATGAGGGACAAGTAACAAAAGGTACCTGTTGGGCAGGGGCCCCTGAGGGGAGGAACCCACTTTGGCCACCAGGTTGCAGAGGAGTAGAATAAAAATCTGAGGGGGATGGCAGATCCTGGCGCACCTGTTGGGAGACAACAGGGAGAAATGTCAACTCCCAAAAGCATTCTCCCCCACCCCTAGCTCCCGAAGCCCAGCACCTGCCCACCTCTCACCTGAAGCAAGGGTGGGTCGGGCAAAGGGCTGGGGCAGAAAGCTGGAGAGTAGAGGAAGGAAGGTGGAGGGTAGAGGATTCCCCCAGCTGGCAGCTTCCCCAGCTCTGTTGCTTGCAGTGCGGAGAAATCCAAAAACTGGCCCTTGACAGCTACCCCAGAAAGCAGTGCCGAGGGGGGCGCTGGGCCCGGGGGGAGGTACAGGGGCTGTGATCTGGAGGGGGGGAAAAAGTCAGGTGGGGAGAAGGAGTCAGGAAACCAGAATTGTTTGTTCCAAGGTAAGTCTACTAGTGTTTCATACCCCAGAAACAGGTCTTCCCCTTCCCTCCCACTGAGACACAGTTGCGTGTCCTTCTGAGATCAACGGTCATTGAGTCTCACCTGTAAGGGTGAAGTGAGGGTGTCCCAGGGCGGAAGCCTCCACTGTTGGGATGTAACTGAGAGTCTATGGCTCCCCCCGAGACCTGAGGGAGAGCAAGGCTGGAATAGCTCATTTTTCTGGTCAAGAAAAGATCTCCCACCCCACCTACTACAGTAAAAGCCAAGGAGAAAAATGAAATAACAAAATGGCATTTTACAACTACACAAATCAGAAAGACACTAAGGGGCAGCAGGCAGAAAGGGATCATGGGACAGGAAATAGGACCTACCTGAGAATTGGGAGGCCCAGGGCTGCCATAGAAGACCTCAGGGTACAAACGCTGGCCTGAGGAACTGGGCTCTGGGCCACAGTGCCCAGGACCCAGGTTCTTGGATTGTGGCTCAGCTGAGGCAGAAGCACTGGGGAGTAACTCCCAATCTCGGGATACAGGGATGGCCTATGAGGAAAAAGCCTTGTCAGAAGCAATGTTTGGGCTTCCTGGATTCCAGGTCACACCCAGACATTTTTTCCAAAAACCGAAGGCCTTTCCACCAAACTCATTCTCCCACTCACCTCAGTGACTGATGCTAACTCCTTCTCTGCTTTTAAACTGTCTCCTACCACTAGGCGCAAGTCCGAGTCCTGTGGTAGTGATGCAAGGGAGATTGTCCCATGACTCAAGACCTGTATCCTCCACATCCCACCTCCAGATTTTCCCCTCTTCACCCAACCCAAGGTACTCAGATCCTGCCCATGCAGACCTGGTCACTGGTGCCAAACTGGACCGGGGGCCCAGATCGATGGGACGGCCGGAGGGAGCCGGGCTCTGGGCCTCGGTCCGAACGCTGCAACCGTTCTGTGCCAATGGGGCCAGGGGGCAAAGGCTGCTCCCGGGGCAGCTCCTACATTGGGGAAGTAAAGGAAGTCAAGTCACGTCTCCCAAATGAAAGAATCCCCAAAACACAGAAGCACAGAGGAGACAACAAATGTAGGGCCAAAGTCACAGGCCCAGAAACATTCCTCTTGTTTTTGGTTTTTTACCTTTCTGTCCCCATCAAGGGGAGCAGGTGGCCGTCTCCTAGGAGGTTCAGAGGATTCAGAGCCAGGTGAACCCTCACCAGGAACAGCATTCAGGGGTGAGGGGTCTCCAGGCCGCTTGGGAGGCCCTTCTGCTGCCCCCTTGAGTCCTCCATCAGGGGAACTTCGCTGGCTGCAGGGACCTGATGACACCTGAGAATCCCCACTCAGGTCCACCCCACTGTCAGACTGACTCATCTGAGAGGAGTGGAAAAAAAGTTAAAATAAGTCAAATCAGCAGTCAGTACCTAATGTTTACAAAATACAAACTGAAGAAAAGGGAGAAATTATGTGAGCAAATAGCCCTGGACAACCCAGACCAGGTGGAGAAGCACTACCAGTGCTCAAGAGAATCCCAGCTCAGACACTCCCTTCCCATCGTCACTTACCTCTGTTCCAGCAACATCCTCAAAAGGGCTCAAGGGTTCCATCCAGGGCTCCATGGAGCCAGGCCGGTAACTCTTCCGGCTAGCGGCTGGGTAGAGCACCAGACAGCAGAGATGAGAGGCAGTCCAGAGGCCACCTTGCCCTCTTGGCTCTTTGACATCGCCCTTTTCAACCACTGCTCACTTGTACTCACCAGTATGTAAACGGTTCCAGATGTGAGGAGTCAGGGCCTCTGTCCCTGCCTCTCTGCACTCTCCCTGAGGGCCTGGGCCCTCAGGCTTGGGGCCCAAAAATCCAGAACTATGAGACTGCGGCAAAGATTCCTAAAGGTGAGAAAGGCCAGAAACAAAACATAAGTGAGGTGGGAACTGGGGAGTGGAAGTGGCTGGGCCAGAATGAGGTGTGGGACAAAAAGGGAGACAAGAAGTGACTAATAACAGAGAATCTGGGGGTAAGGACGCAATGACAGAACAGGAGAAAGTAGAGAAAACATAAGTGAGAACCTTCAGGAGTAAGAGCAGTGAAACACAATCTCAAGCTCCATCCCTCACCTCCTGCAGCAGCTCCGGTTTTCTGGGAGGCCGCTCCCGCCGTTTCGGGGGGAAGGGATTAACCCCGGCAGAGTCCCGGGGAGTTCCGCCCACCCCCCTCACCATCAGCCCTGGCTCCTCGAAGTGGGGGTCTGGGGAAAAGGGGAAATCCGTCAGCATCTGCCTTGGTCTACATCTGATCCTAGTTTTTCCTGTTAGCCCCTCCCAAGCCTTCCACCTTTGCTCAGTGCAGACACCCATCATCAAGGTCCCCAGGGCAGACTCTGCCCCCTTTAGCACCTGACCTTTTCTGGGGATGGAGACATTCCCACCCTTAGCCCCTCCAGCTTACCCGAACTGACGCTGTTGTTGGCCCTCTGAGGGTCATATCGAGTTGGGGGCCGAGGGGAGGGGCCCTGGGGGGTTTGGGGAGGCCCAGGCTTGGGCCTTGGGTGCCCCCCTGGTGCAGCTGCACTCCCTTGGCGGCTGCTGAGTTGGGCCAGAGCCTGTTGGATGCCAGCAGGGTTGCTGTGGATAACTTGGTCCAGGCGGAAGACAGCCGAGCTGCTGGGAGGCGGGGGAGGCAGAGGAAGCCCTGGGGGACGCTCCTCAGGTCTGCTGAAGAGAACAGAGCATCAACTCTAATATTCATGGAATTGTTAACTCTTTCCCTACCAGTCAAGTCTTCCAACCTCTCCCACCTCCCTGTTAAAATCCATGTGTTTTTAAGCACATCTAACAAATTCTAGGTGTATGGCATGGGTCTACAGAATAGAGAGCAAAGAACAGAGAATATGCATACAATACACACACGCTCCAGACTCAATCAACTGCTTTCCGACTATTTTCCCTACATGTGGGTGTTCCAGCGCCCAGCAGCCCATGTGCCCTTAGATCTCAAAGTCCATGGTGCCCAACTTCCCTTTCCTTCAGATTCTCTCCCTTCCCCCTCAGTCTAACCTTAGAATAAACTTAATAGCCTGTCCCTACCCACCTTCGGTTCTTGGGAGAGGGCCAGCTCCTCTTGTCTCCTCGCCCTGGGCCAGTCCTCCCTCCAGGTCCCCCACCTCCTCCACTGCTGCTGCCACCACTGCCAGCCTTGCTGCCAGGGCCTGGGCGCCGGTTCTGCCTTTCCATGCCAGGCCGCTGACTTGAGAAGCTCCTCTTGCTCAAATCCTTGGCTCTCTGGCTTAAATCTCCACGGGACATGGTTGAAATGCCTGGTCCGGTTCCGCCTCCACTGCCCCCGGGAGTTCCCACAGCTTTGGGGGCCAGCAATGCTGGCGGGGGAGCCTCCTTGTCCCCCCTGCGCTCACTGGCAAAATCACTGCTCTCTGATGCAGTCTCCCATTCCTCGTTGGCTTGATCGGAGTTCTGGTTTGACAGATCGGGAGACTTGGCAGCTGCCCGGCGTGGGGGTGGGGGCATGGAAACTGTCGTGAGTGTCTCCTCCACTCCAGAAGCAGGGGCTGGAAGGGCTAGGGAAGAGGGCTTGCCCTCAGTCCCTCTGGCCGCATTCTCCCGTTCCTGTTTCAGCCTCCTGAACCGAGGCGGTTTGTCCTGCTGCTGAGCCCTCCCGTGCCTCCTCCGTCGGGGCCGCTCCCCATCTTCCACACCCATGCCCACGTTGCTGCCTCCACTGTTGCCTCCCCGGGCTATGGGGGACAGAGGCCCTGTGATCAGCTTCTCTTTCAAAGGCTCCTTACTCGGTGGCAAAGGAGCTGTCGGAGGCTTCTTGGGGGCCAGGGACTTGGTCGGAGGGCTCCAGCCTGGACAAATGGGCGGAGGGGGCCGCCCTCCTCCTCGACCCCGGCGTGACGGCACTCCCCTGGGAGTGAAGACGCGCCCACCACGGGCGGTGGAAAATCGGGCTGGGGCTGGTGAAGGAGGGGCTCCCGATGGTGGAGGAGCAAGAGGAACCTGGGTGAGCACTCCTTCCTTGGGTGGAGGAGCCTCCTTGTCTGAGGGGGCCAGATCGCTCTCATGGGTCTCACTACCCGTTTCTGAGCCCCGCTGCCGGCGCCGTTTGGGAATTTCTTCATACTCTGAACCCTCACTTCGCGTCTCACTGGCAGTGCGGCCTCTGGGAGCAGGGGGATGGCTGGGTCCACCTGCACTACCTCCACGCCCGTCATCTCCTCGGAACTCTCGGTAACTGCGGAACTCTCGGCTTCGGGCTCCCCGCCCCCGGCCCCCATAGGTGCCCCGAAAACCCCTCCCTCTGGCAAAATACTCGCCTCGGCCCCGGCCCCGGCAAGAGGTAGGACCCACTCTTTCATAGGAGTAGTCCCTCCGAAGCCTTGGGGCAGGGGAAAGATTCCCACTGGGTGGGGTTTCCTTGGGGACCCCTATCTTCCCCTTTGCCGTCTTGAGGAGGTCTGGCTTTGGAACCTTGGGGCTTTCATCACACTGTTCCAGGGGTTTGGGAGGGAGCTCTTCAGCTTTCGTAGGTGGCAGGGGTTTCTTTATAGGCCCAGCACGGCGGGGAGGGGCCCCTGGTTCCTCTGGAGGGATCCCACGACGACTACTGCCTGGGCGAGGACCCCAGCGGGTCTCAGTGCGGCTCTCTCTGCGAGGTGGAGGGGGGCCTTGGCCTCCAACTCCTCGGGTAGGCTTTCGGTTGGCTTCTGGCCCCGTCAGTTGTGGAGTCTCCTCCTTGGGGGTTTCCTTCTTCGGCGGGGGAGCTTGTATTTTGGTGGCTTCATCATTGCCTGGGGGCCAAGGGAGTGGACGGGGCCCTGCAGGAGCTGGTTCATCCAGAGGGAAGCGAGGGATCGGGGGCCCAGTGGCTCCATTCTCAGGAAAGCCTGGATAACTGGCCAAATAGGGTGGTGGGGGAGGTACTGGAGGAGTCTCACTCCTAAAAGGGCAACAAAAAAACTGGAAATTAGAATGAAAAAAACTGCAACTAGGTGGAGAAAGAGAACACTTTATTACCACCCAGACGCTCCTCTCACACTTATTCCTGTCACTGCACCAATAATCCAAAGAACCTTTTCTCCTAGCCCAGACCCTTTCAGTGGCAATGCACTCACTTCACTACAGACTCACCTCATCCCCTTGTCATCCTCATCAGCCGCCTGGCGCAGCGGGGAGGTGAGCGGGCGAGGGTCAGTGGGCGTGGTGGTGAAGACATCTCCTACCCAGGCCAACTTTGGATCCACTGGTGGGGTGCCCCGATCCCGCAACAGGGGAGGTGCATGGCGCTCGAACGGCTCTGAGCTTGAACCCCCACTGTCTGAGCGCTCCCGGGGAACTAAGCCTAAGAAAACAAGAGGGATGAGAAAGCTAACCCTCTCTTGCATGACAGGCCCTGCAGCTCAAAAAGCATCTCCCCAATCTGCTTCTGTCAGTCACATCGATGTCAACTCCTCTCTTATACCTGCCAAATCTGGGCCTGATGCACACTCCTGAAAGAGTCACCCTATCCACTCAGTTTCCCCAGACTAAATCAATGAATCCCCCCAAGTAAATCCTGGCCAATGAAAGACCACCGTTTCTTTCCCAAAGATGGTCCTGAAACAAAGAGCCACCTCAGCAATACAACCACATACCTGCCCCAACCTCCTTCACCGGTGACCCTTTATTCCCACAGCAAGATGCTGATACCCACTTCCTGGGACTGAAGTGTCCCCTACCCACTCCCATGCAAGGGCCCTTACCAGTGGGATGCACACCAGGAGGGTAGAAGTCCAGAGGGGGCCGGCCCTGGAGGAGCCGGGGGTCCACATAAGGAGGAATCATCATCCACCGGGGATCAAAGTTCATTGGGGGCATGGGTGGGGGCCGGCCCAGAGCACCTGGGTACAGGGCCTTGGGGGGTGGGGGTGGAGCCTGTGGAGCTGGCACAGCCCCCATGGTCACAGGCTGGGGCGGTGATGGTGGTACCGGAGCGGGTGGGGCAGAACCCTGTTGATGCTGCTGCCACTGCTGCTGTTGCTGTTGCTTCAAAAGCTGCTCCTGGGCAAGGACAGAAGAGGGGACGAGAGAGACCTCAAAACCCCCACACCACCCTCAACAGAAAAAGAGAAACACACAACAAGGCAAAGTTAATACACAGATGTGATCAACACTTGGACGACATGGAAACCAAAGAGACACAAGAGAGACAAGACGTAGTAGAGGGACCCGGAAGGCAACTTACAAACAGGATAAACATCGAAGCCAAGGACAGAAACAGCTTTTTTTTTTTTTTTTTTTTAATTTTTTTTTTTCAACATTTATTTATTTTTGGGACAGAGAGAGACAAAGCGTGAATGGGGGAAGGGCAGAGAGAGAGGGAGACACAGAATCAGAAACAGGCTCCAGGCTCTGAGCCATCAGCCCAGAGCCCGACGCGGGGCTCGAACTCACAGACCGCGAGATCGTGACCTGGCTGAAGTCGGATGCTTAACCGACTGCGCCACCCAGGCGCCCCCAGAAACAGCTCTTAATGGGGGAAATAACTTGATCTCACCTGCTGCTGCCGCTGGAAACGAGGTGGCAATGACTTCTGATATTTGGGGTAGCCCAAGCCCTGGCTGGGGGGCTGTCGGCTGGGACCAACCCCATCACCCTTGGGTTCCACCTTCGGGGCAGGGGTTGTGGCAGGAGAAGGAACCTCTTCTGGTTGTTCAGAACCCTCTTTTGAGGACAGCTGGGGTTCCACTGCGTTGATAAAAAAGATAATCATCAGTGGCCCAGTACACCAACAGGCATGCCACGAATACCCATCACCTCAGCTCTCACCTCCCTCTCTGAAGATAAGCACTTACTTTTAAGAACAATGACGGTGGCATTAAATTCCCATGAAACCACCAAAATGACAGACGCCTTCTACGCCTTGCTCCAGACTGAGCTTATACGAAGTGGTTTTAGGTCACTACGTATCCAGGAATTCAAATATCCACACGAGCAAAGAGCTTTTTTCATCTGCCACAGTCCAATAAACCAACTTCATTTCCTCCCACCCATACCACCTGTACCCTCAGCCCAAACACTGAAGAGCTGGGACACCTGGTAGTACCCTAGCCCCATCTCCATACCTGGGCTGGCTTCGAAGCTGCCACTGCTGGTGCTACTGGTACTGCCACCACCACTCACCAGGGTGGGAGCTGGAGCCACACCTGTAGTGGGGGTGGACTGGGCAGGAGGGGCCTGGGCCGGCTCTTCTGGTTCTTTTTCTGGTGTTGGGGCTGGTGCTGGTGGAGGAACTGGAGGCGCAGAGAGTTCTTTGGGGACTGCAGGTGGTGGAGCCGGGGCAGGAGGGGCAGCAGGTGGGACAGCAGGCTCTGCTTTGAGCCGCTTGTCGGGCGCCCCAAACTTCTCATCAAGTCGCTTGAGCTTTTCGGCACAGGCTGCCCGGCGTTCCTCCTGCATGCGGCGCTCTTCCTCTTCTCGGCGTCGCCGGGCCCGCTCCACAGCCAAGGAGATCTCTGATGAAGATTGTTTTCGCCGCTGCCGCCAGGCCTCATCCTCGTCTTCGGGTGCTGGGGGCTTGCAGGGAGGCCCCCCCCGATCCTGTCAATGGGCAGATCCGGCAAGGCCAGACGTGTCAGTCGTCAGGTTTTTGATCTTTGCACAGACTGATCAACTGTCTCTAGCTGCGGGTGCAGGCACCGGCCTTGAGTTGGTGGCCTCTCTGGGTAGGGGCAAACTCATCCTAATCTTGTTTCTTCTCTCCTTTCAGAGACACCCAGGTCTCCTTGTTCTTCCTCATTAGCATCCCAATTTCCTTTTATAACCCAGACTCCCTTAACACCAAAGATGTTCCAGACCTTTGCAGAGATACTCTACCGCTCTACACGTCCTGTAGCCCATTCTTGGCCCTCCCTCCAGTTTCCTCTATTACTACTGCTTCAACTTCTCAGCCAACACTCATCTCCCACAACTGACCCTTCTTGACCCCTCATTGTAGACACTCACTGGGTAGTCCCCAGGGGGGCCCCAGTTCCCGGCGGGGCCCCGGTGAGGTGGGGGTGGGGGAGGCTTTGGGGCAGGAGGCCCCGGCTCTGTCTCTGGAGGCCGAGAGGTCTCTGCCCAGGCCGTCTTGGGAGGGGGCGGTTCGCTGCCGGGGGAGTTGCCCTTTTTGCCATCTGCTTCAGGGGGCCGTTCCTCACCAGCAGCTGATTGGGACTCCTTGCTGTGAGCAGACCAACAGTGGAATTAAAATCAGCTGTAAAACAGCTCACTTAAGAGTTTATTACTTCGAGAAAAACTGAGCCTCTGAACTCACTGGCCCTCAGCTCCCTCCTCATCAGAGTCTCGCCCATCTTCCTCATCACTGAACTTCAGCTTTTCAGTGTAGTCAACCTCTTCATGGGCCCCTGAGGGAAAAGTGAAAAGCAATAACCCAAGTGTTCTCTCCAATCTCAGGTAACTTTCAAAGGGGTCTAGAACTACGTAATAGGATGCACTACTGGAAACGCCAACCCCCCTCTGAGTGAAGTGAATGCCACTGTGAGTCTTGGCATTCCCACACCTCCCAGTTCTTTACCAGGACTTGGCTTTCCCCCCTGTGTCTGCCCTACCCTTTGGTGTTTCCTTTTCTCCCAACACAACCCCCTATTTATTCAGGGGATTTTGCCTTTTGAGACCAAAACACTTCATCCTTCATATCCACTAACCTGCCCAACCATCATCGTTCTCCTGGTCCAACTGGTCAAACTCTTTGAGATTATCCTCTTTAAGAATCGAAGGCCGACCCACAGGTTCTACAAGGCGCATCGGCGGCCCTGAGCCCCGAGGGCCCGCCACACGAGGGAAACGGCTGCATATGAAAAGACAAATGGGAGAGAGAGAGTGTAAAAGCATGTTACAGAACCGCATACAAGAGGTGCCTGGGTGGCTCAGCCGGTTAAGTGTCCAACTCTTGATTTCACTCAGCTCATGACCTCACGGTTTGTCAGTTCTTGTGAGTATAAGCCCCACATTAGGCTCTGTGCTGACAGTGTGGAGCCTGCTTGGATTCTCTGTCTCCCTCTCTCTCAGCCCCTTGCCCGCTTGCTCCCCCTCTCTCAAAATAAGTAAATAAATGTCAAAAACAAAAGAAAACAAAACCAAAAAAATACACATAGAAGACTCTGGGCCTTGAAGATCATCTCCCTTCCTAGTAAGCATCCCGTCCCCAATCACAAACCCAGAGCTGGGTTACTCACCTGGGCCCATCAGGAGTAGGATATCGGTAAGGCCCCTGGGGTCCATAGGGCGGAGGGAACGGGAGATACGGGGGATACATCTGCAAAACGTCCCAACAGCAGCTGCTTAGAGGGACAAAGAGCCAACCAGCTCCCTAAACCTATTGTCCTCCCCTCTGTCAGAGGCCCCTGCTTTCTCTCTGCCCCCTCCAAAAATTAAGTGCTAATTGCTAAATCTCAAGCTTCAAGCACAACCACTCAAAAACTAGATGTGCAAACTCACAAAGGGCGGCATCATTCCGCGGTATGGAGGGAACTGGGGTGGGCCTGAAGGCTGTAGCGCCCCCCGGGGATCATGGCTGTGATGAAGTTTGGAGTCTGGGCCCTCCAGCTCATCAGGGCCACGCCCACCTCCGTCCCTCCAAGTTGTAGAATCTTTATTTTGGAAAAAGCAAAGAAGGAACATAGCTTTAAAATGATGGAGAAGAAGGTGAATAAGCCAACACTTGGCTCTGAGATAGAATAAGGTGTTGCTCTGGGCAAAAAATAACCAACCACTCACCACCCACTCAACTCACAAATGGGAACCACTCACTTTGGGGGCGGAGGCTTGGTCCGGGCCCAGACGACTGTTCGGCAGACTCCCTTTCCTTGGCAGCCTTGTCCTGGTCGCCAGCCGCCTGCAGGGTCGGAAATTCCTCGCGAGAGAATCGTGACAGTAGGCTTGATGCCCTTCCACCTGTTGGGGTTGGGGTGCACAGAAGACAGAAGCATATTTACCATGAAACAACGTACCATGAAAGTGGAAGGCTCTGATAGGCACCAGATCATCAAGTTCCTGTCTTAAAATTCACCCCCTATGTACTGCATGCTCATTCCCCAAGAAACAAGGTCAGCTCTGGAACACCACTTCACCCTCCAGTAAGACACATGAATTTGCTTATGTGGCCCATGAAACTGAATACGGGGCCCAAAATTTAGCCAGAGGACTGAGAACACTTCGCTGAAGGTATAGTGCAGGGCTCCTACATACCACAAGAGCACTGAGCAAGCTCCCCAAGCAGCCCTGCACTCACCATCTCCATGTGCTCCATGGGTGACGCTGGCTTGTGCCCAGGACTTTACCCCGCTTGGAACCGAAGGAGCGTTCTGGGGAAGCAGAAAAATAAATCGTGACGGTGGGTGGTGGAGCTACAAACCATTCTTGCCTCCAGCCCTTCAGTAACATTCAGTTCTTCACATACCTCGGGGGCTGCTGGGGGTCGTTTCTGTTGGTTGGAGGCAGGCGTCTGTGAAGCCGGCAGTGGCTGCGATTCCGGCGGCTGAGCGGTTGAGGCATCGGAACTAAAGGGATGGTAGGACAGGAAAGTTATCCAGAATCTGCGATGCCCTCCCCTACTTCTCCGATTCATGGAGGATAAGTGAACCCAGGCCCATTTGTTACTGTTCACAAGTATTTACGACAAAATACTATAACCTAGTTACCCTGTGTAGGCTGTCTGTTGATGCCTTCCTGCCACCTGACAGAAAACTGAAAGTGTCATTCCTTAGTCCTCTAACAGGAGTCCTGGAATAGCCAAGAAAGGGGCTTCCCTCTGTCTCTGGATCTTATGTGGCTGGGCTAGACCAAGCCCCAACTCATTCTGAAGTTCAAAGTTAAAATACTCATCACTCTAGATCCCCCAGGCCTCTGTCTACCTCTTGGGGTCGGACTGCTCCTGTTTGCTTGCCCATCCTGTTCCGTCTTTCGGCACTAGTGAGACGTTGGGGTCATTGCCTTTGTTCTCGGCTTTCAGGCTTGGAAGGTTGGCTGGGGGTGGCATACGCCGGGCAATGGCAACTTTCCCGAGACTCTGCAGGCCATGGCGAGGGGCAACTGGAGAAAAGATGAGAGGGTGAAAAAACATCCCACATGGGTGATCTGACAGCTTTCTCTCCTAAGTCCCATTTATATGCCCTTAATGTCTTATAGCCAAACTCCTTTTAGAAACCACTCCTTTCTTTGCCTTCAGCAATCCCTGAAATTCCACTGGAAAAACTAAGATGCATTACACTTGATGCTTCTCTGTTGGATGGTTGATCTTGAGCCTGCAGGAAGCAAGCTGGCCCCAGACTTCTCCAAATCCATGTTTCTCTTCCTCCGATTCTTACGTGTCCAAAGACAGGGAACTACAGACACGCCTTTGTAGGAGGGTAAATGGTGTTCATCCAAAGACCAACGTCCCCTATGGGACCTAAAATAAAACTCGGAAGTCTCTAGTGTTTCTCTAGTCTTTTGATATTTGCACTATAACCATTTCCCTTCAAAGAGCTTTAAAATGTATGCCCAGCCTCTAGGAATTAGGAACATCTTCGCAGGACCCTCACCAGCGGGTTTCTGGATCTCTAAGGACTTGCCCTTATACGTATCAAACAGGTTGAGCGAGGAATACTTCTTTCCATCCTTCCCCTTGGCAGTCGGCCCCGAGCGATCGGACATTGCGCTGGAAGCTCATTGAGTACGTTGGGTCCTGCAGGCACCTCCCCCAAAACGTGCCGGAGCCTGTGGGCCAGACACCAAGTGTTTCAGTCTCTGCTCCCTTTACTAACTCCAAAAGAAACCTAGATGGTCCTTTTTGTTCTCATTAGGGACCCAGATATGTGGCCCTCTGGTGTCTTTGCCTCCAGCCTATTCAAAGTCCCCAGTCCCTTAAACTCCCACAGAGCCCAAATGCCATGGTGTCTCTTTCCCCCAGACACCTCTTGCCAAGCAAATCCAGATAAAAAATTTAGTATCCTCCTAGTAGTAAACACACTCTTCCTTTTGTGCCAGGCTATAAAGGGTAGCAGCTACTTCATTATCTCTCTTCATAATCTCTTCTCCCCCCACAGAAATCATTCCAGAGATGTACAATAAAACATGACAAGTCCCAGCCTTAGACAAAAGCAGAAAAAGGCATAAAGCTCCATTCTGCAAGTAACAGAACTTCAGATCCCCCACTTATTAGACCACCAACTCCCTAACTGCACCCCAGGTTCCTTTCCCAGAAGGTTCACTCCCATCTGGGGAGGTTTGCACAAAGGTATGCTGGGAGTTTAACAATTTTACGAGCTTGCTCAGCCAGACTGAGGGCTGGTGCCAGGTAATTCCTTATGGAACAACTGGGGCTCTAGATACTCCCAAGCTACAGAACCCCAAGTATTTGGAACATTCACCCCATCATTTCCTGCACTTGCCCCTATCCCAGTTCCTGGAAAAAAATCTTGTGTCAAGATGAAATGAACACTGCTGGGCTCTGACTAACCCTATGTAGATGTGAGAAAAACAACATTATGGAGCTACCTCAAGCACACTCCATAATCATAGGGCCAAAACCAGAACCAACTTCATTTTCCTACCCTCAGTAAGAATATCCATCAGCAGTCATTTCTTTCCCCAATATCCCTTCCTCCCTAAGCAGGCCAAACTCTGCATCATCAGTCAGTTCCTGAGTGACCAGGCATTCATTTATAGGAAAGAATGGCGTACAGGAAAGAGATGAAGGTGGTGGGAAATCCAGGCAAACACAGGGCAAAAAGTGGGTAAAATCAGGATGAAAATCAGGGAGAACTTTAAGACAGGTAAGATGAGGGAATGGGGGTTGCTCTGTAGGTGTTTAAAGACTCCGAATGTTTGAAAATAAATATATGAAAGAAAAGGACACAGAAGAATAGTGGAATAACACTAATAAAGAAGGATCAACACGAAAGCAGGTGGAAAATAATACACTCAAGCAGAAACGGTAAAGACAGAACAAAGTAAAAGGGCAACGTCAAGACACCCAAGAAGAAAACAGGGGTTGAGTCACAGAGGGGAAAAGACACAGGAAAAACTAAAAAGCAGAGGAAGACTGAGGAACGTAAAAATCAAGGATGCAGGATAAAAACAGGGTTCCAGGGTGGGAGTGACTCGACGCGAACAGGGGGGTCAAGAATGGGGAACCCAAGCACTGGTAGATGGTGGAGGGGGTCCAATATGGAGGAAAGGAGACACTCCGAGGATCGTCGGGCGCGGCCCACCCCAGAGCGGCGGTAGCGAAGGGGACCCACAAATTGGGGTGAAGAGGCCAAGAGCGCAACGGATGGTGTGGAGTTACCGGCCCAAGAAAGGGGTCACTCCAAGAAACCAGGACAGTGGGTGATTAGGGGCAGGGCATACACTCTGTGTGAGGGGTTGGAGGTGCGGGTACCAAGCTGGGGGTATCGGAGGGGGAGGGGCAGGCAAGCCCCAGCAGCAGGAGGACAAAATGGCGGCGGCTAATGGCAGCTTCTCCTCCCCCCGGCCCGCCACTGCCGCCGCCGCCGCCGCCGCCACCACCGCTCCCGCGCCGGAAAAGGGCGTTAGCACTCGGCTCCCCAGACTCACCTGGCCGGGTGCGCGGGGGTCCGGGACCGGGGCCTAGGGGCTCCCCGAGGTGGGATGGCGGTGGGGCGGGGGCGGATGGCGGCGGATGGCGGCGGATGGCGCCGGGTTCGGCTCCTCCCGTCTCCCTCGCTCACTCCGCGGCTGGGCTCCGACTAACGGCCCATCCGGGCAACCGCCGCCCCCGGGAGCACCCCCCCACCTCCCGCCTCCCTCAGCGCACGACACGCCCCTTGATTTGCATAAAGGGCGGGGGCACTTCCCACCCTATCCTTCTTTACTTCGAGGGCTGTCCCTATTTAAAAAAAAAAAAAAAAAGCAGGGCGTGCGGAGCAGGCACAGGTTATTTGCATAAAGAGGAGGGACTTACAGGCGCTAGGACACCGGTTGGCTAAAGAGACGCGCCCCCGGCGTCGGCCGTTAAGACGCGTAGAGGGGGCGGGAATGCAGCGTCTGTCGGCCGGGCGGTTGGGGCGCAGAATTTGCACGACGAATAGGGGCGGGTGGAGGGGAGGGAGGAGAGGCGGAGCGTGCGTCGTGCGTTCGTGGAAAGATGGGAGCGGTGAGACGTAGGGATGCGAAGATGAAGGAAACGATGCAAGGCTGATAGTGCTTTCAGTGGAGGAGACCGAGCGAACGCAGGGGACAGAAAGGATTAGCTGCCGGAGGGCGGAGCCTAGATAATAGGGAAGAGTCCCCGACACACGCGTCCATTTGTAAAGGGCGAAAGCTCCAGAGGGGTGGGGCCTTCTAGTTATTAAATCACGTCATGCAAATGAAGTGGATAGACAGGCCAATCCTGAGGTCCAGGGGAGTGTATCGTCGGCACCGTGCACTGTAGGCATTCTTTTGATAGTTCTGTTTATTTGCATAATACATGCAAATCATTTGAACAAAGATAGGGTAGGAATAACCTCTTCATTAGCATATCAGCAACCAATGACTAAGACATTTAATTTTATAACAATTTTCATGAATGTATTTATATATCTGATACTATTGGCAGTTTGTATTCTCTTCACAATGGGTTTTACTCTACGAAATGCGGTACTAGTTTCCTCCTTTGTCTTCTATTACTGTGCTCCAATCAGACCTACTAACCGTTCAGTAAATCCTTCGACAACTGTTATGAAGCCGCCGGAGACATCCACAATACATTCTGGAAGTAGAGGAATACAATCAGATCCTGCCTGGGGAGGTTCAGAAATGCTTCTAGAAAAACTTGACTCTTACTAAAAAATGTGAAGAACTAGTTAGGATTTAGCCAAGTTTGAGGAAAGGGTGCACAGCTCAGGCCCAGTGAACTGATGAGCAG
This sequence comes from Prionailurus bengalensis, assembly GCF_016509475.1. NCBI lineage: Eukaryota > Metazoa > Chordata > Mammalia > Carnivora > Felidae > Prionailurus > Prionailurus bengalensis. The sequence continues at coordinate 409,376 of NW_025091153.1, read as the reverse complement.
AGGCATGGTTTTAGGGATCTGTGCCTCAGCTGATGTGACTAAATTAAGAGACTGCCTCTCTAGTATGGAAAATTAGAGCAGAAAAATTAGCAAGAACCAGGTAAGAATTTTATCCTGAGCTTCATTACAATAGTTGAGATGAGTTCAGTTCTTAAACATTCAAAATGATTCTCTTATCCCCTCTTCCAGGTCTCTTACCACAGCAAAATTTTTTGGAAGAGTTATCCATACTTACAGTCAGATTTCCTTTCTGCCATTCATTCTTTTTTCTTTTCTTTTCTTTTCTTTTTTAAAAATTTTTTAATGTTTACTTATTTTTGAGACAGAGAGAGACAGAGCATGAATGGGAGAGAGTCAGAGAGAGAGGGAGACACAGAATCCGAAACAGGCTCCAGGCTCTGAGCGGTCAGCACAGAGCCTGACGCGGGGCTCGAACTCACGGACCGCGAGATCATGACCTGAGCTGAAGTCGGACGCTTAACCGACTGAGCCACCCAGGCGCCCCTCTTTTTTTTTTTTTTTTTTTTTTTTTGAGCGAGATAGGGAGAGCGTGCAAGTGAGCAAGGGGCAGAGAGAGAGTATCCCAGGAGGGGCAGAGAGAGAAGGGGGGGCTTACCCTAAGTGGGGTTCATGTTCACCCAAAGTGGGGCTCATGCTCACGAAATGTGAGATTATGACCTGAACAGAAGTCATATGCTTAACAGACTGAACCACCCAGGCCCCCTTCTGTCATACATTCTTAAACTGACTCCAGTCAAGCCTTCACCCCAGCCCTTTACCCAACCTGCGTGTGTCATGAACATCAATCTCCTGACTTGAAATAGCATTTTTGTGCTGATGACTCCCAAATGCATATCTTCATCGCAGACCTCTCTCCCAAACTCCAGACTTGAAGACACATATATGTACTTGACATCTCCTATTGGGTATCTAATCATTTCTTTTTTTTTTTTTTTAGTGTTTTATTTTTTAGTTTTGAGAGAGAGAGTGCACGTGCCTGGGGAAGGGGCAGAAAGAGAATCCAAAGAAGGCTCCAGGCTCTGAGCTGTCAGCACAGAGCCCGTACTTACAAACCACGAGATCATGACCTGAGCTGAAGTTGGACTGAGCCACCCAGGTGCCCCTCTAAAAGAACATTTCAAAGTCAGTAGGTCCAACACTGAACATTTGATCTCCGGAACCTCAAAACCTGTCCTCTCCACATCTCAGCTGATGGAAATTAAAAATTACAGTTAAGCCAAAAACCCTGGAATCCTCATTGACTCCCTTCTTTATTTCACTCCCCACTTTCAATTAGACAGAAACTCCTGTCTTGAGAAAATACCTGGAATCCAGCTTTTTCACATACACTGCTTCTACCTTGATCTGAGCCACTCTCAATTTTCACCTGGGTTATAGCAACAGCCTCCTCACTTGTCCCTACCCCTGTCCCTACAGTCTGTCCTCTACACTGCACTCAGGGTGGACCTTTCCTCAAAGGAAGCCTCAAAGGACTCCCTTGCTCAAAGTCCTATAATGCCTCTGTTTCTCTCAAAGTCCTTGGAGTAGCCCGCAAGACCCTAAATGACTTGCCCCTTGATTTTATTACTCTCCCTACCTCTACCAGACATGTCTCACCTTGGGACCCTTTTGCTTCTCTTTCCTCTGCCAAGTTGGTTCTTCCCCCAGAAACCCACATGCCTCGCTCCTTTACCTCCATGAGGTCTTGTTCAGTGTTAGTCATCTTCTCAGTGAGGCCTACCCTGATCACCCATTCAAAATTTTCATCTTCCCTGACCATCCTGCTACATGTATTAGTTTTACCCGATTTTGTACTGTATCCACATAGAACTGTACAGTAAGGGTTCTTTTGCATCTGTCTTCTTTTGCTTAACATTATGTTAATGAAATTCTTCCACATTGTTGATGTAGTTGTACTTTGTTCATTCTCGTTGTTGCATAATAATAGTCTGAGATATGAATATAACCCAATTTATTTATCCTGGGTGAACGAATTATTTAAGCTCTAGATCCTTTGTATCCTCCCTAGTATCACCAGGGTTGTTGCAAAGATTAAGAGAATTAATATATGGAAAGCATTTAGGCTGGTATCTCACATATAGTAGGTGCTCAATAAAGTTAGCTATTGATTTCATTATATTCGGATATGTTATTCAACTTGAAATGACCTCTTCCTCATCTGAAGTCCCATACAGTTGTTACTGTAGCGCTCTTTAGGAGGCCAACCTGGCTTCACCATTGGGAAGAGCCAACAGTCTGTCCTCAGTACCTGAAACGAGCTGGGCTAATTGGATTACCTCTTCCTGGAAAGTCAGGAAATCAGAAGTAGTAGCCAGTAACTGGGAGTTGCTAAGTTAACTCATCTGGACACGTTGTGTTACACAAACTGGTCTGGATCACCCGGCAGAAGAACCAAGCGGCACTCGGAGATCTTGGAAGGAAGGAGGCTTATTTACAACGGTGGGCTCAGAGGAGATCATTCTCCAGAGATCTGAGCACAGAACATTAACAGAGGGGACAATTTATAGTCTGTTACTTCCGCATTCCTCATTATTGGCGCCTGAGGCGCCTGAGGCAAGCAGGGTGGGAAGAAGAACCCAGAAGGGAAGTCTTCAGGCAGGGACTGAAATTCCCTGATCAGTCCTGTCAGCCATCATATAACAGATTTTTCCCTATCAGTTGGAGGAAAGGTCCAGTGATAGCCTCACTGAAGGCTCAGGAACTCTGAGGTTCCTGCCTTTCCTGGGACTGGCTTTTTAATCCTTTCTGCTACCCAGGGATTCAGTATCCCCTGTATCTGTTCTCAATAACCTCCTAATAGAAGCCCCCTTTCCCTTCATTAAACTTAGTTTCTGCAGGTTGTTCCCCAAAAGGACCTCAGTGACTAATTTAACATTTAAATTATCAGTTGGTTAAACCTCTGACTTTGGCTCAGGTCATGATCTCACAGTTTGTGGGTTTGAGCCCCATGTAGGGCTCTGTGCTGACAGGTCACAGCCTGGAGCCTGCTTCTCCCTCTCTCTCTGCAACACCCCCCCCCCCCAACTCATGCTCTCTCTCTGTCTCCTTCTCTCCAAAATAAATAAACATCTTTTAAAAATTTACAAAGACTAGTAATGGAGAATATCAGTTCAAGGTAATCGTTGCTCGAGATGATTGCTGGCTCAGTCAATAATGTGACTCTTGATCTCGGGGTTGTGAGTTGGAGCCCTATGTTGGGTGTAGAAGTTACTTAAAAAAAATAAAATCTTAAAGAAAAAAAAAAGGTAATCCTTGCTCTTCCTTGTGGACCTGAGTGATTTTTTGTTTGTTTGCACACGTCTTTTTGTTCCATCTAAATTCCTTGAGATCAGGGCTATCATATATCTGGAATCTCCCTTGGAGTACAAAACCATCTGCTGTGGTTGACACTTTACAAAATTGTGGAAGGAGGGGCCCCCCTAGGTGGCTGGGTCAGTTAAGCCTCTGACTTGGGCTCAGGTCATCATCTCATTGTTTGTGAGTTTGAGCCCTATGTGAGGCTCTGCACTGACAGCTTCAGATTCTCTGTCCTCCTATCTCTCTCTGCCCCTCCCCCCCTCAAAAATAAATAAACATTTAAAACAAAATCATGGAAGGATTGTTCATTTGGGCAAATCCTCGCTGCTCTTCCCTCAAAGGGCCTCACTTCTCCCTAAACCCAGGATAAAATTCCCCCCAAACGGAGACCGAGCTGACTTGATCTGGAGAAGGAGGATAGTTTATTTAATTTAGTGTAACTGTGGCTCACAATTCTGTGTTCTTTTTCCATGCTGGGGTGATTAGGAACCCCATCAATCCCACCACATCTCCCCTACCATAAATCAGGGCAATTCAGAGATATTTCTCTTGGCTGGGGGACCTGCTGGCTTCTCCTGTTCTCTTGCTTTCTCCTCGTACATCAGGATCCTGGTTGAGATGGGAAAAGACAGAGGGATCAGGAGATAGCCTTCTCAAGAGAATACGTTTTAGGCTACTGTGAAAGTCTGGAAGGGGCGACTGGGTGTCTCAGTCAGTTGGGCAGCCAACTTTGGCTCAGGTCATGATCTCACAGCTCATGAGTTCGAGCCCCACATAGGGCTCTGTGCTGACAGCTCAGAGCCTGGAGCCTGTTTCAGATTCTGTCTCCATCTCTCTGCCCCTCCCCTGCTTGAGCTCTGTCTATCTGTCTCTCTCTCTTTCTCAAATGTAAAAAATAAAAAACATTAAAAAAAAACCTTTTAAGAAAGTCTGGAAGAGGATGGGGTTGTTATGGTGGGAGGAAGAGGAAGGAAAGTGGAGATGGGAGAACTTGGGGCTGTGGGGACTAGAACAAGGGGTAGGGATAGGAACTTGGAAGGATCCCTCAAAGAAGGGAAGAAATGGATGCTGAGTAATGTGTAGGTGAGCCTGGAGACGGGGATAGGGGTGAGGGGAAAACAGGTAAGTATAGGAGAGATTGGAACTGGACCCTCACATTTTTAGGATGGCAGATCTCTTTCCCAACATCATCTTGAGAAAGTCAGAGTAGCTGAAAGTCTCCCCAGAGCCGCTGGACACCTCCCTGATTAGTTTCTTCAGCTCCAGGTGGGTCTTGGGGACCCCGAGTTTTTCCAGCATTCGCTTCAGGGACATGATATCTAGAGGCAGAGGATGGGGGTGAGAGGAGAGGAGCCTCTGTCTCTCTCTGTCTTCACCTTCACATTCCCATTCTCCTCCCTCCTACTCTGGTAGCTGGGCCCTCTCCCAAACCACTAAGAACTGCAGGAGACACCTCCCTCTTCCTGGGTCTGCACACTTCCCCAGATCACTCTTTTCTCACCGATATCTCCGTTTCCATTCAGGTCAAACTCCATGTATTTCTCTGGGTGAGGGGAGAAAGCAGATAGGGTCAGCGCTGGCTGGAGGGTCCATGGGAGGGGGCACGGCAGGGGATTGAGAAAGGAGTTGCTAACCAAGCCCTAGGTGGGGAAGATGTGAAAGGAGGAGGTAGGGCAGCCTGAGGAAGTGCGGGTCGGGTAGAGGGGCCCTGTTAAAGTGTAGGGAAACAGAGAGGGTGCTGGGCAGGGCAGCCCAAGGAAAGGGACGGCAACTAGGGGGGCAATAGGGGCAGCCTCCCTTCTTCCCACCACAAATGTAGATTTTGTGTCTCTGCTGTCCCTTCTCTGTCCTTGGGGAAATCCTGCCCTCCTCACTCCCCCCCTCCCTCCCCCCCGACAGTTTTCCCCTCACTCTTGAAGGCTTCCAGTTTGGAGAGTAGATCCTCATCACTGCTATATTTGGGATCATCCAGGAATTGCTGTTGGGGGGGGGGGGGACAAGAGGCAGGATAGGTCCCCTGGTCCAGGGTTCCCTTCCCACAGGCCCTGCCCCCTTAGATCTTCCTTTTACCTTGTTGATTTCATCCAGTCTGTCTTCCTGCTGGGCCTTCAGCAGCCCGAAGGCTTTTCCTCCTGAGGGGGCACAAAGGTTAATGCTTCCTTACCTCACATTCCTCTTCTTACCCTCACACCCGCCCAGGGCCATCACATTTCTGCCTTCCTAGGCCTGCTCACCACCCCCTAGCCCCCGCCCAGGTCTGTCCATCTCTTTACTCTTATTTTAGGCTCTGCCGATTCTACCTTCCCTACCTTGTAAATCTCTGGTGTGGCTCATAGCTCAGCAGCTGCTGGAGAGGCCGGTGGACTGGTGGGTACAGACTAAGCTGGCGCCCTCTCTGTCTCCTCTCCCATCAGCCTCTTCTGACGCCTCCCTCCCAGACTTCCCCTTTCCCCTTATTCGCTTTTCCTCTAGTCCCAGGCTTCACTTCCCCATCAGCTTTTGCTGACAAGAGCACCCCAGAAGGAAGGGGGGGGGGTGCTGCAGGATGGAGAAGAGAAAATAGCATTCTCCCAAATTCCTCTTAAGGTGAGCCCAGTGTGTGCATGAAAGAAAGAAGCCTTGGGGGCGCCTGGGTGGCTCAGTCTGTTAACTCTCGGACTTTGGCTCCGGTCATGGTCTCCCAGGTTCATGAGTACAGCCCTGCATCAGGCTCTGTGCTGATAGCTTGGAGCCTGGAGCCTGCTTCAGATTCTCTCTCTCTCTCTCTCTCTCTCTCTCTCTGACCACCAACGCTCATACTCTGTCTCTCTCTCTCTCAAAAATAAATCTTAAAAAAGAAGAATAAGAAAGGAAAGAAGCCACTGGAAGTATGGCGGTAGGGAGGGACGGAGGAGTATTTATTCTCAGGAACAAATGGTCTTTGAACAGGTCCAGAGGGTCAGGTAACCCTCAAGGCTTGCATTTTCTCAGGTTTCATGAGTCTGGGTATGCAGGTTCGGAGAGACAGCTGAGGAAGGGCTGACTGAATTTTTCTAGGCCATGAATGGGAGAAAAATCTGAAGTCCACTGGCACATCTGGGAGGAATGCAAGATGTGAGGGATCAGAAAGGGAGAGAAGCTTCACTCTCTGGTCTGGCAGTTCCACGGAGGCACTTGGAAATGTGGAAATGTCTAACAAACGAGTTTTTTTTTTTTTAATCTTTATCATTTATTTTTGAAAGACAGAGACAGACAGACAGACAAAGCTTGAGTGGGGGAATGTCAGAGAGAGAGGGAGACACAGAATCTGAAACAGACTCCAGGCTCCGAGCTGTCAGAACAGAGCCCCACGCGGGGCTTGAACCCACAGACCACAAGATCATGACCTGAGCCGAAGTTGGACGCTTAACTGACTGAGCCACCCAGGTGCCCCCAAATGAGTTTTATTTGTTCACTTTAGGATGTGCACTGTAACCCACTCATCTTATCTCCTTTGAAATAAATAGTGAAATCTACAGAGCTCAGGAATTTGAGAATTTAAGTGGATTCTTTGGAGGAACTGAAAGTGTTACTGAGAGAGACAGCATTTGTAGACACAAGAGCCAGGAGGTGAAGCCAACATTAGGGATGTGTGGGGGGGGGGGGGGGGGGGGGATGCCAGTCACCGTGGGTTCAAGAGAGTGGATAAGTAACTTCTAATAAATGTCTTCACTACATATATATGCTTTCCTTTTTTTGCTGTATGGGTAGTTGCTTCTAGGGGAGGGGAGGATAGTGCATTCCCCTCACTGAGACATTTTGTTCAAACTCCCCACCCAGAGCTCTACCCACCCTGCCCCAGCATTGATGGAGACACCTTTCCTTCTCCTCTTCCTTCCACCTTATTTCCCTTTCTGCAGCCAGGAGTATTTACTTCTCACTGCCCTCTCCCTGACCCATGCAGGTCAGGGGAGATGCTGGGGTGAACTCTGACTTTTTGACTTCCCTTTATTGCACCTGCCTCTAACCCTTCAGAGAAAGCTGCAACCCTGCACTCAGGTCTCAGCGCCTAGTGGGGGGAATTCATTTCCTTATTCATACATTTATTCAACAAATATTTATCAAGTACTTACTATATGCTAGCTCAGTGAACCAAACAAATGTCAGTTCTTGTCCTCATGGACAGTGTAATTGCGGCAGACAGACAATAAAAATAAATATATTAGGGGACCTGAGTGACTCAGTAGGTTAAGCACCCGACTTTGGCTCAGGTCATGGTCTCGTGGTTAGTGAATTGGAGCCCCGCATCAGGCTCTGTGCTGACAGTTCAGAGCCTGGAGCCTGCTTTGGTTCTGTGTCTCCCTCTCTGTCTCTGCCCCTCCCCTGCTCGTGCTCTTTCTCAGTCTCTCAAAAATAAATAAGCTTAAAAAATTTTAAAAATAAATAATTAAATATATTAGAGGTATCTGGCTGGCTCAGTCAGTGGAGAATGTGACTCTTGATCTCTGGGTTGTGAGTTTGAGCCCCATGTTGGGTATAGAGATTACCTAAAAATAAAACATTTTAGAAATGATAATCATTAAAGGTGGCAGGAACCTATGCGGAAAAACAAAGTAGGGAAGGGGGACAGGAAGTGCTGTGGTGGACTGTAGTATTAAATAGGGTGATCAGGAAGCCTTCTCTGAGAAAATGATATTTGAGCAAAGATTTCAAGGAGCTATGGAAATAAGCCCTGTGGCTATATGGGAGAGGAGCATTTCAGGCAGAGGGCACAGCAAGTGCAAAGGTCCTGAGGTGAGAATATGTCTGGCTATCTGGAGTATTCATGAAGCAGCAGGATGGCCAGTGTAGCTGGAGCCAGGTGTGTGAGGGGAGACGGCCAGATTGTGTAGGGCTTTATAGGCCATTGGGAAGACTCTGGTCTGTATTTAGGGTGTGACTGCCTTCTAGACTGTTCTTTCCATCAAGGATGGTTTGGCAGACTACCACAGTGGGATAGAGCTTAGATGCTCAGAGAAATGTCTGGGGATAAAGTGTCCCTGCTCTGACGTAGGACAAAAGTGAAGAGAAAGACTCTTTTGAAGGGCAAAAGGGTAGAGAACAAATCCCAGCCAGAACACAGCTGTGGGGAAAGCCTGTGAAGAACAGACATGCAAGAAGACATCTCCCACCCCATCTCAGAGCGCTGCCCTCTCAACTGCAGAGAAGACTAGCTCATAGTAGGTAGGGGTAAAGGGAAGGTGGGGCTTCTGGGCACAGGTGGGAAATAGCTGTAGGGGTGCATTTAGGGGCTTGCTGCAAGGAATCCACAAGAACTTGGACATAGGGGAAGTAGATAGCTCTCTGACAGGCTGCAAGATCTAGAACTGAGCTGAGATGTGCAGAATCCCCTTAAGATAGTGGCTGTCAGTGAGTGGCCCTTCCACCAGCATTAACATAGAAGCAAGTTAGAAATGCCCCTTGTTGGGCCTCAGTGCAGACCTACTAAATCAGAAACAGTGGGGAGTGGTCCTAACACACTAGCTTTTTAACAAGTGCCTCGGGTGATGCTGATACACCCTCAAGAGAGCCACTGCCCCAAAGCAACAGAGGTGCCCAAGCCTGCAAGGCTTGCTGAACCCAGGCTGGAGGTGTCAACTTAGCTTAAGCTTGGTTTAGAGGTCAGCCTCAGAGGAAGAAAAAAAGGAGGAGTCACTGAGGCCAGAGTGTCCAGCCAAGGAGTCAGGGAGATGATGCTGAGCTGGCTCAGGAAATGACCCATTAGATGGGGCACCTGGGTGGCTCAGTCAGTTAAGCCCCGACTTAGGCTCAGGTCATGATCTCACAGTTCGTGGGTTCGAGTCCTGTGTTGGGCTCTGTGCTGACAGCTCAGAGCCTGGAGCCTGCTTTGGATTCTGTGTCTCCCTCTCTCCCTGTCCCTCCCCTGCTCATGTGCATGCTCTCTCTCTCTCTCTCTCTCCCTCTCTCAAAAATAAGTAAACATAAAAAAATTAAAAAAAAAAAAAAAAGAAACGACCCACTAGAACCCCATGAGAACCCCATGAGATTAGAATCCCATATGAAAGTAGCACTGTGTTGCTAAGGGCCCTTGTTATGATTCCGTGCTCTCCTGGGTAACTGCTGCTTAGAATTAGGCTCCACGGAGTGTGCTTACAGGACAAAAAATATACTAGCCAGAAAACTTGTCTGTGTGTGTGTGTGTGTGTGTGCTGGAAGTCTTCTGTTTGCCCCTCCGCTCTCCCTCTCCCACACTGCTCTCTGCCCTAGGAAACTGACCTGTACAGACCACACCAAGGGCACCTCTGGCTTCTAGCCAGTTTTGGCTGATGGAGAGCCTGGCACATTACATGTATTGCCTTGTCAAAAACCACATCACAGTTTAAAGTTCTTTGTAAGTTTATTTAATTTAATTTATTTTTTAATGTTAATTTATTTTTGAGACTGTGTGAGAGACGGAGTGCAAGCAGTGGAGGGATTGAGAGAGGGAGACACAGAATCCGAAGCAGGCTCCAAGCTCCGAGCTGTCAGCACAGAGCCCAATGCGGGGCTCCAACTCACAAACCGCAAGATCATGACCTGAGACAAAGTCGGACACTTAACTGACTGAGCCACTTAGGCGCCCATATTTATTTACTTTTTAAATGTTTATTTAAGTAATCTCTACACCCATTTGCGGCTCAAACTCATGACCCCAACTTCAAAACTCCCATAGTCTACCGACTGAACCGGCTAGGCACCTCCACGGTTTAAAGTTCTTGGGGTGCCTGGGTGGCGCAGTCGGTTAAGCGTCCAACTTCAGCCAGGTCACGATCTCGCGGTCCGGGAGTTCGAGCCCCGTGTCAGGCTCTGGGCTGATGGCTCAGAGCCTGGAGGCTGTTTCCGATTCTGTGTCTCCCTCTCTCTCTCCCCCTCCCCTGTTCATGCTCTGTCTCTCTCTGTCCCAAAAATAAATAAACGTTGAAAAAAAAAAAAATAAAGTTCTTATTTAAGGGGCGCCTGGGTGGCTCAGCTGGTTAAGTGTCCCAACTCTTGATTTTGGCTCAGGTCATGATCACGGTTTGTGAGTTCAAGCCCCACGATGTGCTCTGTGCTGACAGCTCAGAGCCTGGAGAGCCTGCTTTGGATTCTGTGTCTCCTTTCTCTACCTCTCCCCCGCTCATGCTTTCTCTCTCTCTCAAAAATAAATAAACATTAAAAACATATTTTTAAATAAATAAAAAACAAATATCTTGTCTTTTAGGGGTGCATGGGTGGCTCAGTCACTTGAGCTTCCAACTCTTGATTTTGGCCCAGGTCCTGACTCCAGAGTTGTGAGATCTAACCCTGCATGGGGCTCTGCACTGAGTGTGGACTTTGCTTAAGATTTTCTCTCTCCCTGTCCGTCACTTCCATTCACTTGCTCTCTCTCTAAAAATAATAAGGGGCACCTGGGTGGCTTGGTTGGTTAAGCATCCAACTTCGGCTCAGGTCATGATCTCACAGTTCATGAGTTCAAGCCCTGCGTCTGGCTCTATGCTGACAGCCCGGAGCCCAGAGCCTGAAGCCTGCTTGGAATTCTGTGTCTCCCTTTCTCTCTGCCCCTCCCCTGCTCACACTCTGTCTCTCTCTCTCAAAAAATAAATAAACATTTGGGGCACCTGGGTGGCTCAGTCGGTTAAGCGGCCGACTTCGGCTCAGGTCATGATCTCGTGGTCCGTGAGTTCAAGCCCCGCGTCGGTCTCTGTGCTGACAGCTCAGAGCCTGGAGCCTGTTTCAGATTCTGTGTCTCCCTCTCTCTGACCCTCCCCTGTTCATGTTCTGTCTCTCCCTGTCTCAAAAACAAATAAAACGTTAAAAAAATTTAAAAAAATAAAGAAACATTAAAAAAAATTAAAGACAAGCACTTTTGTTAAAAATAAACAAACATAAAAATTAAAAAATTACAAATGTCTTTTATTTAATGTGGCAGTAAATAACTGCATGATTTATCCTATTGCAACTTTTTATTTTTTTATTAAAAATTAAAAAAAATCTTTATTTATTTTGAGAGAGAGAGAGACAGAGCATGAGCAAGGGAGGGGCAGAGAGAGAGGGAGACACAGAATCTGAAGTAGGATCCAGGCTCTGAGCTGTCAGCACAGAGCCAGACGTGGGACTTCAACCCATGGACTGTGAGATCATGGCCTGAGCCAAAGTCGGACGCTTAAGTGACAGAGCCACCCAGGCACCCCGATTGCAACTTTTAAAAAAGTGTTTATTTTGAGAGAGAAAGAGAATGGGGGAAGAGCAGAGAGAGAGGGAGAGAGAGAATTGCCTGCAGGCTCCGCACTGTCAGCGCAGAGCCCAACTCGGTGCTTGAACTCAGGAACTTTGAGATTATGACCTTACCCGGAATCAAGAGTCAGACACTTAACCGACTGAGCCACCCAGATGCCCCACAACTTTTATTTTTGAAGATTTTATTTATTTATTTATTTATTTATTTATTTATTTATTTTTAGTAATCTCTAACCCAAGGTGGGGCTTGAATTCACAATCCGGAGATCAAGAGTCACATGCTCATCCACCTGATCCAGCCAGGCGCCCCTCTATTGCAACTTTTAATTAATATTTTTGTAACTATAATGGGTTTACTTTGTTATATATTTTTTATTTTATGCTTTACCAGAATGCCAAAGACATCTGCAGTACAAAATGAGTTAGAATCTCTGCCGTAATCTTTTTCTTCCCTCATTCCTTTGAACCTGGGGTGGTAATATCCCTTGTGATTCCCCTCTACCCCACTGACAGGTTTGTAAATAAATGAGCTCCTCAACCTAATTTGAGGGTGCTGTTTCCTGTGTTCCCCCAGACTCTGACTGATGCCGTGTGCACACGTCTGTATGGAGGGAGTGTGAGGGTCTGGGGAGAAATGGATTTCTGCAGCTCTGTTTCTCACTGTCAATGGGTTTCCTGGCGTGTGCACCAGACCCAGGGGCTTAACAAGATGCTCTCCTTGAAGCCAGGTGAAAACCTCGGCCTTACTGAAAGGCTTTTCTTTTCTAAAAAGCCTCCTTGTAGGGCTTTGAGGGGAGCACAGCAGCAGTTTACTCCTAAATTTCACCTCTTGTCTCCTGGAAACCATACAGAGCGATAAGGAGATTGGTGTCTCACACACTCACACACACGCACACTACATTTTCACTGAAACTAGGACACCCGACACACCTACAACTCCAAATTATGAGTACGTGTGCCCAAATTCCACACTGAAAAGGCAGAGGCAGTCCCCAGCAACGTGTCAGGGAAGATTAGGGAGAGAAGGAGGGTCCAAGTGACAGCTCTGAAAAAAACAAATACTTCTTCCTGGGAGGAAGGGCATCACCCAGAGAAGGAAAACCTGAGCGCAGGGCTGATTAAATGGACTCGAGTATTGGTAAAAGGTGGAGAGAGAATGTTTTAAAGGAGGGAGAATGTCAGCTCCTGCGCTGACAGTGCGGACGGAGCCCGCTTGGGATTTTCTCTCTGCCTCTCTGCCCCTCCCCTCCTCTCTTGCTCGCAAGTGTGTTCTTTCTCTCTCCCTCAGTATAAATAAATAAACATTTTAAAAATAAATAAAAATAACTAAGTGCCCGAAGGGACCCAGAGGTGGCAGATATCAGAAAGTGCCAGCAAAATTCTTTTATTTTTTAAAATTTATTTAAAGTTTATTTATTTATTTAGGGGGAGAGAGAGAGAGAGAGAGAGAGAGCAAGAGAGAGAAAGTGGGGAAGGGACAGAGAGATAGGGAGAGGGAGAATCCCAAGCAGGCTGGGAACCATCAGAGCAGAGCCCAACAAGGGGCTTGAACTCCCAAACCACGAGTTCATGACCTAAGCCGAAGTCGGACACCCAACAGACTGTGCCCCCAAATTCTCCTTAATGTTAAATGCATCACCCAAACATTATGCACACTTGGGTGATGACGGCCTGTGAGGCCTCCTGGGAAATAAAGAAGCGTCAGGTTGGGGGTAAACACTTGCTTACTAGGAGACGCTCTCAGATGCAGAGAAGGTAGTGGCCGTATAGGAGTGCCAAATTAGAAAAAAATTTTTTTAAGTTTATTTATTTATTTTGAGAGAGACAGAGACAGCGTGAGTAGGGGAGGGGCAGAGAGAGAGAGAGAGAGAGAGAGAGAGAGAGAGAATCCCAAGCAGGCTCCACACTGGCAGCGCAGAGCCTGAGGCAGGGTTCAACCTCAGGAAACCCTGAGATCACAACCTGAGCCGAAACTGAAACTGAGACTCAGTAGCTTGACTGACCGAGCCACCGAGGCACCCTAGGGGTGCCAAATTTTAAGGAAATAATCCACTGTTATGGCAAAAGTGGAGGAGCCCTTGAACTTGTAAATCTGGAAATCCATATTGGACCCTCTCCTCACCCCCCCTCACAAGGCACTCCTGACAACAGTTGAGAAAACTCGATCTCATTTAAATATGAGTGACGAAAAGAAATGAACATTTGAAGAAAAAAAAAAGCACTTGGCTGGCTCAGTTGGTAGAGCATGACTCTTGAACTCAGGGTCCTGAGTTCAAGTCCCACATTGGACATACAGTTTCTTTAGAAAAAGAAAAAGGAAAAAAAAAAAAAAAGAAAAAGAAATGAACAAAGACTGTATTCCATTAGCTATGAGAAAAAAGGTAAAAAAAGAGCAACACAATTTACTGACAGATGACAACGCACCAGAAATACATGGCCAAAACCTCGTGGAAATTGTAACCCAAAATTCCATCATGAATTGAAACACAACAAAACTTGGTGTAGCCTTTTAGCAATGAAGGAAGGACACACATCAGAAATACAAGTACTCAGAGAACAGATGATATATAACAAGAGGGTATGAATGCGAACAGGAAGAAAGATGCAGAAGAAAAATACAAAACTATTTCAAAAGTGAACACTAGGGTGCCTTAGTGGCTCAGTGGGTTGAGCGTCAGACTTCAACTCATGTCAAGATCTCGCAGTCAGTGAGTTGGAGCCTGTTGTTGGGCCCTGTGCTGACAGCTCAGAGCCTGGAGCCTACTTCAGATTCTGTGTCTCCTCCTCTCTCTACCCCTCCCCACTGGTGCGCTCTCTCACTCTGTCTCTCAAAAATCAATGTTAAAAAAAATAAAAACAAAAGTGAACACTAAATTTCATGGGAGAATAAAGACATACATTCATAATTGCTTTTTTTTCATTTTTTTAATGTTTACTTATTTTTGAGACAGAGAGACAGAGCATGAACAGGGGAGGGTCAGAGAGAGGGAGACACAGAATCCAAAGCAGGCTCCAGACTCTGAGCTGTCAGCACAGAGCCCGACACAGGACTCGAACCCACGGGCTGTGAGATCATGACCTGAGTCAAAGTCGGACGCTTAACCAACTGAGCACCCAGGTGCCCATAATTTTAAAAATCATAAATGACTTGTGAAATGGGTTTTTTCCTGCTTATAGAGTTTGAGTAGTTATCATGAACAAAATCTGTCAACCGCTTTTATTGTATTGACTGCGATGGTCAGATGGATTTTCCTCCTTAATCTCTTAATGCAATGAATTGCATGAACAGAATTAGAAATTGCATGAATAGTGAATTACTTTCCTAGGATAAACACTGGTTAGGTTGTTTTGTATTATTTATTCAATTTTGGTTTAGGTTTTTAAATATTTTTATTAAGTTCTTTTTTTTCTTGCATCTATATTCATGAGTGAAATTGTTTTATAATTTTACTTTCTCAATTTGCCCTTGCCTGGCTTTTGTATGAAGATTACATTAATCTCATGAATTAAGTTGAGAAACTTTTCCTGTTTCCTGACAGCTAGAATAATTTTTATATGACTGGAATGATCTCTGGTTTGGAAGTTTCATAACTATCTGGGTTTGGTGATTTTTTTTTTGATGGCTAAATTTTTTTTCTAAGTTTATTTAAGTAATCTCTACATTCAACATGGGGCTCGAACTCATGACCCCAAGATTAAGAATCACATGCTCTTCTGACTGAGCCAGGCAGGCACCCCACTGGTGGCTAAATTTTTTTTTTTATAAAGTTTTTATTTATTATTTATTTATTTTGAAAGAGAGAGAGAGAGCGCAAATGTGGAAAGGGCAGAGAGAGAGAGGGAAAGAGAATCCCAAGCAAGCTTGGTCTTGTCATCTTGGGGCCTGATGCAGGGCTTGGGCTCAAACCCACAAACTGTGATATCATGACCTGACCCAAAATCAAGAGTCACGCTTAAGTGACTGAGCCACGAAGGCAACCCTGGTCAGAGATTTTTTAATATTAGTAGCCTTTGTAAATATATATATTTTTTCTGCTCTATTTTTTCTTTTCTTTTCTTTTTTTAAATGTTCGTTTTATTTTTGAGAGGGGTGGCAGAGGGGCAGAGAGAGAGGGAAACCAAGAATTCGGAGCAGGCTCTGTGCTGTTAGCACAGAGCCCAACGAGGGCTCGAACCCATGAACCATGAGATCATGACCCGAGCAGGAGTTGGATGCTCAATCCACTGAGCAACCCAGGCACCCCTCTATTTTCTTCTATATTTCATTAATTTTTTTTAATTTTTTAACGTTTATTTATTTTTGAGACAGAGAGAGACAGAGCATGAACGGGGGAGGGTCAGAGAGAGAGGGAGACACAGAATCGGAAGCAGGCTCCAGGCTCTGAGCCATCAGCCCAGAGCCCGACGCGGGGTTCGAACTCACCGACCGCGGGATCATGACCTGAGCCGAAGTCGGACACTTAACCGACTGAGCCACCCAGGCGCCCCTATATTTCATTAATTTAAAAAAATTTTAAAAAAAAAATTTTTTTTTTTTCAACGTTTATTTATTTTTGGGACAGAGAGAGACAGAGCATGAACGGGGGAGGGGCAGAGAGAGAGGGAGACACAGAATCGGAAACAGGCTCCAGGCTCTGAGCCATCAGCCCAGAGCCTGACGCGGGGCTCAAACTCACGGACCGCGAGATCGTGACCTGGCTGAAGTCGGACGCTTAACCGACTGTGCCACCCAGGCGCCCCTAAAAATTTTTATTTGAAGGCAAACCATAAGAGACTCTTAAATACTGAGAATAAACTGAGGGTTGATGGGGGGTAGTGGAGGAGGGGAAAGTGGGTGATGGGTATTGAGGAAGGCACCTGTCGGGATGAACACTGGGTGTTGTATGGAGACAAATTTGACAATAAATTTCATATTAAAATTTTTTTTTTTTATTTGAGAGAGACTGTGAGTGGGGGCCGGGGTAGAGGGAGAGAGAGTCCTAAGCAACTGTGGGCTCAATTTCTATCTCACGAGTGTGAGATCACTACCTGAGCCAAAATCAGTTGCTTAAGCAACTGAGCCACCCAGGCTCCCCTATTTCATTAATTTCTAAAAGTATCTTTATTATTTTCTTTCTTAATTTTTTAGGATTGTTCTGTGCTCTTTTTCTAATTTCTTGAAATACCTGTCCAATTCAATGACTTTCGAATTTTCCTTCCTAATATACACATTTATTTTTTTCATGAATTGTTCTAGCTACATTCCATAGTTTAGATAGGCAGTGTTTTCACTGTCATTCAGTTCAAAATATTTTATTTTAATTTTTTTAAAGTTTATTTATTTTGAGAGAGAGAGACAGAGAGAGAGGGAGAAAACAAGTGGGGGAGGGGCAGAGAAAGGGAGAGACAGAATCCCAAGGACGCTCCATGCTGTCAACATAAAGCAGGATGTGGGGCTCAAAACCAGGAACCTTGAGATCATGTCAAGATCAAGAATCAGACACTTAACTGACTCAGCCACCCAGGTGCCCCCAGTTCAAATATTTTAAATTCTATTATAATATCTTGTTTAACATTTTCATTACAGGTAGATTTCTAAAGTTTAAAAGTACATTAAAAAACATTTTAAAAAATTTCCAAGCATATAATAAATATTCTTTGTTATTGTTCTTAAATTGTCATGGCTTTTGGGCAGCAATTGTGGTTTATATGATTTTGATTCTTTTTTTTCTAAGTGTCTATGTTGTACCTGAAAAAAAAATACATATTTTCTAGTTTTTCTAGGATCCTACATATTTCTTCTAGATCAAGCTTGTTAACTATCCAGTTTCACTCTTCTGTGTTGTTAGTAATTATTTGCCTGTTTGATTTGTCAGTTTCTGATGGATGTGAGTTAAAGTTTTCCTTTAATATTGTAGGTTAATTTTTTTTTTTTTTTAAAGAACCTTGTACTGAGAATCTGAGGGCATCTGGGAGTGGTCCCAGCCAGTCTGGTGGAGTCAGGGAATGCTTTTTGGTAGAGGTAGCAATGGGTCCCCAGAGGAAAAAAGGTGAGTGCGTTGCCAGCCTTGGCTCATTCCCCCACCCAGAGAGAAATGGGACGGGAAGAGAGTGAGATGGGTGGGGGAAAGAGATGTGCTGGAAGATGGGGAAACAGAAAGAATATAGAGAGAAATGGGGGAAGAGAGAGACAGGACTGGAGAGATAGGTACCTGGCACATGGTAGGCACTCACCAAATATTTGCTGAATGAATGAATTAGTGAATAAGCAAATGTATGTGTGTAGGGGTGAGGGGGGCTGGGTAAAGATGTGTAGAGAGATATAGGGTGTGGATAGAGAGATAGGGAAGAAACAAGTTATACGAATAAAGATAGTGAGAAGAAGGAGTTGTGGACACAGATGTGGGAGATACAAGAGAAGGGGAGAGGTGAAGAAAGACATAGGGAAGATGAAGACAGAATGTCTGGCATGTGGACGGAACTCAGTAAAAGCATTGTTGAATGAATGGTTGAGCCTCCACGCTTGGAGAGGGAGGTGTGGAATGGATATTGAGAAGAAACCACACTGTCCATTAGAGAAGCAATTGTACTAGTTTCGTACTGAGGTAACGAGGGCCTTGACTAGCAGTGAGAATTAAGAGGTGGGAAAATACCCAAGATATTTCAGAGGCAGAATGGACAGGATTTGGAGATAGATAGGATCGGGGAACTGAGGGAGAAAGTAGAAAAACACAAATCCCAGGGTTTTTTTTTTTATATTTAATTACTAATTTTTGAGAGACAGCACAAGCCAGGGAGGGGCAGAGAGAGAGAGAGAGAGAGAGAGAGAGAGAGAGAGAGAATCCCAAGCAGGCTCCAGACTCTGAGCTGTCAGCATGCAGCCCGACGTGGGGCTTGAACCCACAAACTGTGAGATCATGACCTGGGCCGAAGTCGCCCATATAAATCCCACGTTTTTACCTTAAGTGATGGGGTGGACTGTGTTTCCATTCACCGAGATGGGGAATATAGGAATCTGACCCAGTTTGGGTGGACACGGATGATTTTGAAATGCCTGTGAAATACTCTGGAGGAGATATCTAGAGGGCAGGTAGATATTTTGGACTCAGGTGTCAAGAAAGAGGCCTAAGGGGCACCTGGGTGGCTCAGTCGGTTAGGCGTCCAACTTTGGCTCAGGTCATGATCTCACGGTTTGTGAGTTCGAGCCCCGCATCGGGCTCTGTGCTGACAGCTCAGAGCCTGGAACCTGCCTTGGATTCTGTATCTCCGTCTCTATCTGCCCCTCCCCACTTGTGCTCTGTCTCTCTCTGTCTATCAAAAATAAATTTTAAAAAATGTAAAAAAAAAAAAAAAGAGGCCTGAGGTGAAGGTGTAGACAGAGATGGAGATACAGACTGGAGACTTGACAGGGAATAAGAAGTAGTAAAAACTGGCTACATACAACAAGATTGCCTAGGTGAGCCCCATGGTAAGATGCTCAAAATTTGTTGAATGAAAGTGAAAGAGAAAAAACTCAGAAGTCTCCAACAGCTGAATTGTGTGTGAAAGCACATGCATAGGTTACAGGAGTCTGGAGGGACTCAGGCCTGATCGATTTATGTCCCTGGGAAAGGGGAGGTAAGATTCCAACCATGGTAACATGATTTACGGTGTAGGCCATGTAGAATCAAGGTGGTGGTTGGAGTAGACAAGGTAGAGCAACTGTGAAATTAGTGTATTGAAAGATCATTTGCAAGACATATGAGAATGTTCATACAACCAGTTGCACATCATTAGATGAGTGGATAAATAAAATGTGGTACATCTGTATTATGGAATACCACTTGGCAATAAAAAGGAACAGGCTACTGGGGCACCGGGGTGACTCAGTCAGCTAAGCATCAGACTCTCTCTGTCTCTCTCTTTTTAACGTTTATTTATTTTCGAGAGACAGAGAGCGAGTGGGTGAGGGGCAGAGAGAGAGGGAGACACATAACCCGAAGCAGGCTCCAGGTTCTGAGCTGTCAGCACAGAGCCTGATGTGGGACTCTAACCCAAGGACCGCGAAATCATGACCTGAGCTGAAGTCAGATGCTTAACTGACAGAGCCACCCACATGCCCCAACATCAGACTCTTCATTTCAGCTCAGGTTTTGATCTCATGGTTTATGAGTTTGAGTCCCACATGGGGCTATTCACTGACAGCGCGGAGCCTGCTTGGGATTCTCTGTCTCCTTTTCTCTCTGCCCCTCTCCTGCTGTCTTTCAAAAATGCATAAATAAGCATTAAAAAAAAAAACAACCAAGCTACCGATACATGCAACAATAAATGAATCTCACAGACATTATACAGAATGAAAGAAGCCATATGCAGGAGTGTGTACTGTATGATTACACTTACATGAAGTTCAAGAATAGAGGCATAATATAGGGATATAAACCTACAGAGGTATAAATCAGTGGTTGGTTCTGGGAGGGGAGAGGGATTGACCGAAAAGAGACATGGGGGAATTTTCTGGGGTGATGGAAATGATCTGTATCTCATTTGCAGTGTTGTTTACATGGATGTGTAGATTTGCCAGAGGATATCAAACTGTACATCTAAGATCTGTACATTTTACTGCAAAGAATTACACCTCAATGTTTAGAAATACCATTTACATGGACATTGAGTCTCCCAGAGAGATAGCAGAGGCTGGAACAGAGAGGAAGCTAGAGAGTTAGGTGCCTGCTCTTGGTGAATGTGAAGGAGATTAGACAATGAGGGCAAGGAGACTGAAGGTGGTGAGGTCCGATGCAGGAACCTCAAGAGTAGCTGTGGTTAGAGGTTGAAAGTAGAACCTGGGGGCCACAAATTAGTTGAAAATGTTTAAAAAGACTTGGCCAGAGGAGAAGTCCACCACATCTCACCACTACCAACACAGGAAGGAACCCCAGGTGAGGTGGGGTGGCTGTGCTAGGATTCCAGAGTTCCTTCTGTGTCTTCACCTCTTTTCCTGCTCTGAGCTCTGAGTTATTTGTTAATTGGTCCTGACCACCCTCAAGGCAGCCTAGAGTGAGGTGTTAAAGAAGCTGGATCAGAGGGGTGCCTGGCTGGCTCAGTCAGTAAAGCATGGACTCTTGATCTTGGGGTTGTGAATTCAAGCCCCGTGTTGGGTATAGAGACTACTTAAAAATAAAATCTTTAAAAAAAAAAAGTTGGTTTCAAATAAATAAATAAATAAGTTAGATCACAGATGTATATACATCCACTTCACAACTTCTTTATTCATTGGCTTTCCTCTTGAGTCCCTGGTAAAAAATTCCATCCTTGTGCTGATTAGTGCATCAGTTCCTGTCCTGCAGGTTAAAGTTCCTTAGAGAGTCTCAGAGTTATTGAAAAGGGTCCTTGAATCTACACTTCTACCAGGATTTATTGTAGATGGACTTAAAAAAAAAATCCAAGTACAATCTTTAGAATCCACAACATTTTTGGATATTGGAAATCTTAGGTACAGAAAAGAGGTAGAGAGAGCAAGATACCCTTGAGTTCAGGCAGAGCTTAACCATGGTCATCCTAGCCCCAGACTGGGGAGGGGCTAGGGACTAACATACACTGAGCATCCAGGACAGTGAAGTCTGGAAATTGACAGATGCTATTCACATTCACAGATGTGTAAGCAGGGGAACCAGGGCTCCAACTTAGGCTGACTTGACTTCAAAGCCGCATTGTCCTGAGACATGGAGCAGTGCCATGTGATTGAGCGTGTACTGTAGAAGTATGGAGTTTTATCTTCAGGCCAGTGGCGCTTCCCAGCCCTACAGCCCCAGTCCACTGGTGGTGATTTCTGCTCCCTCCTCAAGTTGCTTATCATAGTTGAGTAGAAGAAACCATTTCTTCCATATTGACTCTTTGGGATGGAGATGGTCTGTTGATAGGATGAGGCAAGGTAAGGGACAGGACAGAAGCTGGAATTCAGGCCCTTTTGAGAAAAACCACTTCTGGGTGTCTCAGGACTCCCCAGGCTCCATGACCACCAGGGGGCAGCCCTTGCCTAGCCATGACACCTCAATTCCACACCCTCAGGTTAGAGGCCCTGAAGAGGAAGCCAGTCTCCTGATGGAGAAAGATCAAGTCAGTCCTTCCCAGATTATGTGGCCTATGTTCTTGTGCAGGTGGTTCAGAGAGGTTAAATAATTTGTTCAAGATCATATAACTAGTTTGTTGGGGATTTTGCATTAGAACCCAGCCTGACTCCAAGCCAGCATTCTTAACCATGCGATTACTGTTTCCCCAAGACAAAACTCCAGATCACTGCAGGGAAGACTGGGAATTGCAATCCACGAATGTATTGTGAAACAGAGCTAGAAACAGGGACACAAAGGGAAGAAGATGTATTAATATAAAAGGAGCCAGAACTGTGGGGTGAGGGTTGTTAACCCTAACCCTAACCCTAACCCTAACCCTTTGTGCCCATGTCTCATGAGGAGCATTGTATACGTAACCCTCCTTTTCTAGGTGCTGTGCTATCTCATTTGGTGTGTAATGCATTTACAAGAATGTGTGGTATATTCTTGTACCATTCCCTATATAACCCTGGAGTTATGAACTCAATGTCTTTCCTTAGTGTCTGTAAGAGTATTTTTCATGTAATGAGCACTTGGTAGTTTCTCAAGAAATGCTAGCTAAGTAGTGAATAAAATAATAAATGAGTCGGTTTACTGGTGGGTGATAAGTGCTTGCAGAACACAATAGGGTAAAGCAGCCCTCAGCGAGAGGTATACTCCTTTAATGGAGACCTGAATATGAAAGAGTACAAATCTCTCCATCCCTTGCACTTGGCCAAACCACCCAAGTCCACACAATCTAAGTAAAACAGGTTGATTGCTATGCAAATGAACCTTCCAAACAAAGACCCTAGCAACCACCTGCTGCCACCACCAATCAGCTTGCTTCTCCTAATCCCCTCCATTATAGAATTTCTAGAGCAGCCTTGGGGGAGGGCCAGCCTAAAGGGAACAGATGGGATGGGCCTGGGCACTGCTGAGCCAAGATGAGGGGAAGTAGGTTAGCTCTGAGCCCAGGAGGGTTTCTGGAGCCTTATTCTGAGTAAAGCGTTGGTCTTCTTGAACCTCAGAAGATAGGGGAACCACATCCTGGTCTCACCCACCCACCCTCGTGTTAGCAGCCATCTAAGCCCCACCCTAGCCCTCAAACACTTGGGTCACTTGACCATGTTTTGCCCCTACCTCCTAGTGACCCAGATACTGCCATTAGCAGCATCCTCTCTCCTCAGGGAGGCAAGAATTTGATGCCTGAGGTCCTAGGCAGTTGAGGTCTTTGACAAGTGATGTGAGAGTCCCGTGTGTCATAGGAAGCTCCCCATCTCCATCTGGCAACCCTGGCCACGAGTAGTAGGTTGTTCTTTCTCCACCCAGAGCTTACCGCTCAGGTCCCCCTCGCCAATTGAAACAAACACCCTCTGACATGCCCCGGATGCTGTTGCTCATCGTTATCATGGTCCATCCAGGTGAGAGGGCTTTCTCCCAGAACCCTGAGGGGGTGTGCGGCTGGGAGGAGGGTGGATGGGGGGAGGCTGACCTGGAGGCCTGAGGGGAGTGGCCAGGAAAGGAAACTGGGAGCAGGTGGGGCCCTCCGTAAAGCTGATGCAACGCGGACACCCCCCAGTTCACAATTCCCTCCATGTCTCCGTGTTGTCCGCTGGGAGCGTCACTCCCCAGCTTCCATCCCAGAGGCCCTTTCTTCTCAGCTGCCACCCTAGTAAGATAAAGTTGAAAGAACCAGTATAAAGGGCTTAAAGAAGGAAGAGGTGAATTTTTTTTCTGAAGGGGTCAATTTTAATTTGATGAGCTTAATAAGCCTATTAAACAAGTCTTATTATCTAGGGTCTAGATGTAATTAGGAGTTTGGGAGACCTAATTAACTCTAAGGGAAGTTTCTTAATGAAACTGATTTTAATTAACTGAGAGACTTTAACTATGAGCCATATCCATTAACTACATGCAGTGTGGACTCCAGACCCAAAGTTTTAGCATCAGCTGGGAACCTGGGGCAAATTCTCAGGCCCTACTCTAAAACCACTGAGTAAATGTCTCTGGGGGTAGGGCCCAGGAATCTATTTGAACAAACACTCTGGGTGATTCCCATGTGCTCTCAAATTTGAGAACTTCTGAAATAGAAGAATGGCAGGTGAATTTCATCAACTAGAGAATCCAATTGGAGATTTTACTAATTGGTTTAATTCATCAATTTGGATGAGTTAGATAGGGATTTTCATCAATTATAGCCACGTCGTCACCAGAAGACTTAATTAGTTAATGCTCTTTAACAAAAAACAAAGTAGCAAGGGTGGTGTACTATATATAGTATGTCACTGGTGTGAAAATAATACCTGGAATAATATAGTTAATTATTAGTTAACTAGGGAGCCACGTTCATCAATGAACTTCAATTTTAATGTGACAGGTTAAATTTCAGCAAAAACCTACTAGTGAATGTAGCAGGGGAGTGATGGGAGGGGGCAAGGATGACAGTTGGTATAAGAAAGAATTTGAAAAACTAATTTTTATTATTTATTTATTTTAAATATTTTGTTAAAGGTTTATTTATTTTGAGAGAGAGAGAGAGAGAGCATGAGCAGGGGAGGGGAAGAGAGAGAGAGATAGAGTGAGAATCCCAAGCAGGCTCTGCACTGTCAGTGCAGAGCCCCACATGGGGCTTGAACTCACGAACTGTGAGATCATGACCTGAGCTGAAACCAAGAGTCAGGTGCTTAACTGACTGAGCCACCCAGGTGTGCCAATATTTATTTATTTTAGAGAGAGAGCATGATTGATTGGGGAAGAGGGACAGAGGGAGAGAGAGAGGTGGGGGGAGAGAGAATCTTAAGTAGGCTCCACACTCAGCACAGAGCACGACGTGGGGGCTCCATCCCATGACCCTGGGTCTGTGTCAAAATCAAAAGTTAGATGTTCAAGTGACTGAGCCACCCAGGTGCCCCCGAAAAACTATTTAAATAAGCAATGTTAAGAAATTAGCCTGGTGGAGAGAAAAGGGTTTCATGAGGTACCAAAGTGCTTGGCCCTCTGGGTCCTCCGTGAGTTGGGGACACACCTGGGATATTCTACGGCAAGCTCTTGGTCCTTTCTCTTTACTGTAAGTGGGGAGGCATTTCTCTGGGTCTTCTCTCTGCCTGCCAGGATCCTGTGTTCTCTGGGTGTTCCAGCCCCCTGAGATTCGTACCCAGGAGGGCTCTGCTGCCCTCTTGCCCTGCTCCTTCAATGCCAGCAGAGGGAGACTGGCCATTGGCTCTGTCGCGTGGTACCGAGACAAGGTGGCCCCAGGGAAGGAAGTGAGGAATGAGACGCCAGAGTTCAGGGGCCGCCTGGCCCCTCTTGCCTCTTCCCGTTTCCTCTGTGACCACCAGGCTGAGCTGCACATCTGGGATACCCAAGACTGTGACACTGGAGTCTACGTGTGCAGGGTGGAGGTGCTGGGTCTTGGTGCTGGAACAGGGAATGGGACTCTGCTGGTGATAGAAAAAGGTGAGGTGGGAGGCCCCTCTCCCCGGAAGTTGGGAATCTTTCCCTGAGGCCTCCTGCTCTCTGTCCCTCCCTGAGCCTGTGCATGCTTCTTCCTGAGGCCCCCCCTTACCAAGCCCTTCCTTCTACCGCCTACATTCAGGACCTCCTTGGCTGGGGGCCAGCACAGTCCTCCTCCTTCGGGCGGCATTCTATGCCTTCAGCTTTATCTCTGTGGCCATGGGCAGCACCATCTATTACCAAGGCAAATGTAAGGAATGGGGCCAGGGCAATGGTGGAAGAGAGCTGGAAGAGGGGGAGACAGAGACCAGGAAGAGGAGGGCTGTGGTGATGGGCAACCCCTGTTGTCTCTCCTGCAGGCCACTGTCACCTGGGAACATGCTGCCACTCCTCAGATGGCCTCTGATGAGTGATTCGAGACCTCAGCCATCCCAACCCTCTTCAAGAGACCCCAATAAATCCTTCTCTGCCCCACCACTAACTCCTTATGAGTCTCATGTTTTTCCTTTTCCATTCTCCAGGTACCCAAAAATGTCCCTCTCTGGGGTCCCCTGACTCTTCCTAACTCTCCCTTCTGCCAAGCCTGGCCTGGAAAGGTCCAAGGAGCAACCTTCCCAGTAATTGTGTCTGGAGCCTCTCCCATCACCATCCAGGACTCAACACCTCCACCTCTCTGGGGTGCAGGGGGCTAGGTCTGATTCTCCTGAGAAATGGGGCATATGGGATCGGATTAGCCCCACCTATTAACTCCTCATTCCAGCCAGGCTCACACATGTACTCTTTCTGGACTTCAGGGAAGCTTGGGTTCCTAAACACCCGAGAAATCACTACTCGACCCCAGAGTGGGTGGGAAGATAACCTTGCTTAAGTTTTGATGGCGGTCATGCTGAAATGGGACTGAGTTGAGTTGAACTGAGAACCCCAAGGCACAGAAGGTGGTGAGACCACGGTCTTTACTGGGTGGGCCACAGTCCTGGGTTGGGGGAAGGCGTTTGGGGGAGCTCAGGTGGATTAGTTCTTGGCAATGCAGGCATAGTCACTGCTGGGGTCCTCCTTGGAGCCTTCCCTTTGGCTGAGGCCAGGCCCCTCACGGCAAGGCACGGACAGCAGAGATGCGTAGTGGAGCTCTTGCTCTGAGAGCTGGGCCTGGTGCGAGGGTAGAAGGAGCTGCTGGGAGGTCACGGAGGAGCCCCCTCCCCTGGGTCCTTCCTTGTGCTGCTGCCCACCCCGCTGTACCTCATTGCCTCCTCAGTGCTCCCCGCCCTCTGTCTCTGCCAGCCTAAACTCCTGCTCATTTCTCTCATTGCCTTCCTCCCTGCGTCTCTGTTGTCATTATTCTCTCTCTTTTTCCCTCCCCCTGCATCTCTCTCCTTCTCCATCTGATTTTCTCTCTCACTCTCTGTCTCTCTCACTGCTTCCACACTCTTTCTCCTTTCTTATTACCTTTTCCTTTCTCTATACCCTTTCTCTCTGCTTTTCTTCTCATCCTTATTTCTCTTTTTCTCCCCCTTTTTTTCTCTGCGTCTCTGGCTCTCTTGTGCCCCTGTGTTCCCTCTCTTCTCTTGCTCTCCCTTCTCAGCCCTCAGCCTGCTGGTCCCCATCACCCACTCCCCCGCCCCCGGACTCACCCAGCTCCTCTCCAGCCTCCTCACTGGAAGAAAAGAAGAAACTCAGCAGGGCCCCCCCGCCCTTCCCCCATCACTCTCCCAACCCCAGCGGTGTTGCCTCACTTGCTGACATCTCTGTGGTTCCCATGGCCCAAACCAAACGCCCGCCTGCCTCTCTCTTTGGACACCGTCCTCCCCTCTCTCCCACCCTCCTCTCCCAGGGTGTGTGGGAATTGACGGGGCCTTCTGGGAAAGCAGTGGGAGAGGGGGTGCGTGGGGGCAACATGGGGCATTGTGGTGGGCGAATGAGGGAGGTGAGGCTGGGGCTCACCTTTCCGATGGAGCCGACACAGACAGGCAGACAGAACGACCACAGCCAGGAGCAGGAGCCCCCCCAGCCCCAGACTGCTGCCAAATAGGTAAAGGCATATACCTGCGGCGAGAAGGGGTAGGTATCAGGGACCCATTTCTCCCTTCAGCTTCCCCCATCCTCCTGGTTGGCCGAGGGTATCTCAGCTTCCCTATCCAACAGCGTTAGAGGCAGAAAAGCAGACTCAGATTCTTCATCTGGATCTGGTTTATCTCACCTCCTACCAGAGGTGCCCACCTCTCACCTGTTACCTCACCCATACCCATGACCACCGGCCCCTCAGAGGCTTCCCACTGCCATCTGTGCCGTCTCTGGGCCTCCCCATGAGGTCCCCTGCCCACCTGGACCGAGTGTCCTCTGACCACCTACTCATGAAC
The DNA here is from genome assembly GCF_016509475.1 of Prionailurus bengalensis. Classification (NCBI taxonomy): domain Eukaryota; kingdom Metazoa; phylum Chordata; class Mammalia; order Carnivora; family Felidae; genus Prionailurus; species Prionailurus bengalensis. The sequence goes on along the minus strand of NW_025091153.1, from coordinate 381,991 downwards.
GCACACACTGCTGTTTACCCACAACCCTCCCCTGTGCAGAGGGCTACCTTACCCTCTTTCCATTCCTTATAAGCTGCCATTAGGTTGAGCACTGAAGACTGGCCTGGAAGTCAGGAAACCTGGTCCCTGCTCTGCTAGGCTAAATGGCCCCGGGGAGAGTCACGTGCCTCAAGTTCCTCATCTGTGAAGTGCGGGGCCCTCTGTTACGATTGTTCCAGGGCTGAGGAGCCCCACTTATGTGCCAACCCTGAACCGGGCACTTTCCATTTGTCACTGCGAATCCCCACAACGTGGGGTACTACGGTGCCTGTTTCCCTGGTGGGGAACCTCAGGCTTGAGTTCAGACTCTTACTTACAAGGAGGTCCAGCCCAGAAGTGGCAGAGCTGGGGTTCAAAGCCAGCTGTGTCAGCCCCAGCATATACCCCTATTCCTCTGCCCTCGGCTGACTGGGTAGTTCATAGGGGCCTCTCCAGCATGGGATGGTTTTAGGTTCTGGTGAGTGGCTGTTGGAGGAGGAGGAAACACGGTTTTGAGTGTGTGTGTGGACCCGTGAAAAACAGGGAGGGTGGTGTCCAGGACTACCTGGCAGTTGGGGCCGCTCCCCCAGCCCCAGAGCCACTCAGGAGAGCAGGGCCCAATTCGGGTGGAGAGCCACTTCCCATGGGCAGATACTGCTAGGGCTGAAGTAGGGCATGGAGGAGTGTCTGGGCCCCATAACTTCCCCTCAGGCACTTCCTGCCCCGTAACCACTGGTTCCTGTTTGAGGACAAAGAGGGGGTAGCTGACTTCACACCAGAGCCAGCTGCACTGACCAGGGTCTAGAAACTGGGACCCTCCTGGGTTGAAGAAGAATGCTGGGGGTATGCGTGTGGTTGGATTGGGGAGCAGAAACACAGGTGGAGAGGAGAGAGCCTGAGGTAGCCACGAAGAGAGCCTGAGGTAGCCACGAAGAGAAGTGGGGGCAGAAGTGGATTGTATTAAATTCTTTAGGGAGCAGAGGCAGAGGCTGGACAGCAGATGACTCCAGGGCCCCGGGAACCTCAAAGCCGTACTCTCTTCCCTCAGCTTCACCTCACTGTGGGGTGTGACTGCCTCCCCTCCCCCTCCCCCCCCCCCCCCCCCCCCAGGGTTCCTGCTCTCTCCCGGCTTATCCAGAGTCTGCGGCCTGCTGGTAGACAGACCAGTAGACAGACGAGAGACTAGATGTACATGAGTACTGCTGATAGTCTAGGACAGAAAGCTGATGGCGAGTCGGTGTTGGGAAAGGAAGTGTGGACAATCTAGGTGGGCTTCTTGTAGGAGGCAGCATTCTGCGGTTGAGCACAAAAATAAGGGCAGTGATCCAAAAACTTCTGGACAGAGACCTGGATGAAGGCCTCTTAGTGGTACTGAGATGGAGAGGGAGATGGGTGCTGGAGGACTGCGCACCCAAGTTCTTGAGGAGGGTGAAGACTGGGGACCTCATGTGGAGGCAAGAGGAAAAGGAGGATGTCTGATGCTTGCCTCCACATGCATTTGCATTTCCTTCTTCAAATTCAGAAACTTCCTGGCATTTCTTCCCCCTCCCCCCACCCCCCCACAAGGTTCCCCATGCTGGATGGTGGGCAATATTTAGGGTTGTTTTTGAAAAAATTTTAACACATTTTATTATTATTAAAATGCTCAAACAGAACAAAATTGAGACAATTTTACAGTGAACATATCCCTACCACGTAGACTCTAAAACCGACATTTTCTATAGTGCTTTATTACATACCTATCTATCTCATTTTTTGATACCTTTCAAAGTTGCAAACATCAGTACATTTTACCTCTAAACCTTTTTAAAAGTTAACTAATTTTTAAACGTTTATTTATTTTTGAGAGAGAGTGAGTGCGCGTTGTGCAAGCAGGGGAGGGGCAGAGAGAACGTGACAGAGGATCTGAAGCAGGCTCCCTGCGTTGACAGCAGAGAGCCTGATGCAGGGCTGAACTCATGAACCGTGAGACCATGACCTGAGCCAAAGTCAGACGCTCAATCAACTGAGCCAGCCAGGCACCCCTGCCTCTAAACCTTTTTACCATGCTTATCGTTGACTTGAGTCAAGCTTTTGTTTCCCCATTTCTTTTTTGGGGGCTGAGGAAGGCGAGATTTACATACACTAAAATGCACAAATCTGAAGTCAGCACTCAGCTTTTTTTTTTTTTTTTAAATTTTTTTTCAACGTTTATTTATTTTTGGGACAGAGAGAGACAGAGCATGAACGGGGGAGGGGCAGAGAGAGAGGGAGACACAGAATCGGAAACAGGCTCCAGGCTCTGAGCCATCAGCCCAGAGCCGACGCGGGGCTCGAACTCACGGACCGTGAGATCGTGACCTGGCTGAAGTCGGACGGTTAACCGACTGCACCACCCAGGCGCCCCTCTATCAACTGAGCCAGTCAGGGCACCCCTGCCTCTAAACCTTTTTACCATGCTTATCGTTGACTTGAGTCAAGCTTTTGTTTCCCCATTTCTTTTTTGGGGGGCTGAGGAAGGCAAGATTTACATACACTAAAATGCACAAATCTGAAGTCAGCACTCAGCTTTTAAACTGTCTTGTGGTCAGGGCTCTGGAGGCAGATAGCCTGGGTTCAAATCCTGACTCTGCCACTACTGTGTGGCCTTCTAGAAGTTCCTTAACCTCTCTGTGCCTCAGTTTCTTAAGGTTTGTGTCAGGATTAAAAGAATTTCTATGCATAAAGTGTGTAGGTCAGTGGCAACCATGTGCTAACTGCTACTTGTATAATAGCATTATTATTATTATTATTATTATTATTATTACTTGATGACAGAGATGGGGCGATGATCTAGGACCACCTCCAACTTCCTTGGACCTGGTCCTTCCTCCCTGTAACTCCCACTGCACTGTCTACCATACCATTTGTTGGATCCTTGTTGCTTTGTTTTGCTCATTCATTCATTTGTCCTTTCTTCATTTATTCATAAACATTTAGTCTCACCTACTGAATGGATGGGGCTCATGCTAGACAGCAAGGCTCTTTGAGGTGGGGCTATGCCTCACCGCTCTCCTGTCTACACTCTGTGTAGCAAGGGAGGTGATGCTCATTTCCATCCCTCCTCAGCGAGATGATAGTCAGTGGTGAGGCTGAGGCCCCTTTCAGCTGCTATTTCTGTGGACGGGCTGAACTCTGCTGCTCACCAGGCTCTCGGGGTTAGGGATGAGCAAGGGAATGGAAGGAGGAGGTTGGTCCAATGTGGGCATAAGTTCTTCTCAGGAACGAAGCCATCCAACCCTCAAGTTCTCAAGGACATGGACACAGTCCTTCCTCCAGCACCCACCGCCGGGGTGTAGAAGAATGCAGACTGTCCTGGAAATCTGGACTTCTGTGTTCTCATTGCAGCTTTGTTGCCTGACTTTCTGTAAGCTGCCTTCCCTCCCTGGGCCTCAGTTTCCCTCCCTGCTGAACCAGATGATCTCTAAGGCCCCCCTCCAGCTCTAACCTACAAGCCTGTCTCTTCACCCCAACTCCTTCCCCAGTTCAGAGAACCCGGGCATCCAGCTGCCCCACCCCAGCTCTGGGTAAACAGGAAGCTGGGTGAGGGGAGCAGGGGTGTGCGGAAAGTCCCAGCCAGGTGTGTGGGTCTATGGGGAGGGGGTGGCCCCACCCCTGAGGTATGAAAGCCCCCCTGCCCTGGCCCTGGCTCAGTCTCCATGGGGACACTGGGGCTAGAGGGCCGGGGTAGGAGGCCCCAGGGGAAGGGCTGCCTCCTGCTGGCTGTAGCAGGAGCCACGTCCCTGGTGACCCTGCTGCTGGCTGTGCCTATCACTGTCCTGGCTGTGCTGGCCTTGGTGCCCCAAGAGCAGGGAGGACAGGTGAGTAGCTGCAACCAGCCCTAGGAGGGCTGTATGTGGCTGAGGCTCACTTATCTCTGACTATGCCTGGGGGGCCTCTTGCCCCATCCTGCTCAGTTGGCCTGGCTGTCCTCGGTGGGGATGCCTTGTCTGTCTCTTTGCTGGCCCTCTTTCCAAGATCCTGTGATGCTGTTGTGTTCTGATATCTCCAAGCTCCTTCCTTGTTGTCTGGCTGGCTGTTCTCCTCTTCCCAAGACATACTCAGGCCTCTGTCTCTGCCCAAGTACACATGTTCTGCTTGTTCTCCCTTCCAGGGAGATAGATGTATGTCGGGGATGGGACTGGTAGGAAAAACCCTAGGCCTGGAGCTTGGGTTTATGTTGGGAGGGGTGGGGTTGGCATCAGCTAAAACTGAACTCTGGGCACTGTGACCCCACCCACCCAGGTAACAGGGACGGCTGACCCGGGGACACAGGCCCAGGCCCAGCAGCGATTGGGTAAGAGCAGACCATCACCCCCTCCCCTGCTCCAGCCCTTCAGGGATGCCCAGCTCCCATTCATCTGCATCCCCAGAAGAGGTTTTCCTCCCGGAATCCAGGTGCCCCATCCTTGGGCCCTGGCGCCCGGTCCTCTAAGGGGGACCATGCATGGATGGCCACCCTGGCCCCCAATCGTGGACTCTTCGCCCCTTCCAGGGACACAGGTGCTGCCAGAGGAAGAGGCAGGAAAAGATTTCAGCTCCAGGCTCCCAGCTGCCCATCTCATAGGTAAGGATCTCATAGATAGTCAAGGGTGCAGTTCTGCCCGTCCCGAATCCCTTTGCTCCGTTATTGCGGGGCGGTGTTTCCGACCTGCTTCACCACCGCTTGTCCCTAACCCTTCTCCCCTATTCGCTTCTTGCTTCCCTCCTGGAGCAGGCAAAACCTGGCCTGGATCTCCCCACCACAGCGCCCTGTACCCCACACTCTGGTGCTATTAGTCCCCTTAGTCATAATCATTGCAGGGGTGGCACCACGGCCTTCGCCCCCCACCATCCCCCACTCCCGGCTCGGGCGGGGGGTGGGAGGTTGAAAGTCCCTGCAGGGGGTTGAAAGTCCCCATTCTCCTTCATGCTCACCCTCCCAGAAGTCCCGGGCCTAGATCATTCCTCTGGGATTGGGTTCCCGAGAGCCGACAGGCCCGTTTCTCCGCAGGTGCCTGGACGAAGGGGCAGGGGCTAGGCTGGGAGGCCAAGAAAGAAGAGGCGTTTTTGAGGAGCGGGACGCAGTTCTCCGGCGCCGAGGGACTGGCGCTCCCACAGGACGGCCTCTATTACCTCTACTGTCACGTCGGCTACCGGGGTCGGGCGCCCCCTGCCGGCGGGGGCCTCCTTGACCACTCCGTCACGCTGCGCAGCCGGCTGTACCGGACGGGGGGCGCGTATGGACCGGGGACTCCCGAGCTGCTGCTGGAGGGCGCAGAGACCGTGACCCCGGTCTTGGACCCGTCCCGGACGCACGAGTACGGGCCTCTATGGTACACGAGTGTGGGCTTCGGGGGCCTGGTACAGCTCCGGAGGGGCGAGAGGGTGTACGTCAATATCAGTCACCCCGATATGGTGGACTACAGGAGAGGGAAGACCTTCTTTGGGGCTGTGATGGTGGGGTGAGGGCCGCTTGCGGCCCCGGGGAAAGCGACTGCATGGCTGGAATGTGTGACCCAGCCCAGATATTGGGGACCCGGCCTCCAGGGACCCCGTGGCAGTGGGAAAAATGTAGGAGACTGTTTGAAAATTGATTTCGAGCCTGAAGAAAATAAAGAATGTAAACCTTTAGTGTTGCCAAATACAGATGCTGAGATGCTAGTATGTCTTAATTCAGGGTTGGTAAAGAAGTGTTGGTAAAATATTCTTTTTCTGGTTGCTTGAAACAATCAAATCAATTCCTATGGCCTCTACTGTCTGAGAAGGCCATCTGTGGCGTTCCCACCCACCTCCTGCCTCCGAATGCACTTGTCCCAACCTTAGCCCATTTGGAAGGTGGAAGAAGGGGATCTCAAACCGCAAAGCATCTCCAACCATCCTTATTCTCAGAGCCACATAGTCCTCAGCAGACTCCACACTGCATTTTCTCTTGGGTCCCTTCTATCAGTGACAGGGGTCATTACAGGGGAAGGCAAGCAATGCTCTGGAAGACGGAGCACAGAGTGAGGAATGATCCCTGAGGGCCTAGCACTTCTCCCCTGCTGCCGGCCTGGTTGCCTGAAGGCCCCTTTAGCCACTACCTTCAAGGAAAAACACAGCTCTGGGGGGTGAAGGGAGGAGACTGAAAGAGAGAGCTGGGGCGGGGAGGGTACCTGAGGACACCAGGGAGAACTCGAGGAGGAAACTCTTGGCTACCTGGCCCTGTCCAGGGTGAGATGGAAAGTCCTCACCCCTTGTTCGCACTTCAGCTGTGCTTTCCATGCACTGGCAAGTATTGGGGCCCCGGGGTGAGTAACAACAGCCCCATCACCCCATGACACACTTTCAGCTCCAGGCTGGAGGAGGCAGAGAGGGACCCAAGGCCCTATCTAGGTCACCCCAGTGGGCAGACCACACGGTTTCCCCCTGCCTGGCAGCCCTAGCAGGAAGGAAGGGCCAACTTCTGAACCCAGTGGGGACTCCCACTCCCTGGGTCTTCATTTCTGACTCCATATTTGTCTTTGACTCTGTGTCCAGAAGAGTCTTCCTGGGGACAGAGTGCTTTTTTTCTCTTTTCAGCTCACTCACCTCATGTCCCTCCCCTCATCATTCACCAAGAAAATCTGTGAGAGTTTGCACGTGAGTCCTTCACCTGCACCTTATTCCTCTTTTTAAATTTTCCTTCGTCTCTTCTTTTTTTTTTTAATTTTTTAAAATGTTTTCATTTATTTTTGAGACAGAGAGAGACTGAGCATGAGCAGGGGAGGGGCAGAGAGAGGGGGAGACACAGAATCTGAAGCGGGCTCCAGTCTCTGAGCTGTCAGCACAGAGCCGGACGCGGGACTCGAACTCACAAAGTGTGAGATCATGACCTGAGCTGAAGTCGGACGCTCAACCTACTGAGCCACCCAGGCGCCCCTCCTTTGTCTCTTCAAGTCCACCCACTGAGAGACCGAAGCAGAGAGAACAGCTGGGGGCTGTATGAAGGAAGAAAGTCAGAATTCACTGAGCACTTATTATGCCATGTGCTACGCTAGGTGCTCTCACGTAGCTTAGGTCCTCTATTCTCTCGTGGCCCCACATGCAGAATCTTCATTGGGTAGATGAGGCTTAGCAACTGGGTCAGGTTGCACAGTAGGGCTGCTGGGGGAGCCCGGGATCAGGCAGATTTGGAGCCCTGATGCCTGAAGGTCTGAAAGTCCTTTGGCTGTGATTCAGGCGCCTGAGAATGTGGCCCTTCCCAGGCTCTCTTGCTGGCTGCAACAGCCGGAAATCTCACCTGAACACTTAAGGAGTAGGACTTCCCCGGTGGAATTGCCAGAGTTGGAAATTCCCATGCCCTGAGGGAGAGGTAATTAGGTTCAGGCTCCAGTTTCCTGGAGGAGGGGCATTTGTGGCTTGGCTTTGTTCTATGTAGGGTCTCCTGAGTCCCAGTAGTCTAAGGAGTGGGGACTGGGTTCAGGGATCTTTTTTTTTTTTTCTTTTTTTAACTTTTATTCACATTTATTTTTATGGGTTCAGGGATCTTAAGCCATGTAGAGAGAGAGAGAGAGGGGACTTCAGGGAGTGGCTCCCCACCCCCAAGGAGAAGCAGCCGCAGAATTAATGCCAACAAAGAGACCATGTGTCTTTTCTAGGTACATTTTATTTCTCGCCACTGAACAGTAGGGCGGTTACAGACATAACTCCCCTGGGGAGCAGAGGTTCAGCGATGTAGCGACAGTCAGTCACCAAATCAGCATTAATTAGACAACTCGATCAGATAAATATTTTTAAAAATATATAAGCAAAAGGAGGCACAGAGGCCAGGAGGCCAGGAGGGAAGAGCCTAGAGTTCAGCTCCGTTTTCACAGAAAACATGTCCGAGTCAAGGCAGCCCCTTCATTTGGTCTCCCAGGACACCCCAACCTCCCAAATAAATATATTCATCAGTAAATAAATAAATAATAAATAAATAATAAATAATCACTAGTGCAAATATAAATAGAGGGAGCTGGCCCCATGAGGGAGGGGCTGGGCTTTCCATCTCAGGGAAGAGTCTGGAAACATCTGAAGAAAGGGGGGCCTGAGGTCCACTCATGTCAAGTTGTAGGTGAGATCTTCTTAAGGGATGTGCTGAAGTGTCTGGCCAGAAAGGTTCCCTGACCCCCGAATTCCAGGTGTCCCAGGTTGCGTTGAGGGACCCAAACCTGAGATCTCTAGTGAATGCTGGAAGCCCCAGTTTGAATTCTTGCTTGTGGCCAATGCTCCAAAGTCCAGGTCCCTGGATCTTAGGTTTCTAAGTGTTGTTATTTAAAGTTCTAAGCTTGGGGCCCAGCCCTGAGCCCCTAATTCTCTTTCTAAGCCAGAAGGGGATGAGGGGGTCAGAAGGAGCAGATAACAAAGGAGTTGAGGTGGGCAAGGATGGATGTCCGGCCCCCTCACAGGGCAATGATTCCAAAGTAGACTTGCCCAGACTCGGCAAAGTCAAGATAGGCAGGCAGATTGATCTCAGCGCTGAGTCGATCACCCTTCTCCAGTTGGAAGACCCCTCCCAGGTAGATGGGCTCATACCAGGGCTTGGCCTCAGCCCCCTCTGGGGTCTCCCTCTGGCAAGGGCTCTTGATGGCAGAGAGGAGGTTGACCTTGGTCTGGTAGGAAACGGCAAAGCGGCTGATGGTGTGGGTGAGGAGCACATGTGTGGAAGGACATCCTTGGCCCGTGAAGAGGACCTGGGAGTAGATGAGGTACAGCCCGTCTGAGGGCACCTTCAGTTGGTTGTCTGTCAGCTCCACGCCATTGGCCAGGAGGGCATTGGCACGCCGGCTCAGCCACTGGAGTTGCCCTTCAGCTTCGGGGTTTGCTGGAGGGAAGGAGAGAAGGAGGGAGGGGTAAGTCAGTGTGACCCTGTTAGTTCCACTCTCCACATCCTGGCCCTCAAGTTCTACCCCCCCCCACATCCGGTTCCTGTCCCCTCTGTCTGTCCTCCCACGTCTCATGTGGCCATGAGGTTCTGAGTGTCCCCCTCAAGGCCTGTGCTCTTCCTTCACTCTCTCCTTGAGCTCAGTGAGTCCTTCTCATATCATCTCCAAGGCCTGGGCTCAGCCTTCAGCCTGGGCTCAGCCCCCAAATCCTAGCCCTCTATGTCCCACCTGCTTCGCCATCCTCCAGCTACAGCCTCAGAAGTCTTACCTACTACATGGGCTACTGGCTTGTCACTCGGAGTTCGAGAAGATGATCCTGAGGAGGAAAGAGGAAAGAAAAAGGTGAGATCCTTACGCTTCCTGGAAAATATCCCACTTTGACTTCCATTCCTCCTCCCCTCAAACCCAAACTCTGAATTTCCCCCTCTGCTGCTATCCCAGGACTAACCTCTACCCTCACCCAAGCCCAGAACCAGGAGAGAAGCTTTGGAGACACTTACTGAGTGTCTGGGGCAGAGGGTTGATTAGTTGCAGGCCATGTGGGAGCTGTTGGGGAGAAGGAGGAGGTTTAGCATCAGAACAAGTTACCCCTAACCGAGAAACAGCTAGGTTGTTTATGCAGCTCATACTCTGGTTCTCTCTCTCCGTTCATCGATTGATTCATCCATTCATTCATTCAACAGCACCTTCACTGTCTTCCACGTGACAGACATCTGTCTGTCTTTCCTTATCTCTTTCTTCACTTCTTTCCTTATCTCTCTCATATCGCCCACATCATTGTGTCTCGCATCTTTATTCCCATCTCTCAACCCACACCCCACATCTCTCCACACATCTCTGTCTGTCTGTCTGTCTGTCTATGTGTGTGCTCATTCATTCATTCAAGAAGTGCTTAGAGAGCACCTTTGGTGTGCTCCGTCCCTTCTCTCTTCATCGCTCTCCACATCTCTTTCTGCCTCCCCGTCTTTCTCCACGTTTTCTCTCTTACCCATCCCCATCAGCACACCTCCTTCCCCCACCCCATTTCTTGCCCTCCTGCTCTCCCATTTCTCTCTGGGTAGGAGAATGAGCCAAGTCTGGTGTGGCACTCACCTCTTCCCTCTGGGGGCCGATCACTCCAAAGTGCAGCAGGCAGAAGAGTGTGGTGGCTCCTGCGACGAGGAGGAAGGAGAAGAGGCTGAGGCACAAGCACCTTCTGGAGCCCTGGGGGCCCCCTGCCTTCTTGGGGAGTGCCTCCTCGGCCAGCTCCACGTCCCGGATCATGCTTTCAGTGCTCATGGCGTTCTTCCCAGGGGGCTCAAGTCCAGCTGGGTGATGGTAGAGCCCTAAGGCAGCGTGTGTGAGAGGGAGAGAATCGCCTGGCTGCTTGTCTGGGGGTGTGTCGTCTGAGATGTTATTTCCGGGGGGGTCTGGAGTTGCTTCTGTCTCTCTCCTGGCTGGTCCCCTGGTGTCTTCGCTGAGGAAGCTTCTGCTGACTGGGTGTGCAGACAGCTGCATTTATATACCCACAGGGCAAGAGGAGGGCGGGGAAAGCTCTCATTCAACCAGCGGAAAACTTCCTTGGTGGAGAAACCCATGAGCTCATCTGGAGGAAGCGGTAGTGGGCCCTACACCTTCTGTCTCGGTTTCTTCTCCATCGCGGGGGTGGGGGTTTGGAAAGTTGGGGACACCCAGGCATCAAGGATACTTCCTATCCGCCCCACTCGGATTCTGAGGGAGGCTTGGTGCATACGTAGGACCCTGGAGGCTGGACCCCAGTTTCCCACTGCCCCCAATTCCCTCCATTTTTTTTTTTTTCTTGAGGATCATGTCCATGGCCTGTTTCCCTCTGATTTCCAGACAGGACTTAGGTAGGTGTAGAGCTAGAAAGGGGAAGGACTTCAGAAAGCAGAGTCCTTGGTGGGGAGAAACCTGGCGGGGGGGGGGTGGTTTAGGGGGGAAAGTTGTGTTGGGTCCTGAGACATGTGTTTGGGTCCCTGGGGGAAAAAGAAGCTTGAGAGAAGGGAGCTTGAGAGAAGGCTGGGGATGTGAATAGGGGTCTCTGAAAGGGCTGGGGAGGGGGCGGTAAATAGCAGGGACATGCCTGGGACAGCCCCAGTGGGAGTGAAAGCAACCCTGGGAATTCACGAACCCCAGGAGGGCAGGCCTTCTCCTTTCATTCTGACCAGGAACTCAGCAGTGATAGTTTCATTCTTGGCTTCCAAGGGAATCTGGAGCCCTGACTTTTTAAAAAAATTTTTTAATGTTTATTTTTGAGACAGAGACAGAGAGACAGAGTATGAATGGGGAGAGAACAGAGAGAGAGAGACAGACAGAATCCGAAGCAGGCTCCAAGCTCTGAGCTGTTAGCACAGAACCTTATGAGGGGCTCGAACTCACGAACTGTGAGATCATGACCAGAGCTGAAGTTGGATGCTTAACTGACTGAGCCACCCAGGTGTCCCTGAAGCCCTGACTTTTGCATGAAGCCCCCATCCCTCAGAGCCCCTGTGTGGGGCCATGTATCCCAAAGAACTCCAACTCCCTCCAGATTTCTGGAGGTAGCCCTAGCCCTCAGAGCCCCTCTGTATCACCTTGTCCCCTAAAGTGTCCCCTGGGTGCCCCCCCCCCCGCCTTGGGGGCTCTCCCATTCCTCAGGGCCCTTGTACAGCCATGTCTTCCAGAGGATCCCCATGTCCACCCCCATGGTCCTGAACACCTTTGGTGTGATCACGTCTCCCTAGAGGCCTCCTGTAACCCCCTTTCCTCAGAGCCTCGACATGTGGCCGCATCTGCCAGTGGCCCCCCTGACCTCCACTCCTCCAGACCTTGGACCCCCATGTTTCCCTTTTCTTCCCAGCTTATCCTTTGGTTTCCCTGCAATATCTCTGGTTGCCTCACCTCTATGACTTTACCACATTCCCCCAGAGCTCCTTAGGCCCCTTTATCTCCTTGTATGCCCACAGTTCCTGTCTCTTCGGGGGCCTCTGTCCTCCTTCCATCCCTTAGAGACCTGGGAAATTCTCCCCTCCCAGACAGACAGACATAGACAGCATTTCAGAGAAAAGAGGTTTATTGGGCTTCATTGAAGGTGCAGATGTCTCCTCATGGGGTGTCTAGTCAAGCAGTGGCTGGATCTTAAGAGTCTCTTGCTTCCTTCTAGAGCTCCCCGGTGTCTCAGATTCACTTGTTTTCTCTCTCCCTGGATTATCCTTATGCTGATGTTCTCTGGCTCTTCATCTCTTGGGTGTATCTCTCTCTCTCTCTCTCTTCTGATGGCCCTCTATTATTCCCTTCCCTCCATCCTCCATAAATAAATAATTTAATTTTTTCCCTTTATAAATAATCCCCCCTCCCCTGCCTCCTGTCATCCACTCAAGCTCCTCCATGTGTCTGCCCCCTCCACGTGCAGGGCCAGGCCTTCCTTAGATGGGCAGGACAGATGAAGAGCTCTGGGTGGGAATTTCTAGGCAGACTTGAAATCCTCAGCCTCGCATTGGTGTAGTTCAGGCGGGTGTGGTCCCCCGGGCTGCCTAGAATTCCTTCTTTGGAAGCTCCAGGTAACATGAGCAGGGGAGACTTGAGACACGTGGAATGGTCGAAAGAGGTGTGGTGACACCCTTGAAGTGGTCAGCACGGAGGCAAAATGGGAGAAGGTCTTGAAACCAATTAATTTTCTTTCTGGAGATTTCTACAGAGCAAACGCTCCAAAGAAGACACTACTGGGGCTGAGGAGTAGGTGGGAGATGCCATCTGTGTGAGTGGATAGCTGATCTCCCTGGGTGAGCAGGAACACAGCTCCCTGGTACACAGAGCGCACCCAAGGTCCCTGTGGCCCTGGGCACACGGACTTCTGAGCACTGAGGAGAGGCACGTGGAAGGGGTACTGGGAGGAGAAGAGCTGGACCTCATGGGCCAGGTAGAGAGGGGTCGGGGTGGCCTTGGGGAAGCAGCCTTCCCCAGAGAAGACCACCTGAGAGTAGACAAAGTAGAGGCCACTGGTGGGGACCAGGAGGGAATTGTTGCTCAAGGAGAAGCCATGGCGGAGGAAGGCACGATCTGTGTTTGCTCTCCAGCGCAGTGAGTTCTGGGTGCTGGGGTCTCCTAGGAAGAGCCATAGGGGATGGGAGAGGTCAAGAAGCTGGGGGTCAGCAGTCTTAATCCCTGAGGAAGTAGGTGCTGGACTGGGTTCCTGGGGGGATGGTTGGGAGGACAGATGGGAGAGGGATGCCCCTGTTTTGGGAGGTGGAGAAAGTTGGGGGAGGGGTGCGGTAGATGCTTGGTTCCTTGAGGGGGTGTAGGAGGAGAGCTGGGGACTATGTGTCTGGAGGGCCAGATGGTGTTTACCAATAAGATGAGCAGCAGGTTTGAGGGTGCCTTGTGCGAAGTGCTTCTGAGGGTGCTGATAGGTAGTCCGGGCAGCTGAGGGTGAGATGCCAACACCAGGAAGCCCCTAGGGGAGAAGATGGACGAGGATGGCTCTAGGGCCCAAAGATGGGCTGGGCCACCCCTGCTGCCCCGTTCTCCTGCTGCCTCACCTGGGCCTCAGGCGGCAGGGCCAGCAGCAGCCCCAGAAGGAGGAGGAGGAGGGGGGCGCTGCACACCCGCAGGAGGTAGAGCCTTCCAGGTGGTGTCATGGGGAGAACCTGCGGGGGGGAGAGAGACAGTGAGTGGGGCGGGGCAAGGTGCAGATGACGGCCTCCTGCCTGCCCGCGGAGAGACAGCCATCTGAGAGACAGGGCAAAACGGATAAGAGAAGGGGACAAGATGCAGTCAGGGAAACCCCAAGGTGAGCAGGGGGAGACAGAAAGAGAAACAGAGACACGGGAAGGGAACAGAGAGGACTCGTGGCAGAAACAGAGAAGGTGTGATAGAGACAGGGAGAAAATGACTGATGAAGAGTCGGAGGGAGGAGAAACCAAGACCAAACCCACCAAGGCCCAGCCTCAGGCAGGAGGTACAGGAGGGGGGCCGGGGCGCAGGCGGAGGGGCAGAGTGCCCAGGGGAGTCCACCCCCCGGCAGCCCAAGGAGACGGGGCGGGAGAGTCTCACCTGCTCTGTGGGGCCCCTGGGCCCGGACGCCTGGGTCCCTTTATAGAGGAAGCTGCAGTGGCAGCGTGGCAGGCGGCGGGCGGGTTCTAGGCCCCGGCTGGGCCCGGGGAAGCCCCCAGGGCTTAGAAGATGCTGCTGTTTCAGTCGAAGGCAGGAAAGGCTGAGGCCTAGGAGTGAACCGCAGGCTGGGGGCTCAGACGACTGAGTTCTGGGAAAGGGAGTGGGGTCAGGGGAACCGTGGGCTGGGAGGGGCAGGGAGCAGGGTCAGGCTTAGGAGTTCCAGGGAAGGGACGGACAGTGAATTCGGAGAGGAGGGGGGAGCAGCTGGGGCGTGGGCTGGAGGCCCGGTTCCCTGAAGAGTGATTATATATAACACCTCTGCACCCTTGGTTGATTACAGGCTACTCTCTGTGCCCATTTCCTCCTCTGATGCCCCCATCCTTGTCCCAAACAGCTCAACTCACACTTGTCCCATTATGTGGACTTTCCTGGTCATCTGGCAGGTTTTATATCAAGAAGTTCCATGATCTACCCCCTTGCCTGGGACATTCTGGTTTATGCCTGCCGTCCTGGTGAAAATGTTCATGGATCTCCCTTTTGCTCTCAGAAGTGTCCTCGTTTGGAAGATAAATGTTATGGTTCCCCTTCTCAGAGATGTCGTCATGTACTCACATACGATGAGGTCTCCTCTCACTGTGGAGGGATGTCTTCTACCTTATCTCCACCTTAGGCAGCCCCCCCACAGATCAGATTTGTATAACCCCAAACAAACACACACTCCGGGATCAAGGAATGTAGCAACTTCTGAAGTTCTCTACAGGGAAGACTTTGGAGGGTGGTGAGGGGCTGGAGGGTGGTGAGCTAAGGTAAGGTGGGGACAATCACAGGACTTGTCTCGAAGCTGCATTTGCAGAACCAGTATTCTGTTTTAAAATTGTTAAAGATTTCCCCTTTTTAACTTGGGTGCAGTAAGGTGCACACCTCTTAAATTTACAGCCTGTTGAACATTTACATCTGCTGATAGCCATGTAGCCACCATATTTTTCAGATCCCCAGAAGGTTCTCTCATGCCCCCTTCCAGGTGATACCCTCCAAAGATAACCAACCACTTTCTGGTCACCATTGACTAGTTGTTCCTGCTTTTGTATCGTATAAATGAAGTCACACAGAATGTACTGGTTTGGGTTTAGCTTTTTTCACTCAACACGATGTTTGTGAGATTCATCCATGTGGTTGCATGTATCAGTAGTGGCTGGTTTGTTTCTCATTATGATATCATGGTCTATTGTGTGAATATGCTCTAATTTATTTACTCATTCTTCTGTGGACGGACATTTGGTTTGTTTCTAGTTGTTGGCTACTATGAAAGATATTGATATGAACATTCTTTTGTTTTTATTATTTTTTTTATTTTTGTGAGAGAGAGAAAGTTTGAGCAGTGGAGGGGCAGAGAGAGAGAGGGGGAGAGAGGGAATCCCAAGCAGGGTCCTCACTGTTAGCGCAGAGCCCAACGCGAGGCTTGAACCCACGAACCGTGAGATCATGACCTGAGCTGAAGTCAGACGCTGAACTGACGGAATCACCCAGGCACCCCTATATGAGCACTTTTATACATGAGCCAGTTTTCACTTAATTTGTAAGTACGAAAAGCAAGATTTCTAAAGATGATTTTATCCATGTTTCATAAGATTGAGAAAATAACAATCTGCTATGTGAAATCATCATTATTATTTTTATTATTTAAAAAAGTTTAGGGGCGCCTGGGTGGCACAGTCGGTTAAGCGTCTGACTTCAGCCAGGTCACGATCTTGCGGTCCGCGAGTTCGAGCCCCGCGTCGGGCTCTGGGCTGATGGCTCGGAGCCTGGAGCCTGTTTCTGATTCTGTGTCTCCCTCTCTCTCTGCCCCTCCCCCGTTCATGCTCTGTCTCTCTCTGTCCCAAAAATAAATAAACGTTGAAAAAAAAATTAAAAAAAAAGTTTAAAAATTTTTATGTTTGTTTATTTTTGAGAGAGAGAGACAGAGCATGAGCAGGGGAGGGGCAGAGAGAGAGGGAGACATGGAACCTGAAGCAGGTTCCAGGCTCTGAGCTGTCAGCAGAGAGCCTGATGTGGGCTCGAACCCACAAACTGCAAGATCATGACCTGAACTGAAGTTGGACCCTTAACTGACTAAGCCACCCAGGCGCCCCCCTTATTTTTTTTTTTTTAGGTTCATTTATTCAGAGAGAGACGAGGGAGGGGAAGAGAGAGAGGGAGAGAGAGAATCCCAAGCAGGCTCTGCACCATCTGCGCAGAGCCTGATGAAGGGCTTGAACCCACAAACTGAGATCATGATCTGAGCTGAAACTGAGAGTCAGATGCTTAACTGACTGAGTGACCCAGGCACCCCAACTATCATTATTATTTTTGTTGATGTTGTTATGCTTTCATTTTGAGGGTTTTGAACGGCTAAAGCCCTCCCTCTGTGGCATTGGGCATATTGCTGCTCTCCTCTGGCACAAAGTTTCTGAGTGGTCTGGGGTCCTGTGAAAGGCACGTAAGTAACATTCAGGGTGTGTATGATTCATTTCTCCTGTTTTCCTCCCCTTTGCTTTTCATGCCTTCCAAACTCATCTATTATTTCTTTTCACTCTCCTTTTGCCTCTTTGCCTTTCTCTGGATTTCACAAACATTTCCTGAGTACCTTGCACAAGGCAATGAGGATGCAGACGCAAAAGACAGTCCCCTGGCCTCCGGGAGCTCAAAGACCCGTGCAGAAGACAGGAAGGTTGCCAGATCATTACAACAAAGTGTGTCGGTGGGCAGCCCACAGAAAAGCCATCAAACTTGGCCTGGGGGAGGGGTGTCAGGCATTAAGTGTTGAGGGAAAGAAGATGGCGAGTAGTATTCCAGATGGAGGGAACGGTATGTGCAAGGACTGGAGGTAAAAGAGTACGAAGTATGCCAAGAGGTGCAATTGGGTACAAATAGAAGGAGCAGAGATGAGGCTTGGGAGGTAAGCTGAGAATACATTCTGAAGGGTTTAAAACCAAGAAAAGAAGTTTCGCTTCTTTCTAATTATAATGGGGAGCCACCAACAATTTTTATTTTTTCTTTTTTAAGTGTTTTATTTTGTATTTATTTTTTTGCATTTATTTTGTATTTATTTTGTATTTTTGTATTTATTTTTGTATTTATTTTGTATTTATTTTTTTAATGCTTTATTTTTTGGGCACCTGGGTGGCTCAGTCAGTTAAGCGTCTGACTTCGGCTCAGGTCATGATCTCATGGCTTGTGGGCTCAAACCTCGTGTTGGACCCTGTGCTAACAGCTGGGAGCCTGGAGCCTGCTTCCCATTCTGTGTCTCCCCCTCTCTGCCCCTCCCCTGCTCGCACTCTGTCTCTTTCTCTCTCAAAAATATACAAAAAATAGGGGCGCCTGGGTGGCTCAGTCGGTTGAGCATCCAACTTCAGCTCAGGTCATGATCTCGTGGTCTGTGGGTTCGAGCCCCGCGTCTGGCTCTGTGCTGACAGCTTGGAGCCTGTTTTGGATTCTGTGTCTCCTTCTCTCTCTGCCCCTCTCCCATTCATGCTCTGTCTCTCTCTGTCTCAAGAATAAATAAACGTTAAAAAAAATTTACAAAAAATAATAATAAATATTTATTTTATTTTTGAGAGAGAGAGAGAGAGAACGAGAGCAAGAGGGGGAAGGGCAGAGAGAGAGGGAGACAGAGGATCCAAAATGGAGCCACTGACATTTTTAAGTGAGACAGGGACTCGCAGATTGGTACTTCAGAAAAATGAGTCTGGAAGCTGCATGAAGAATGGACTGGGGTATGGGAGTTAGGGGGCTGGAGGCAAAACCAGAAGTGGAGCCTTGTTAGGAGAGTTGTGCAATAACCTAGGAAGGAGATACAAGAGGCAGCAGCAGGAGGATGGAAAGGAGAGTTTTTTTTTTTAATGTTTATTTTAGAGAGAGAGAAAGACAGACAGAGAGAGCGTGAGAGGGGAAGGGGAAGAGAGAGAGGGAGACATAGAATCTGAAGCAGGCTCCAGGCCCTGAGCTGTCAGCACAGAGCCTGATGTGGGGCTCGAACTCATGAATGGTGAGATCATGACCTGAGTCGAAGTCGGATGCTCAACCGACTGAGCCACCCAGGCGCCCCAGGAGGAGAGTTTTTGAGGCAAAATCTGCAGGTCTTGGTGGCTGACCAGATGTGATGGAGGAAGAGAAGCCACAGATGCTCCTTTTAAATATCTTGTCAATATGTTGGCTGGTTCTTATTCTTTTAACCTATTCTCTCTTATGTCCCTGTTGGTTTCCCTCTTGGTCCTTGCTCTTTTCCTTTTCTCTGTGTCCCTTTTCCTCTGGGTTCCTTTTTCTTCTTGTCTCCTTCTGCCTCTCCAATGGTAGGAGCCAATGGACTAAGAGACCTCATTTATGTTAAAATATAAAACAATGTTGCAATTAATGATGAGAAACTGAGAAAGGGAGAAACAGGTCAGAGAGGAAGACTGGGGCATTGAGGGATAAAAAGGGGAAGGTGAGAAGGAGTGATGGGGAGACATGAGAGACAGAGAGGAAGGAAGGGCAAGAACTGGGCTGAGGCTCAGTGTCACGGGCATTTGTGATGTGCTGAAGGGCGCTCCTTGCGATGGGCCAATCTTGGTTTCAATCTCAGTTTCGGAGGTTGTGTGAAATTCGGTTTCTTTCTTGGGGAGGCCAGCAGTTGGTTTGGGGCTTTCCCTGGGTGGGAGGGGTGATGACTAGAGTCTTGTGCCCCAAACTCAGGGAAATACAGTCTCTACAGTGGGCTCTGTGGAGAAACTAGTGAAATCTCTGAGGCCTCCAAATGAAGCTGAAATGACGTTAGCTTCAAACTTGGACTTAGCCTAACCACCTAAGTTGAGATTTAATAAGTTTGACCGTAACTCAAATTTAACCTCAACCCAAATTGCAACCCAAACTCAACCCTAACCTCAAATCTAAACACATCCCAATAAATGAACCTGAAAGTAAACTTAGCCTCTAAACTAACGTAACCTTGTTTCCTATAGCTAAATCTTGAAATCTACTCATCTCCATACCTGACCCTTTAGTTAAACCTGACTCTAAAGGTAAGTCCAGTCGAAGCCACAGACCTGAAGTTGAGCTTTCTCCTGTTTCACCCCATTATTTATCCATCCCTCCATTTAAGAAATTTTCATTGGGCCCCTGGGTGGCTCAGTTGGTTAAGTATCTGACTCTTGATTTTGGCTCAGGTCATGATCTCACGGTTTGTGAGTTCAAGCCCTGAGTTGGGCTCTGTGCTGACAGCGTGGAGGCTGCTTGGGATTCTCTCTCTTCCTCTCTCTCTCTGCCCCTCCCCCGCTTGGTCTCTCTTTCTCAAAATAAATAAACTTTTAAAAAGTTTTCATTACGTGCTGGGCACTGTTCTAGGTAGTAGGAATATGGTGACAAACAAATCGGACATCCTAGCAAGGCAGAAAGGAAATAATACTGAAGAAGTCAGTAAGTAGTGCTATGAGGAAATAATACAGGGCATGTGATGAATGGCAGAGGACTACTTGAGACACAGTGGTCAGGAAAGTCCTAAGTAAGTGGCATTTAAGCTGAGACCCAAATTACAAGTAAAAGTGACCAGGTGAAGGTTTAGGGGAGAAGCATTCCAGGCAAAGGGAATAGCCTATTGCAAAGGCTGGAAGGTAGAAATGAGCTGGGGGTGTTGAGGAACAGAAAGGAAGCCGGTGTGGCTGGAGCAGAGAGAGAGTGGGAAGCAGTGGGGGATGAGGTCAGAGAGAGGAGGCAGGAGCCAGATCACACAGGGCCATGCAAAGGGAAATAAAAGGAAAATCTGGCTTTTATTCAACCATAGGAAGCCTTTGGAAGGTGTCAGTGTGTATGTGTGTGTGTGTATTAGCAGGGGAAGGGGGGAATAGGGGATATGGAGGAGGAGGAGGAGGGAGGCAGAGGTGATTGGATTTATATTTTTATTTTTAATTTTTTAAGTTTTATTACAAAAATGTTTTTGAGAGAGAGCCAGCTTGCACGTGCAGTCACCTGAGCAGGGGAGGGGCAGAGAGAGAGAGTGAAGAGGGAGAGAGAATCTCAAGCAGTTTCCACGCGAGGCATGGTGCCCCTACGTGGGGCTTGTTGAGGGGCTTGATCTCATCACTGTGAGATCATGATCTGAGCTGAAATCAAGAGTCTAACACTTAGCTGACTGAGCCACCCAGGCAGCCCTGGATTTATGTTTTTAAAAGATCCTGTGTCTAGACTGGATTGTAGGAGTAAAGAGTGAAAGCATGGACACCAGTTAGGAGGCAATCGCAGCAATAGCAGGAGAGAAGATGGTGGCAGCCATGAAAATGGAGAGAAGTAGATACATTTGGGATACATTTCAGGGGTAGAATTGCCAGGACTAGATGATAAATTGGATGGCAGGGGAGTGGGGGTGGAAGATGGAGAGACAGAAGTGGATTCTGATGGGATGGGAGAACCAAAAGTTCAATTCTGAATAGGTTAAGTCTAAATCTTTGAGGCAGACATCCACGTGGAGATGTCACTTGGCAGTGACATAGGAGTCTGGATTTCAGAGGCAAGGTCAGAACTAGAGAGACAACGCTGGGAGTCATCAGCATGAAGATGGCATTTAATGCCATGGAACTGGAAGGGATACCTTGTCTTGTGCATCCTCTTAACACCCCCTTCAAGGTATTTATGTTTTCCCCCTCATAATAAATGTTATGTACCTTCCATTTTAAATTCCAGAAGCAGGGACCTACCTCCTGTTTCCAGAAGCAAACCCCTCCAGACTTTGTCATCTTCTCCTGAACTCTCACTGGGATCTAACCTCCCTGGATTAGATTCCTTACACCACAAGGACACTTCTACCAATCAATTTCACAGTATTCTGTGGAATTCCTTAAATATTCTGTTTCATTTTTGAAAGAGTCTTCCTCTGGCAGTATTTACCCTAATGATGCTCCTTCTCTTTTGTGGTGAAGCCTGCTCTTTCTTCTACCCAATCACTAGGAGGCAGGGAGCAGAGGAGAGACCATGATTCTGCACCACTGATAACCTCCTTTTCTTCTCTTGAAGCCCATGCCTTTCGCATTTGCCATGCTCTATCTGCACAGCACAGTCTTCTCCACCAAATCTTTATCACACTCTTAACATCTATATCTAGCTCAGTTTTTCTTCGTATCTCATCCCCACCAACATCTTTAGGGAGTTCAAAACCACACAGATGAGTCTCACGCTCTGTCCTCTCAGTGCTTCAACTCTCAATTACAACAGCTCTCCAGCCTCTTTCCCTACTTTAGGCATCCACGAGCAAGGTT
The DNA here is from genome assembly GCF_016509475.1 of Prionailurus bengalensis. NCBI lineage: Eukaryota > Metazoa > Chordata > Mammalia > Carnivora > Felidae > Prionailurus > Prionailurus bengalensis. Next base: position 360,738 of record NW_025091153.1, on the reverse strand, counting down.
GTCTCTCAAACCTCAGCCTCACTTGGAAGGGCTACATCTTTGAGATCTTGAACTCTGAATTCTCCCTCTCATCACGACCACTCCACTTTCACAACCCCAACTCTTCCCTCCCATCAAATTAGTTCTCTATTCTAAGACTTCCAACCCCTCTTCTTTCCTTGTTTTCCTTGTCCATTTGGTTTAACTTGCACTGCATGGTCAAAAATTTCAACTACTTTCACCAGCACTTAAGAATCACTTGGTGTTTGGGGCGCCTGGGTGGCGCAGTCGGTTAAGCGTCCGACTTCAGCCAGGTCACGATCTCGCGGTCCGTGAGTTCGAGCCCCGCGTTGGGCTCTGGGCTGATGGCTCAGAGCCTGGAGCCTGTTTCCGATTCTGTGTCTCCCTCTCTCTCTGCCCTTCCCCCGTTCATGCTCTGTCTCTCTCTGTCCCAAAAATAAATAAACGTTGAAAAAAAAAAAAAAGAATCACTTGGTGTTCTACCAAGATGACCTTGAAAAACTTGACTTGGGTAAACTCAATTGTTTCATTCTTGGGGGCTTCTCCTGGGCTGCCAAACACTGCAGGAGGGAGTCATGTCACCAAAAGGGGCCGTCTGCTAATCCTGGCCATCTAATCTCAGAAAGCCCTCAGTGTTTCTTAATCCTTTCTTGATTCCCTGTTATACCCCTGCAGGCGTTGTTCTAAAAATCCGTGCCTCTTGACCTCTTTACTTTCAGTTGGTGATACTATCATCTATTTTATTGTGCTCAAGGCACGCCAAGCTGGATCTCTTCACGTCCTTCTTTTCCTTCACTTTATTTACATTTCATCTTTCTTTTCTTCTGACTCAGAGGACTCTCCTGTCCAAGGCTGATCCTTTGCACTGTGTATTCCACTTCCTCTGTCTTTACTATATTCTTTCCCCGCTTACATCTTTAGTATCTTTCTCTCTTCATGCACCTTGCTTGCATTTTACAAACATGTTTTTGTAATATTGTAATTTCTTGTAAATAAGAAAATCCTTCCCTGGACTCTGTTTTTCCCTCAAATGTCCATCCCATCTCTCACTTTCTTTTTCTGTGTGATGTCTCCAGAGACTAGCCCCTTTGCCCACTTTTTTTGGGAACTGGTAAAATTTTCCTTATCTGTAAAATTCGTGGGTTGAAGCAGAGATGATTCTTAGTTATCTTCCACATTCACCATTCTATGACTTTGTACCTACCACCTCCCTTTCCTCACCTCCCACTCATTCCTCAACCTATGTAAAGTGATTTCTGCCCCTTTGGTAAGTGGAAACTGTTTTCTCAAAATTTGTAATTGTCTAGTTCCTGAACCCAAAGTATCTTTTCAACCTTCCCCTACTAGACCTCTTTGAAGGATTAGATGTGGGTGCCCTGTCTCTGCTTGGCACACCCCTCCCTTGCCCTACTCCTCTTTCCCCACCTCCCCCCTTTATTGATTCTTCTTGCGCCTACCATCTTCAGGGGCTCTTCTGGTTACCCTCTCTCGGGGATCCTGTCCACTCAGGGGCTCAATCTCCGCTAGGAAGGGAATGATGCTCAAATCTACCCCTCCAGCTCAAACTTTTCTCTTGAGCTCCGGACCTGCTTGCCGGAAGTCTCCAACCTGAGTGTTATGTTAGCATCTCAAATTCAGCAGGCCGCCTTTGAGCACTTTATTACTCTAAGCATTACTTAGGGTAATTACCTGTAGTTGTTACTTACATATTGTTTATTTTATTAGAGTGTAAGTTCAGTGAAGTCAGTGAGTTTATTTCATTTAAACCCTTTGGGGGCGCCTGGGTGGCTCAGTCGGTTGAGTGTCCGATTTTGGCTCAGGTCATGATCTCACGGCTGGTGAGTTCAAGCCCCACATCGGGCTCTGTGCTGACAGCTCATAGCCTGGAGCCTGCTTCAGATTCTGTGCCTCCCTGTCTCTCTGCCCCTCCCCCACTCACATTCTGTCTGTCTCAAAAATAAACATTAAAAAAAATTTTTTTTTAATAAAAAAACACCCTTTGTTTTGCAGAGTACCCTGATCCTATCCGGCACTTAATAAAATTTTATTGATTAGGGGCAGCGGGCTTCTCAGTTAAGTGTACAACTTTTTTTTTTTTTTTTAAAGGAGTGACTGTTTTATTTTTTTCAACGTTTTTAATTTATTTTTGGGACAGAGAGAGACAGAGCATGAACGGGGGAGGGGCAGAGAGAGAGGGAGACACAGAATCGGAAAGAGGCTCCAGGCTCCGAGCCATCAGCCCAGAGCCTGACGCGGGGCTCGAACTCACAGACCACGAGATCGTGACCTGGCTGAAGTCGGACACTTAACCGACTGCACCACCCAGGAGCCCCGAGTGTACAACTCTTGATTTCAGCTCAGGTCATGATCTCACAGTCGTAAGCTCGAGCCCCGCGTTGGGCTCTGTGCTAGGTGTGGAGTCGGCTTGGGATTCTCTCTCAAAAAAGAAATTATTGATTCGATGTCTGAAACTGAATTCCTTATCTTTTCCCTCAGCCAGGTGTCTCCTTTTAGGCGGAAGGCATCATCTTTCTAATCCCCTAGGCTCAAAGCTCAGAGTCACCTAAGATTCCTCTTCCCTCAGTCCCACCATCCCAGGAGTTGTCTTGTGCTAATGACTTACCCTTTCAAGTTTCTAAGATCTGTTTCCTCCTTTAATGCCATTGTTACTGGGGCCTAAGTGAAAGTACACAAGTTTCAGAGTAAGATGAGCTTCGTGCTAATTGCACTACTTTTTGGAAGTTCAGTACGTTTATGAGCCCTTGGTTTCTTCTTTATAATAGAGATCCACCACCCACCTTCTGAACCGTTTTGGCAGAATTACTCATGTTAGGAACATGGCAGGTGTTCACCGTATGATAGTTGTTTTCTTCTTTACTCTTTGTCTGTAACCCCTGCAGCACTCTCCTGCTCTCTCTCTTCTGCACAGCTGTCACTATGGCACACAGGATGAAGGCCCAAATCCTTCATCTTGGCCTTCTGTGGTCCTTTCTTCAACATGTGCACACTCACACCTGTACTTCGTCTACCTCACAACATTCATCTTTTTCCTCAATACGCCGTTTTTTTTGACTCCTGGCCTAAGCTGAAGCCATTTCACTTATCCACAGAGCCTTCCCCACCCATAGAAATTGTACCTATTCACCAGCACCAGCTCAAATGCCCTCTTCCTGCTCAGAGTCCGCCGCCCCCCCGTGCTTTAGGATGGAATGCACCTTCCCCTTTCTGTATCCACCATGTCTTACGCTATAAGATTTACTCAGCACCCTGCCCTGAGTCACAGTTAGGTGTGGGCCTGCCTCCCCTGTGGGACTTATATTGAAGTAGGTTGGGTTTCTTTCGGCTACCTGATGCTCAGTTGAACTACACTGAATAGAGTCCCTCCCAAACCCTTTTCCTAACTTAACCCAAACCTGCTGCGACCCCAATTCCCCAACTGACACTCTTTTATCTTGCTAGTCTTGTTCCCTAATCCCGTTTTTCTAACTGAACCCCAATGCATCATCCTTCACTGAGAACTGATTCCTCCTTCCAGCTCTCGAGAGCAGATACACTCACACCTCCCCAGTGTTTCACGGGAGGCACTGAGTCATCCCTTGGGGACCCCTGGGCCTCCCTCCCTGCCCCCATCACAGTGGACAGGATGCCTGCTACCTGGCCCCAGGGGGTCAGAGGAAGCCAAGGCCTCTAGGGCTTAGTATTTTTATCAACCTAGGAAGAAGAGACACAGAAGCGGAAACCCTGTGGTCAGAGAAAGTGAACAGCCCTCATCTCAGGGGAACCCCCAACAGGGCCGGGGGCCAGACACCAGGGAGGGACGTTGAAAAGAAGGAGGTTTGGGGGGCCAGGTATCAGGGCTTATCTTGCTTTGGTTTTACGTAACTCTGGCAGAGGGGAAATGATTTGAAAACCAGAGAAAAATCTCCTGGAAGAGCAAATTTGGACACCAGAAGTTTCTATTGCTTACCTGTCAAGCCCCAGCTTCGAATCCTAACCCCAACTCCCCCCGACAACAAACATGGGCTCTTTGCATGCCACTTCCGAAACCTCCGGCCTGTGAGAGGAACCGGACGCCTGGGTTGCTCACAGCTCGCCGGCTCTTCTCTGAATCACAGCAGCTTCCTCTCACAGGATCTTTCTCACCAGCCCTTCCTCCTCCTGCTCCATGAACAGTTGCCTGGTCCCTGCGAGGCCTTGGGTCTCTGAGCTGTCTTCTCCCAGGGTCTTGCGCCCACCCCGTGTGCCCCTGCTTCCACGGGCTTCCCCTCCACCTCCACGCCTGGGACTCTCCCGAGTACATGGGGCCTCCAGATCTGAAAAATAGGTTTCTGACCCGTAAGATTCTCTGCGGCAGACCTGTGCAGACTGTACACGCCAGCGCATGCCTGTACCGTCTCTTCCTTTCACGGAGTTCCCTGTTGTGTCCTGGGGAATGGAACTGGGCTTTGGTACTGTCAACAGCTTCCTCTCCCTCCAACCCCCAGGACCTTTTTCTCAACTTCAGGAAAAGATACCTATCCGGAAAGCCAGGCCTGGACTGCCCAGAGATGAAGCCCGGGTCTGGGGTGGGGGCAGAAGCTGGGTAGAGAGGAGGATTGGGGTACAGAGGTACAGAGATGGACTGAGGAGCTAGAGGGGAGATAGCCTTGGGTGTGGATCCCTGGTTGCCCAAGAGCAGACAACCCAGGTTACATAATTTGGCTCTTTCCACCTCCCTCCCCGGCTCCTAATTTTAGCAACCGAAATTCCACTCCCCCACAGGGCTCTTCCTCTGTCCGTTCTGCTTCTATCCCGTCCTCCCACAATCTCCTCATGGCCCCCAGCTCCAGCTGCCCCCAACTCAGAACGTTCAGTGACTCAGCAAAGGGAAAGCCCTGTGCCGGGGGAAGGGGGTGTTAAGTGGGGAGGAGGATGTGGTTCTGCCCCGGGGAACTGGGGAGAGGAGGGAAACTGGTTTTGTTCCCTTTTTTGCCTCTGTTCACATCTATTTCTCCAGTCACTGCCTGCAGAGTAGAGGAGCCCAGCGCAGGGAGGGGAGTGAGACTGGGGGGCAACATGGGTCTTCTCCGGGCTGCCTAGGTATGGGGGTGGGCAAGCAGGGCCTTCCTGCCTCCAGCTGAGAGCGCGGCTCAGTGTGTGCGTGCGTGTTGCAGGTGTGTAGGAGCTGCGGGTTTTGGCAGGCGGGGTGGGAAAGGAGATGTCACGTATGATGAAAACCACAGCAATGGAAAAAGGCAGAGGAGACACTGGGAGTGAGATGTGGAACCAGGTCTTATTAGGAAATGGAGGAGTCAAGGAGCAGTGGCGGTGGCCCATATCCTCCCCACCCCCACTCGTTACAAGTTTCACTCCCACCCCATATCCTTTGCGCGGGGCAGCATCAGCCTCTTCCTCGTCACCCCCGCCCTGACCTGCCCCTTACTACTGCCCTGCCTCTAAGGCTGCACTCCCTGCAGTTTCTCACTCTTTCCCTGGGGTCACTTGAGGGCCTCTGCGTGGCGATTCAGGGCTTGAGAAAGGGCCGTCACAGCTCCCATCACGCGGCCCAGCTCCCAGGTCTCAATCTGGCTTCGGAATCGCTGCAGGAAGCGGTCAGGGTGCCAGCGGACCTGCTGGACCCTCAAGTACCTCCTCAGAGCCCCCTGCTCCTCCAAGGGGGGGCCCCTGGCCACCAGGGCTGCAGCCATGGCCTCTGGGTCCCCTCCCCCAGGGCAGGGCCAGGGCACATCGCCAAAGCGCCAGAGGCTGCCCCTCCCTGCTCCTCTTGGGTGCTCTGCCCTGGGCCCAGCCCTGGCCGGCTCTGGCCCTCGGTCCCCACGAGCCTCCTGTGCCCTCTTGGCTCGGCTCTCACGCAGTTCTTCCTCCTTGGCCCGGGCTCGGTCTCGGAAGAGCCGCTGCTCCTCCTCCTGCTGTCGCCAGTTGTGACCGGAGCCCTCAGCCCGTGGGGGTCGGCGGGCTCCCTCTGCCTCGTGCTGCTGCTGCTTCTGGGCATGTTCCCGGGCCAGGCGATCTGACCAGGCTGAGAAGGACTCGGGTTCCTGGGTCTCATGGGAAGCATCATCTGTTTGGGAGGGCAGGATGGGGGTGGTCGGGGAGATGCTGTGAAAAGGTGACAGGCAAGAGCGGCAGGGAGATTCAGAGAAAGGGGGCACAGGAAGCCAGTGGGAGCACCCATGCGGTGGGTACAGGAAAAGCAGTCAAGGGGAAGAAGGGCAGCTATGGATGGGAATGGATTCCTTACCTTCAAACCTCCCGATGACCTCCTGCCACTCATCCTCCAGTTCTCCCTGCAGCTTCTGCCTCCATTCCCGCTCCTTAGAGGCCTCGTCTTCTTCCTCTTCTTCAGCAGAATCCCAGGGAGGTCCCCAGCCCAGAATTTGCCCAGGGGTCTCCCCATCCTTATTCTTTATTCCCATAGCAGAGGGGCAGCGGCTCAGCAGTGGCAGGAAGAAGTCCGTGTAGGCTGTTGGTGGGAGAGCAGTGAGCAGAAATTAGCTGGGACTCCCACTCCTTGGCAGGCTGCCATCTTGAATCCTGCTGGTCACTCCCTCCCTTGGTCTTAGAGCAACGGAAAGGGTTGCCCACATGGAAGTCTCCTGGGCATTAGGAAACCACGGTCACCGACAAATATCTACTGATAGTTTACCACATGTGTGATAAGTGTGGTAGTTTACAATATTATGACCTATGTTCCCACAAACTGTTTCAGTGTCCTGGGAGTTCTGCTATGTTAAATGACATTTTCTAGTCTGCGTCCAGCCACCTCGGGCAATGTCAAAAACCTCTAACTATGTACTTCGTTTTTAGTTTGAAAATACTGTCACTTTATAACCCTGTGTTTCTCATCCAAAACTAATTCAGACTGGTTAAATACCTGTATGTTTTACTCTGTACCATTATAGATATACAAATAAATAAGAGGTGCCTTTGTACATGGCTTTTTTTTTTTTTTTTAAGTATTTACCCATTTTGACAAAGACAGAGACAGCGTGATTGGGGGAGGAGTAGAGAGAGAGGGAGAGAGAGAGAATCCCAAGCAGGCGCCACACTGTTAGTGCAGAGCCTGATGTGGGACTCCATCTCATGAAACCGTGAGATCATGCCCCGAACCCAAACCGAGAGAAGGATGTCTAACTGACCCGAGCCATTCAGGAGGCCCTTACGATACTTTTCAATGAACTGAGTAAAATAAGTGTTTTCAGGGGAATTTCTCTCAGCCAACCTCATATGGGGCATACTGGAAGGGGGATTGGGAAGTAAAGGGAAATGTTCCCAGGAACAGAGCAAGGTTGTTCCAAATGACTGCTGACCTAGGGCAGGGGAAAAGGGCTGATATAGAGGGTCCCACCCAGGGGCTGGCTGACAGGAGGCTGGGGGTGAACAGCAGAGGGACTGACATTCCTGAACCCCCCTCTTCCTGAGCCCTCACTGCATCCACTCTAGCATCAGCAGAAGGCCATGCTGCTCACTTCACTACCAACCCAGCCCTCTACCCCTGGTCAAGCCCACCCACCATGGCCACCAAGCACCTCTTCACTCCGGGACAGAGGAAGGTGAGTGAAGTACCCTCCCTTCCTATGGACCTACTTTCTCTCCCTAGGGCAGGAGGAAATGGGCCGGCAGTCCTTAAATCCTTATTTTGTGGTGCTGGGAAGTACTGGCCACCTGACAAAAGGATGGGACAAGGGAAGGATTGTCCTGTCACTGCCAGGAAGGCAGGAAAACAGAATGGGCCAACCTGGGCTGGCCAAGGCCCATCACCCCCCACCCATCACCTCTTGGTGCATCTCTGAGCGCCGCCCAGCCCAAACCATATCAGGATGAGGGAAGGGGGTACTTATTACTGATGTGACTGGTCACAAGCCCTCCCAACTTGTCCCATCCAGCAAATACCTGGTCCTGTCTTTCAACTGTTTATTCCCCATTAGGGTTCACAGCCGCGGGAGGGTGGGTGGGTGCTCAGACTCCCATAGGAGGTTTTAAAATTCATAGATTTTAAGGAGTAAGGCCTCCAACTAAAAAACAGGGCAAGTAAAATATGGCACAGCATATTAAATAGCCACTAAAAATGATGCCTGTGTGAGGAAAAAACTGGCTATAAAACCATACATGGGATCCAGTCACAACCATGTGAAAAAAAGAGGCCAAATCTTATGGTTAAAAAAAATAATTAGAAGGAAATGTGTAAAAATTCTGGTCTCTGTGTGGTAGGACTAGGGGTAAATATTTTAATGTAAACAGGATACAACTGATGTGAAAAAATTTTTCTCTTTTTAAAGAATGAAGAATAAATTTAATCACTGTTAACAGTTTGCTGTGGTCCCTTCCAGTCCTGTCTTGGTGTGTATAAATGCATATATGGGCGTCTTTTTTTCAGAGGTATGTGACCATGCTATTTCTATTGTTTGGCAACTTGCTTTTTTCACTTAACGTCTCATTTGTATTTTTCCACAAGAGTATACACAGCCTACCTCATTCTTTTTTATGACTGTGTAGTGTTCCGCTATGCATATGAAACAAACATCTCCCACCCCCAGTCAACAGACTTTGTTTCCAAAAATGTTCAGCCTCCTACATATATCTCTGTGGACAAGGAGTGGGGTAGATTCTCGGAAGTGGAATTTCTGAGTCAAAGAACGTGCGATTTTACTGAATTGCTCTCAAATTTGTGCCAACATACGCCCTGATACAGAATATGAGTGCCTGTGTTGTCCTTTACTAAAGTTGAGTATCACCAACCCACCCTTTTAATTTTGCTCATCTGATAGAGGAAAAGATTTCATTGTTTTTTTTTTCCTTTTTTAATGTGTTTTGGCCCACTCTTTCTTCCTTTCTCTTTCCTTCCTTGTGTCCTTCTTTTTTAAAAGATTTTGTTTTTCAGTAATCTCTACACCCAACATTGGCTTGAACTCATGATCCTGAGATCAGGAGTCACAATCTCTACCAAGTGAGCCCGTCAGATGCCCCTGGCTCTTTATCTCTTTTGTGAATGACTTGTTCATGTTCTTCATCTACTTTTCCCCTGGAAATTATACATGTAGACATGAGAGCTCTTTATACTTTGTAGTACACTTTGTATACGTTTATACCTTGTGCCAAGTATTTGTAAATATTTTCTCCCATCCTTAGAAAGGTTTTATGCAGTTATATATGTATCAATATTTTCTCTCATTGCTTTTGGCTTTACGTCATCCTTAGATAGGCTTTCCCCACTCTAAGATTATAAAAATATTCTCTAGTGTTTTTTTTCTACTAATTTTTATTTTTAGAAATCCAAACAAATTTAAAAAGTATAGTACAATAAGCACCCCCACTCCTCCCACAAGGTATGTTACTGTTCTGTCATTTTTGCAACATTATTTTGTATTAAAGAAATAAAGTATCATAGGTAAAGTTAAAGCTTTCTCTAATATTGCCTTCTGAATATTATTCCCCATCTGCCCCTCACCACCAAAGGAAATGTCTCCTGTGAATTTGCTACATACCCTTCCTGTCATGTTAAGATATTTAAGCTGCTGTAATTTATTTATTTTAATTTTAGAGAGAGAAAGAGAGCGTGTGGACAAGCGGGGAAAGGGGCAGGGAGAGGACAGAATTTTAAGCAGGCTTCATGCTGGTCGTGGAGCCTGACATGGGTTTCAATCCCACAACCCTGGGATCACGACCTGAGCCGAAATCAAGAGGTGGATGCTCAACTGCTTGAGCCACTCGGTGCCCCCGTTATTGACTGATTGATTGATTGATTGATTGATTATTTTTGAGAGAGCAAGCACGAGAGAGTGTGAGCGTGTGCACGCACAAGTCGGGGAGGGGCAGAGAGAGAAGGGGCAGAATCTGAAGCATGTTCTGTGCTGCCAGTGCAAACCCTGATGTGGGGCTTGAACCCACCAACCATGAGATCATGACATGACTTGAAGTCGGATGCTCAACTGACTGAGCCACTGAGGCGGCCCTCCGGTAATATACTTTTGAGTCAGGGGTGAGGTCAGAGTCCTTTCCTTAGATGAACCAAATACTCCAAAATTGTTTCTTAAATAGCTCACCACCCACCAGTGATTTGAAATGCCACTTTCATCATCAATTTAGCAGTACAAATCAACTTCCCGGGGTTCTTTAATATGTTGTACTTTAATATTGAGAAAAATCTAGATGAAAAAAATTTTGAAGTAAAAACACGCTCTGTGTCTTAGTGGTGGAAGCACTGTTCTTCCCCTCCCCATAACGAGGCATGATTTCTATTTTAACATCACGTTCACACTCACTGGTCCAACACACTTGTATTTGGGGAGCCTAGGTGGCTCAGTCGGTTAAGCATCCAACTTCGGCTCAGGTCATGATTTCACTGTTTGTGAGTTCGAGCCCTGCATCGGGCTCTGTGCTGACAGCTCAGAGCCGGCAGCCTGCTTCGGATTCTGTGTCTCCCTCTCTCTCTGACCCTCCCCTGCTCATGCTCTGTCTCTCTCTGTCTCAAAGATAAATAAAAACATTAAAAAAAAACCACACCAATATTGTAAGTTTATACTGAGTGATGGTTGATAGAGGCACAGAGGAAGAAAAGGTAAAAGTGGGTAGGGTGGGGACACCCGGGTAGCTCAGTTAGTTAAGTGGCCAACTCTTGATTTTGGCTGAGGTCATGACCTCACCATCTGTGAGCTTGACCCACATAGGGCTCTGTGCTGACAGTGTGGAGCCTGCTTGCTGTTCTCTCTTCCCCTCTAGTTCTCTTTGTCTCCCCCACTTATTCTCTCTTTGTCTCAAAATAAACAAACAATTACAAAAACAAAAAGTGAGCAGGGTGGTTAGAGAAGGCTCCAAAAAGGAGGTGGGGCTTATGTTGGGCTGGAAAGGGAGGATAACTTAGCAAAGTGGAAATCAGGTGGATGGGAAGGCAGTCTTGTGAAAACATGCCTGGGGTCACTGAAGACAGAGCTGGGTAGCTGGAGTTGCAGGTTTGTGGTTGTGCCATGGTAGGTAAGGCTGAAAGGCAAATGGAACATAAACCAGATGGCTCAGCTATCTGCAAAACGGGCCACCGCTTACACCTACTGTGTAGGTCAAAGTGAGTAATAGGTGGGCGATGTCAGGTACTGTGCTGGCACAGAACAGAAGTACAGTAAATGTTACATAAAAAAACACATACACAAAGAAAACAGGCTGGCTTTGGACTTGATTGTTTTCGCAAAGACCGTTTCTTAGTGTCCACTAATTCTTGTTGTATGCAGAGAATGGTTATTGTCTGACTAAGGTGTGTTTATATGGGGCACTTTGGCAGCTAAGACCACTTCCCCATGAGGTGATGGGTCCCAAAAAGAAGTTACCAAAAGCCATTCACTGGCTTCTCAGCGGTTGTGACCGCGCAGCCAGACAATCCAGCATGAACTGCCTCATCTCTCGCCTAATGTGGGAATGGGAGAAAACCTCCCCTCCTCAGGGGATCCTGGGTCATTTCATCTGGTCAAAGGAAATATTTGCATTTTAAGACAGAATGGTCTCTAGAGCAGCTCAAAGCTGAATGAGACAGGCCATTTTACCAAAGAGCCAGAAGGCCACCTGGTGGCTGGACCGTCAGGAGAACAGGAGGAAGTAAGGCCCGAGAGGACACCACAGCTTGGGAATGACCTGAGAGCAGGTCCCCCTTAGGAAAGACAACAACCTGTCAGTTATGAGATTTCAAAAAGTTCCTGAACTTTCTGGGCCCTGCTTTCCTCATCTGTAATGAGATAATAGTATCAATTTCATATGCTTCTTAGATGTCAATACGACGAAGGAAAATCCTGCCACGCTATGAGGTAGTTTTATTACTCAAAAAGCCATAATTGGAAAATATGAGAATAAAAATAACAATACTTCTCATCTAGTGAGCGCCAAATCTGCCAAGTACTTGCCTCATTTACTTGTCACAGCTTTCATTTTAGAGAAGCAAGTTAAAATATAAATAATAATAATAATAATGATAAAAAAGGCAAATTAGGGTCACAGAAGTTAAGTTGCATGTTCCTGTTACACAGCCGGTAAGGGGTAGAGGCTGAACTTGGAGGAGGTCTGGGATCTGCCACAGGGTCCTCTGCTCTCTTGCCATGTATAACGTGAGCTGTCAAATTAGATGCTTGCATTTTGCACACCTGCTCTTTTTGTTTTTAACAAAAAATCTGAATGTGCCAGCCTATCTCATTATGTTAAGGGGAATTAAAGGGTTTTTTTAAATTTACCATATGGGGAGAAGTTTTTGGGGTGAGAGGTTTCTGTTGGGGAGCTGGAGGATGGTAATAGCAATCAAACTGAGTTAAGGTTGTTCATTCCAACCCAGATTTTCCTCCAACATTCTCACTAGAAGGAAAATCTCTAGAGGGTTTTATTTTCCTAAGGGCTATTATCTCTACTGAGCTGCCTCCGCTGTCAATAGGTCCCCACCTGAAACCCTCAGTGTCAAAGGTTTCTTAGAACTCAGATGTTTTTGGGACTTGGTAGGGCTGACCTGAAAGTACATACATCGTATCTTAGGTAGCCGAGGAGAGCCTGGGTAGCTCTGGTAACCAAACACGTGAAATGTTTCTGCAGTGAAAAGCCATCAGTAGGATAAAAATGAATGATAGATAGTCTCCCTTTAGTTCAGGTTAGGTTTTCTCTCCAAACGAGTCTGGTGGCTGACTGATGAAAAATGTTTGGCTCTTAGTGTTTTGAGTTGCAGAACTGAGGCTAAGGGAGTATGGATCTGCTGATAACGGAAACGACGTCCAGCATCTACTGCATGTTAATCACAGGCCGGGTGCTCTAATTGCATATGGTGTCAGTTCATTCTCAAAACATACGTGACAGCATGGGTGCTTTGAACATGGGCACTATCATTGTATAATTCTGTAATGTATCACACAGGATAACACAGTCGTTACAGGGTACAGACGGTCTAGCTAGGCTGCCTGGGTTATAATCCCTGCTCTACCACTTTGTCACTGGGGGACTTTGGCAAGTAATTTTACTTCTCTGTGGTGTTTTCTCATCTGACAAATAGTGGAAAATATTAATTCTTATAGTTTCATAGGGTTGTTGGGAGGACTAGATGAGTGGTTTTGTGAGAAGTACTGGAATATAGCAAGAGTTATTTAACTCTTTGCACGCGGGCAAACTAAGCCTCAGGGAAGTTTAGGAAGTTGCCCAAGAATACTCAGCTGTTAAATGTGAAGCTGGGATTTGAACCTAGGCAATCTAACTGCAGAACCTACCCTCTATCCTACTTTTTGTACTGTGTCTTGACAACCAGTCAAGACACACAGTAGCTACTAATGTAGAAAGATGTGAAAATTGAAGTTGTTGTTTCGAGAATGCTGGGATCTTCAGAGAATGAATGGTAGCTCAGTAACCTAAAGGCACAAATGACTGCCACATGCCAACGTGGACAGCTACTTTCCTCTGCATCGCTAGCTTATTTTTCATTTGTTGGCCTTCATCTCCTTCCCGTTTAGTTAGTCGCTCATGACCTTGTTCCCCACCAGGCAAACTCACCATCAGGGCCCTGGCGGGCAGCAGCGTGCAGCGCCGTGTCCCCGTGGCGGTCCTGGTGGGCAGGGTCAGCCCCAAGCCGAAGAAGCAGGCACAGGGCAGGGGCATCGTGCCGGGCACAGGCCCGGTGCAGTGGTGGGGGTTGCCCAGCGTCTACATCAAGGCCCGGGTGTCTCTGGAGGAGGGCTTGGGCCCGGACCAGCCGTCCTGCAGACAAGTAACGACGGAAGCGACGCTCTCGGCGTTGGCGGCGGGAAGTGGAGGCCATGGAAGTCTTGGGCTGAGGAAGAAGGAGAAAAAGGCAGCAGTCAGGGCCCCAGCCTTGCCTGGTCCCTCCCCCACCATCCCTGACATTCCATCTTGTTCCTCCCTTCGGTTCCCCTTCTTTTTACATCTTCAGGAACAGATGAGGCCTATCCTAACGCTCATCCCTTAACCAGATGATAGGTTTGAAAACAATTTTGAAGTGGGCTTGGGTCACAGACATTTTTAATGTAAAATTTGAGAAAAGGATAAATAATTGCTTTTGAGGCTCACTAGCCCAGGTAAGTTTTAATACGGGGCTTTGAAAAAGGCAAATAAAGAATGATGGGGGACATTTTAATCAACAGAAATCTGAATTTAAAAGTCACAGATAATTTCAAATAATGATCTAGAAATTGAATATAATCTACCCGGCAGACAGATGTGGAGGCTTCTCCCTCTGGGACCTGGGGGGAGGGGTTACTCATCAGACCTGCCCCCCGCCCCCCTAAGTACCCCCAGAGCTGTAGGCCCGAGGCCTGTGTTTAAGACGCTCGGAAGAAGGGAGGCGGGAAGGGCGGAGACACTGTAGGCTGGCGGAAATGGCGCACGCCGAGACGCAGGTAAAGGGCGGAAACGCACTTGGAAGGCACGTTACCGGATGTCGTCTCTCTCCGAGGGGAAAGGCGGGGGTGGGGGGGGGGTGTTCCCTCAGTCTGGCCTCGGGGGGAAACTAGGGGAACTTAAGGTAAAGGGTCCGTCTGAAACCGTAAGACTGGACGGTAGACGCGAAAAAGGAGCCGAGCAAGGGAGGGTAAAAACGGTGATTTAGAGATTTAGCTTCCCCTCCCCCAACAGGGAAGAGAGAAGAGATGGTTCAGAGATAGATAAGAGAGAAAAAAGAGGGGAGATGAAGAGGATTAAAAATCATGGTTAAAATGGAAAACCAAAACTAAAACCACGGTGAGGCCAAGAACTGGGACAAATCAAAAAAGACATGTGTGAAAGACATTGAAAAAAAAAAAAGTGGGGCGCCTGGGTGGCTTGGTCGCTTGAGCGTCCGACTTCGGCTCAGGTCATGATCCCACAGCTCGTGAGTTTGAGCCCCACGTCGGGCTCTGTGCCAACAGCTCAGAGCCTGGAGCCTGCTTCGGATTCTGGGTCTCTGGCTCTCTCTACCCCTCCTCCACTCATGCTCTGTCTCTGTCTCAAAAATAAATAAACATTAAAACAAAATTAAAAAGGGTAGGACAAAGCAAACGAAAATTTGGACTTGGGAAAGACACAGAAAAAGAGATAGAAAGGGGAGGTAGAAAAAAAAAAAGAGAGGAAGAGAAGTAGGAAGAATTCAGAAACCCAGCATACTCTTTTCCCAATTAACGACACATGTTGACTTCCTTTCCCTCTCATCCCATTTTCAAGCCCTCTATGCCTCCTTTTCATTCCTCTTTGCCCCTGTCCCGGTTGCTAGACAGCGACCCGGAAAACCCTGCACCTGCGGTGATGATAGCGAGCAGCTCTGGGCCTGGTCTCTGCTGCTCCCAGGTGGTCCTTCTGGGTACTGCCTGTGGGAGAGGTGGGAGAAGAGACCAGCCATCAGTTGGAGGATCAGTTTGGGGGAGACACCTGGTGCAGCAGGCTTAGCGGAAAAGGGGAGCACTAAGACCCAGGGACAGTGGAGAATTGCAGCGAGAAGCTGGTGGAAGAGGAGTAGGTGGTGTGTATGTGTGTTGGGGGTTGGGGGAGCCTTCTGGTACCTTGGTAGCATCCGAAACAGCATCAGCCATAACGACAGAAATGGCCAGTCAGTCTCAGGGTATCCAGCAGCTCCTGCAAGCTGAGAAGCGGGCGGCTGAGAAGGTGGCAGATGCCAGAAAGAGTGAGTTCCCTTTTCTCTCCCTTAGGAGTCTGGAAAGAAAATTGGGGTGCGGGGGGGACAGCAAACGTTTGAGTCCCTGGGAAAATCCAAGGCCGGGGTGGGGTGGGGGAGAAAGCTGGGGCTGGGCTGGCTGATTAGGAGGCTGATTAGGAGGGTGATTAGCAGGGTGGGTGTTAGACTCTAGCACCCGGTCGGCTGAGAGGTGGCAGCAAAACTTTCTGGAAAGGAATGACCCCTACTGTCACATTTTGTGAGGGGGTCTACTCCCACCCCCTATCCCTTCTTCTGCTTCCAGGGAAGGCCCGGCGTCTGAAGCAGGCAAAGGAGGAGGCCCAGATGGAGGTGGAGCATTACCGTCGAGAGCGAGAGCAGGAATTCCAGAGCAAGCAGCAGGCGGTGCGTTGTGGGAGAGTTGAAATGGGATCCTGGGGTGCAAGTTGGTGGGTGCATCTGATGAGGTGTGTATGGGGTGACCCTAGAAGAAAACAAGATGGTAAAGGGCTGAGGGGGACCCTTGGCAGGGACCACGTTATTGTTCAAGGTATGTGAGATGTATGAGAATCTGAGAGTTTTGAAAGACTTGGATGGCTTGTGGGGTGGGGGTGGGGGAGGGGACTTGCCACCGTCTGTGTGGAGTACGATGTCATTTGGGGTGGAAGGCAAAGTTTTATGGTCACGTGTGGTGAGGTAGTGGGGGTTTTCCAGTTGTTTTAGGATGAAGTTGCATGTCAAATCTCAAAGGAAGGGGAATTGTGTTGCTTTCTTTGGTGTCTGGATATTTCCATGGGATGGGGGTGGTTTTGGCAAGGGCTTTTCTTCCTAGCCTTGCTCCAGGACTTTTTCCTCCACATACCTGTACCCTTCTTTCTGTGTTTCTGCTTTTGCCTTTCTGTCTTCTGCCCCTTTCCCGATCCCCCAGGCCATGGGCTCCCAGGGGAACCTCTCAGCTGAGGTGGAGCAGGCTACGAGACGCCAGGTACAGGGCATGCAGAGCTCCCAGCAGAGAAACCGTGAACGCGTCCTGGCCCAACTTCTTGGCATGGTCTGTGACGTCAGGCCCCAGGTCCACCCCAACTACCGGATTGCTGCCTAGAATTCACCATAGGACCTGACTGTTCCCTTCCAGTTCCCTTCCTCAAAGAAACCCCCCAAACAAAATTACCACCTGCCATCTTCACTGCTTCTTTCCTATTTTCTCTCCTTTCCATTCCCTAGAAATTCTAGGGGCAAGATCCAATAACTCTGTGAAAAGTACCCTGCTCAGATCTGAGTCTCCTTACTGTTCTTTAACCTTCACTGGGACCTTGTAAACTCCCAAGTCACTCTCACCGAAACCCTCTGTGAAATTTGTAGCATGGATAAGT
Organism: Prionailurus bengalensis; assembly: GCF_016509475.1. Lineage (NCBI taxonomy): Eukaryota > Metazoa > Chordata > Mammalia > Carnivora > Felidae > Prionailurus > Prionailurus bengalensis. The sequence continues at coordinate 343,755 of NW_025091153.1, read as the reverse complement.
AGGGATGTGGAAAAAACACTTTGACTTCAGAGCCTGGAAGCCTTGGGTTCCTTTCCCAACCCTGCCACTTTCTGGCTGTGCACCTAGGACAGCTACTTAATCTGTAGTCCAGTGTCCTCCTTTGCAAGACTGGCATGATGCTGATGGTGATAATAACAATAATACCTACCTTACAGGACTGCTGCAATGATTAGGAATCACTCTGTAAAGAGCCTAGCATGGTTTTTGGCATGTAGTTGCTGTGATTCCATAAATGTCTGCCCTATGATATTATTACCACCCGTTGCCCACCGTCAAAACCAAAACACAACTGTTTCCTCACATTTGTCAATGGCTGTCTAAATCACTCACTCATTCTGTGAACCTAGTAATTTTTCTGAAGAATTGGTTCTTCCCACCTCTCTTTTCCCAGAGACTTTATGGTCCCTGAAAAGGAAATGAAGACCTCGTTTAGCCTCTCTACTGTGGTTCCAGGAAGATGTTGCATTTCGTAGTCTCTCTTTTTGTCTCTAAATTGGTCTTTCTTTTTATTGGATTTTTCCCTTTCCTTTTCCGATTTCCCCAAAGACCCATCAGATGCTCACTGCTTCCTGAGATGTAAAGTGATGCTGTGTTCCTTTGTATGCATGGCCTCCCTTTCTACATCCTTAACATCCTTTCCTTTGTAACAATAAGAAAGTGTCAATAATAATAATAAAAATAAAACCTTTGGGCAAATCAGTTGGTGTGTGGAAGCAGCTTCCTTTTTGCTTCATCATTTCTCACTTTCATTCACTCTCTTGTTCCTTATTTACATATTCCCCAAATACCCCAAAGCGCTGTCCTTTGAAGCTTGTTGGAAAAAATAAAAGCAACTAGTATGTTATTGTTTCTCTTAAATGAGGAACATATGTGGTTCCTCGTTGGGAATCCGAGAACTACAATGGCAACTATAGAGAAAAGCTGGGGTGTATTAACAAGCACTCTTTGCTCCTTATTTTGCATTATTTTTCTTCATGGCACTTATTACTACTTGACATTTGTTTATATGTTGTCTTCCCTGGAATGTGAACTCTGATGACAGGGCTGTTCACCGAGTCCCCGGATCCTAGGTTAGCGGTTGGCACAGGGTAGGCAGCTGATAAATACTGTTGAATCAATTGATACTTAAAGTCGGAAACATCATCCTTGGATCACTGTTCCTTCTCTTGGCCGCAGAACAATGCCTACTTCACCAAAGACTTGAACCAATGAGGTAATCCATAGGGTAATTATTAACCGGACTCTTCAAGCAGGGAGGCAGGATACAATAGAGACTAAACGACGTTTAAACAGCTAGCTTTATTTTGGATCTGTTGCTTTGTTTGTTGTAGAATGGCAATAATGGTACCTATTCCTTACTGTTAAGTGGCTAACTGGTAACAGGTAAAGAGCCGAATGTTTGCTGTCATTTTTGTTGACGTCACATCTGACTTTGGTAGCATATCAAAGACTGGGTTATCAAATGCTTCATTAAGGAAAAAATTCAAGCTCAACAATGGGGCTGCTGGAGGCGGGGCTAAAGACATTCTGGTCGAATTAACAATATTTATATAATGTTGCCTAAACCTCAAGCCCCACCACTTCTTTAAAACCTGAGGCAGAATCCACTCAGTGGATTTAGAACACCTTCCAGACTCGAATTTCCTGTCCCATAGCCTCAGGGCCCTTGGGGCATCAACTACATCGGCCAACATTTTGGGCAAGGGGAAAGGGTAAGACCCCTACGCGCGGCTCAGACCCATTCCTCCCCTCAACTGAGGTCCCACGTTCTCTAGCTCCAACGCTGACGCACCCGGGTCACCTTGACTACCAGGCCAAGGACCCCGTGGGAACTCTCAGTCCCCGCCACCCTTTTTCCACCGAGCGGTGAGCCTACGGAGGGGTGCCCGGAGAGAAGACCTGCCCGACAACAACCTAAAGGAAGAGGTGAAGTATATGGAGTAGAATAGGGCACGAGAAAATATATAACAGTAGGAGAGGATGCCAGTTTCCTTTATGCCCTTTGTTACTTGCAGTAGCGGAGGAGTTAGAAGTGGCTTTAAAAATTTTTTTCACACAGGCATTTTCTAAAGGCAACCCCGGAGCGCGCAGAACTATGGGATCGTGAAAGGGTCGCCTTCCGGTCCCTTGCGCCTGCGCGCTGGCAGCCGAGAAGGCGGGAGGCCCTGGTAAGAGGGAAGCCGAGAACCGGAAGTGAAGGCAGATTCCCTCCTTCGTCGCTGTTGCCGCCGCCATATGCGCTCGCCTTGCTCAGGTAAGCTTTGGCCTTCTTTATCATCCGCTTCCATCTGCGTTTCTCTGCGGCCATTCTGCCTCGTGCACTCCTGATACCCCTTCCACAGACTATGGTCTGGTCCCTGGGGCCTAGATGGGTCGTTATTTGCATTGCTTGCATCCCTTTTGAGAGCTCTTAAGAGTTCGGGGGGGGGGGGGAGGGAAGGTAGGGGGCCCAATCCAAGATGGTGGCCCTAGCGCCATTGTGTTCCTTTTGCTCCCTGCTCCTTCGTTGGGCTCCTCGTTTATCGGATGCCCCAGCGATGGTGAGAGGCGGCGGTAGGTGCTCTTTGTTTCTGGGCATTTGCGGAGGGTGGGGCTCTTTTCACCTTCCTTCTCATCTCTGGGTCCTCTTAATGGCCCAAGGTGGGAATAGGAGGAGGAGCCGCCTTACGGGCCTGGTTGGACTTTTCTTACCTCGATTTACCAGCCTTTACTTGGAACATTTTCCAAATGTTTATGCGTGATGTCATTGTGTGTTTATAGGAAAGGAGTCTCACCTGAAGAGTAACGAAGGGTGATGAGATCCCTTACTAGAGTTTGTAGTAGAGCTGGAGTGAGAGTTTATCTCGAGTACCTTTTTTCCTATTAATTGTAGCGGAGGGAAGATAGTATTCATCTCTGACCTAGTCATTTCTCTTACTCTACTCTTCTATCCCCCCCCCCCCCCCACATTAATTACACAGGGATTTCTTAAGCACCAGAAGGAGGTTACTGAGGAGTGGGACGCGCGGATGGCAGCCAAATGATGTTTATATTTTGGGAAGTGAGCACTTTGTGCAATGATGACCTTAATCTATCACCCTTGACTGATGGCTGCCTTGTTAGGGGTCAACACTTTGAGGTGTAGGGAAAGCAAAAAGTCTTCCTTTGACGGTTTTTCAGGACTTGTTTTTATCTTGTCTCCATTCTCCACTCTCTTGATTCATTTTGCTTTTCATTATCTATTTTCTTCACTGTTGTTACTTAACAGATCAGGAGTTCATATGCTGGTTCTCCCCATCCTGCTTTCTGGTTTATGCTACTCTGATTCTAATCTCTTTGGGAACTTGTGTCTTAACTGCCTCACCTGGGACCACTATATTATGTTTGCTATTATGTTTTGTGTTCTTGTTATTTTTCTTTCCAGATAAAGGTGTCAGTACAGGGAAAGTGGGAAAAGTGTGGGGATGGAAAAGAGGTGGTGAAGGCTCTGCTCACGACTAATAAGTCTTTTGTTTTTCTTGTTTGTTTTTTTCCTAGCTCTTCTGTCAGAAACTAGGTTTTTTGTTTGTTTGTTTTTTTAAACTGTTGCTCAAGCCCCCACTCTGCTCCCTTGTTTTCACTTACTCTGCGTGAACCTTTCTGGAGACTCCTCCCCTTCTCCCCCTGCCGGCCCAGGAATGGCAGAGAACGATGTGGACAATGAGCTCTTGGACTATGAAGAAGATGAGGTGGAGACAGCAGCAGGGGGAGACGGGGCTGAGGCCCCTGCCAAGAAGGATGTCAAGGGCTCCTATGTCTCCATCCACAGCTCTGGCTTTCGTGACTTCCTACTGAAGCCAGAGTTGCTCCGGGCCATTGTTGACTGTGGCTTTGAGCATCCGTCAGAAGGTAAATTTTCTATTGGGCCTAGAGTATTCATTAGGTTCTTTAAGGGAACAAGAAACAGGTGTGTAAAACAGTTCCTTAGATAATACATATTTATTTAGGGTATATCAGGAAATAAAGTATCAAGAACTATTTTAGCAGTAGGAAAGATTTGTATAGATTGGTTTTTCATTCATGGTAACATGAAAAAGCTAGTGACCTAAAAGCAGCTGCTGTTAGTTGTTGTGACTGACTTTTCTCTTTGCCTACTTTTTTCTTTTAAGTTTATTTATTTTGAGAGAGAATGAGCGGGGGAGGGACAAAGAGCGAGGGGGAGAGAATTTCTCCAAGTTGTCAGTGCAGAGCCCAATGTGGGGCTTGATCCCATGAGATCTCATGAACCGTGAGGTCACAACCTGAGCCAAAACCAAGTCGGATGCTTAACGACTGAGCCACACAGGTGTCTGTTTGTCTACTTGTTTTTAATTTTGTTACCTAGGCTTCTAATTTTGAATTTCCAGAGAGGAGCTGGTTGGACCTTTAGTCTCTATTGGGCCAGGCCACCTATGGTCTCTGGAAACCTTTGTGGCTGATCTAAAATGAGTTGCTTTTGGGTCAGCTACCACACCCTTCATTTGTGTCCAGGGTTACATGGTCTAAAGATGGTAAGCTAAGTAGGAGAAACGGCCTGGGGCAGGCACTCAGATGTCATGGATTGTTACAGATTAAGGGAAATAGGGACAGAGCCAGGAGCACCAAAGGTGAAGTCTTGGTGGGTGGAAGAGGCCAGGCACTGGAGTTGGAGGAGGCCAAAGCCAGGAGGAACTAGGAAGGTCTGCTTTTGGGATGAATTTGATGGAGGGAGCAGAGAGGTAGAAAGGGCCTGGAAGTTGATGAGAACCATTTAAGAATTGAGTGGTGAGAAATGGGTTTGGAATGGTGAAAAAGGTTGTGGAGTTACTGAAGACTGAAGTGTAATTTATCTTTCCCCCCATCCCTCCTTCTAGTCCAGCATGAGTGCATCCCTCAGGCCATTTTGGGAATGGATGTTCTATGCCAGGCCAAGTCAGGCATGGGAAAGACAGCAGTGTTTGTGCTGGCCACACTGCAACAGCTGGAGCCGGTTACTGGACAGGTATGTTTGGGGAAAGTGCTGTGGAAGACATTTTGGTTAGGAATTTTTGAGAAGGGTATTTTGCCTCAGCCACAAGCTGCAATCAGAGCCACGGGTGTTTGTTGCAAAGATGACCTCGGTTACCTTTTTCTGATGGCCATGTGGGATATTGCATAGAAATTATGTGGTTAATGACTTAGATCTCAGAATTGAGGTCATTTATAATCTGTCAGATGTATTTTTGTGACCATCACTTCCCTGAGGAGATAGTAAAGGGATATACTGTTTGTCTCTGTCTGCTCTCCCCACCCCAAGGTGTCTGTGCTGGTGATGTGTCATACTCGGGAGTTGGCTTTTCAGATCAGCAAGGAGTATGAGCGCTTTTCTAAATACATGCCCAATGTCAAGGTAAGCCAGGGTAAAGACACCTGGGAGGATGAGGGTGGGGGGAGTTGTAGGCATTGAAGACTTGTAGGTCAGCCGTCTTCATGTCCATAGATGTTGAATTATCTTTATATGAATGTCATTTGCACGTTCTAGGTGGTAAGTTTCTTGCAAACTTTGGTATGCAAGGGATTTACAGTTTATGGTTCAATTGAGTGCACATTATAATTTCTGAGATGTTTGCTTTACTCTGATTTTGGAGAATCTTTAGTTTGCTTTAGTTTTTAACAGATTGGATATAGCTGTGCAGCAGGAGACTGCATGGTTAGGCTATGAAGGGTGCTCACCATGAGACCTCGCTTTTGTTTATTATTTCTTTACACTGACTTTGAATGATTTCACTGTGCTTTGGTTGAGTTTGAGAATTTTGGGGTGTGTGGCAAGAGAAGCTGGAAGCTCCAAAACATCTCTAGTGTGGTGTGTGAATTTAGAGGATTCCTGAAAGTGGCAGAAAATTGAAAGATGTTTGGTGGCCACAACAGAGTAGGCTTGGGTTGTTTTCTGTATATAACCTTGGTTTTTATAGTGTGGTTTCCAAACCCAAAGTTTCAGCATCATTTGGAAGCTTGATGGCAATGCAGATTATATGGGTACCACCCCAGACCTACTGAGTATGAATATGTATTCAAATAAGATCTCCAGGTAATTGGAGTTTGAGAAGCACTGATGTGTATAACTTTCTACCCCTCTGGCTAGGATGTGGTAAAGAATAGTACTTCTGTTTGGATTGTTGTGATTTTCTCCTGTTACTCATTATTTTATGTTTTTTTTTTTTTTTAATTTTTTTTTTTCAATGTTTATTTTTTATTTTTGGGACAGAGAGAGACAGAGCATGAATGGGGGAGGGGCAGAGAGAGGGAGACACAGAATCGGAAACAGGCTCCAGGCTCCGAGCCATCAGCCCAGAGCCTGACGCGGGGCTCAAACTCACGGAGCGCGAGATGGTGACCTGGCTGAAGTCGGACGCTTAACCGACTGCGCCACCCAGGCGCCCCTCATTATTTTATGTTTTAAAGTAACTAGGAATGTGTAGTCCTAGTGCTAAACTAAAAATAATTTCTTAAAAACCAAAGTACTAATGATCAGTATCTCGTGGTAACATGTTTTGAGTAAACTAAAAGGTTTCATAACAAAAAGATTTGTATTCTCCTGTCTCTAATTGCACTCTACGGAAGGTAATCACTAGTTAACCTTTATTTTTTTTAATTTTTTTATTTCTTTGCTTTTTCCCTAATGGTTCTGTGACACCAGGTATTGGCACTGTTCTCTCAGTTTATCAAACTTCAGGTGTTTATGATTTCTTTTCATGAGAGATGTTTGTTCGTGTTGTTTTGTTATTTGAAAATTTTAATCCTTTAAAAGTAATCTAAATGTTATATATGTGTGTGAAGTAATCTCTCCTTAAATTGTCAGCGTCGTTGACATTCACTTTCTGTCCTTTAACTGGAGTGGTCTTGCTGCTGGTTGATTCTAAAAAGTTGAAAACCAGAAAAACGGTTTCCATTGTTATGACTGGAAACATGCATTGTTGGGCTTATTAGTGAGCTAGAATTGTACTTCCTCCTCTATAGGTCCAGCTCATCAGCTCATGTGGCTCGAAAGAGAACCTTTTTTTTTTTTCTTTTAAGTTTATTTCAGTAATCTCTAACCCATCGTGGGGCCGAAACTCATGACTCCAAAATTGAGTTGCATGTTCTTCTGACTCAGCCAACCAGGTGCCCCAAAAGAGCACCTTCTTGGTGTTAAGATCAACTGCAAATTGTCATGACATAATTCTTACTTTTGTTTAAAATTGTGCTAAAGTGATTCGTTCAAAAGGTTGGGTTAGTTCTATAGAATATCCTGTCTCTGGATTTGTCTGGTTACTCCGTTACGTGGTTCTTTAACTTGTTTTTTCCCCTTAGTGTTTCCTTTAACTGAAATACGAATTTGAAAGCTCAACTGACTGAAGTTAAACATTTTTGGCAAGAATTCTTTCTTCATAGTTGATATTTTGTGTACCTCCTGTTTTGTTGCAAACTTGGTTGTTCCGTAATGAGTGATTTTAGTTTCATTGTGACAGTCTGATCCTGTACTTGATCTTCTCTCCTTGAAACTAGAAAGCAGTTTCTGGTGTCATGTGATCCTATAGTAAAGACTAGATCCTCAGCAGATCTTTTCTTAATGTTTATAACATGGAGTAATGTGGTCAGCTTGAAACCGTAATTTCATAGGGTTTGTGAAGGGGCATTTAAAAATCTGAGTTCGGTTAGGAAAACTTGATGTTCATGAGCTTTTTGTGGTGCTTTGCACTCTGGTGATTTCTTGCTGTCCTTTCTTACAATGAAGTGTGGCCATAGCATCATGGGAAGGAAGATTATTAGATTAAGTCAGAAGAAAGTGCTAGTCCTGACTTCCTTGATTAGCCACATAACTCTGGGCAAGTTACTTCTGTTTCTTAGCTTCAGCGTTTGGGGAATGTAATAAGAATTTTAGGTCAGGTGGTCTTTGATGTTCATTTTACCTTTGAAATACTCAAAGTTCACTTAGATTAAACTGAAAGGATGGGAAGTGCGGGGAGATTGGACTGTTTCCCCCCTTGTGAGACACTGTTTTTTTCTGGGTTAATACAGGTCGCGGTGTTTTTTTGGTGGTCTGTCTATCAAGAAGGATGAAGAGGTGCTGAAGAAGAACTGCCCGCATATCGTCGTGGGGACCCCTGGCCGCATCCTAGCCCTGGCTCGAAATAAGAGCCTCAATCTCAAACACATTAAACACTTTATCTTGGATGAATGTGATAAGATGCTTGAACAGCTCGGTGAGTGGCAGTGCTGGCAAGGGGGCTGGTGATCAGGGAGTTGCCCTTTAGAGCCAAATGATGTTTTTTTGATTCAGGAGCACTTTAGTGCTGGGACGACTCTTCATCTATCACCCATGACTGATGGCTCTGGCTCCCCTGTCGATTTTTGTGAGGCCTTTTAAGGAACTTGGGTGAGCAAGGAGAAGTGTGTTTTGTCCTGTGATAGAGGTTTTGTTTCTTTGAGAGGAGTGACTTTGCTGATCTTAGACATTGCTCACACCACTATTCTCTCCTTTACAGATTCTTATACTGGGTGTCAGGGGTGGGGTAATAAACTGAAGGAAGAAGCCATTTACTCTCTGGCATTCTCTGCACAGCATCTATCAGTTTATAGCTGAGTAAATCTTTAGACCTAAGTTCTAGGATTAACGTGGAGAGTTTATGGGGTTTTTCTGTATTTCAGTGTGTCATGTGCGGTTAAGAAAGGAAAATTGTGAGAACTCACATTTAATAAATGAGAGCGTTGGGATGGACGTGGCCCCAGGGACAAGTCATTCCAAATGATTGACTCCTAAAAAAAATTTTTTTTTTAATGTTTAATTTTGAGAGAGAGACAGAGCAGGAGTTGTGGAGGGGCAAAGAGAGAGACAGTAGCTGAAGCAGGCTCCAGGCTCTGAGCTGTCAGCACAGAGCCCGATGCGGGGCTCGAACCCGCAAACTGAGATCATGACCTGAGCCACCCAGGTGCCCCTGATCTTTGACTATTTTAACGTGAGCTCTAAGATGGGCTCCAGGTAAAGATGTCTTGTTTGCCTGGCTGGATAGGAAAGCATGATCCAGAGGAGCCACAAAATGGACTCTGACAACTGGAATGTAATTTGGTGCACAATATTTGTAGACAGCAGGGGTGTGGGGAGAAAGTATGGACAAGGGCCTTGTAAAGAATTTCTCAAGGGTCTTATGCTTGTAAGTTTATGCTTATGTTTATACTCAAGAGTCTCTGCAGTGGGCCTTATCTCCATATCATAATTGTGAGCTTTGGGGTTTTTTCGTCTCATTTCTTGTCTGGTTAAAACAGCTGGAATCCGATCCCAAGTCTTTATTTCAGATTCCACTGTGTGCTGTTTCTATTGTGTTACTACAATGGATGTGATTTTACGGTGGTCGGAATAAATGGAGACCTGAGACACATCTTACTGTGAAATGACTGTTCCTTACCCATTTCCAGCAGCCATCACCTCATTGGGCTGTCTCTGGTCTTTGTCTATGATGTATGCTACTTGTCTTACAGTCTTCTTCCTTTTTCTTGTAGACATGCGTCGGGATGTCCAGGAAATTTTTCGCATGACCCCCCATGAGAAGCAGGTCATGATGTTCAGTGCTACCTTGAGCAAAGAGATCCGTCCAGTCTGCCGCAAGTTCATGCAAGACGTAAATACCCTTCTACCTTCTCTCCCTCCACTCCCCGCCCACTGCCTCCTCCCCTTCCGCGCCCTCTTCCTCCAGACTCCCTTGTCCTTCAAGTGCCAAGAAGGGGGCACGTGCCCATCTGGGAGTGATGACTCCTTGAAGAGACACATAGAGGCAGAGACAGCTAGTGTTAGGGTCTGCGCGGGCGCCAGGGAAACTCCGGAAGACTTGGTCGGGTTAACTTGAGAGCGGGTAGTGTTCGACCTTTTTTTTTCATCACAGCATTTTTGAACCTCTTCTTTTTGGGGGAGGGCAGAATTTTCTGCCCTACCACCCACCCATCGTCTCCTATACACCCCTTTACAGCCACGCACCCTCAAGGTGGCATCGAGCACACAGTTGGAGCCTTCTGCTCCTCAAAACTCATAACCTCCCGGTGGCAGGAGAGCAAGAGAGGGACAGACAGATGGCAGGGCATGTCCAAAAGAAGAGCAAACAGCACAAATGAATCCACTCCCTCCCCGCCTCCAGGGGTGGGGGCCTCTGGCACCTCAGTCCCCGATCCCTTACTCCTTACCATCCATACCTCCTCGCACCCATCCGGAAGCTCGGTTGATGTGAGCCGGCAGCGGAGAAGCACCGTGGAGCGGCGGGGGAAATGCAGACGGCACCAGCGGTGGATGGCGGCAGCGGAGGCCGCGGGGAAACCTGACCAGGAAGCCGAGGACCAAACCAGCCTCTTTTTCCGTTCCCGGTTTTTTTTCCTGAATCCAAGGCGTGCCGTGCTCCCCGTTTCCCCCCATATGTGTTGGGGGGAGGGTGTCCTGAAAGGGGGGGTAGATTTTTTTTTTTTCTTTTTTAAGACATTTTTTTTTTTAATACTCAAAGGAGAGGGATGTGGGAAAGGTAAAGTGAGGAGCTCCACTTGGAAGTAACCAGGTGGGTGTTAGGGTTTGGGGCTAGACGGGGCCTGTCGTATAAGTAGTGCAGTGTGTTCTTTTCCCATCCTGTACTGCTCCGCCCCATGGGATGTTTGCTATTTTTAACTATACGTGGGGCTAGAATTAGATTTGAAGGAGGTCATGGAACTTCTTTTTGGAAAGCCTGCCTTTGCTATCCTGCTAGCTTTCTGGGATTGGGCTTTTGGTTTTCTCCCGTGGCACACATCCTTTCCTAAAATCTTGGACCCTGGGTGTTCATGTTAATTATGTCCCCAGGTTAGTGAAGAGTGCTAGGAAAGTTGGGCTCTAGAGTGGAGTCTTGTGTCAATTTGTGTTTTTATTTTTTTATGCTACCTTCCTCCCCTTCAAGGGTTTTGTGCGTGTGTGTGTGTGTGTGTGTATTTTTTTTTTAAGATGAGTGTATATCTACTGCTCTGAATTTGTTTCTTAGCACCATCCGTTGGTACCTTCCATGTAACACTATAGTTGGTTTGGCTCTTAGTTCAGAGACCAATGTTCTGTTCCCTTTGTTCCTTGTGGTCTGAGGGCAAGTTGTTACTCGCCTTGAGTAACGTTTGCTTCTCTTTTTATGGCATTTTGACTGTCCATTGTAGTATTCTGATCTTAACAAATATCCACCCTCCTAATGTGGATATGATTCTCTTAGTTGGGAGGATACTCGGAGCAATTTCTGTTCTCTCCCTTGTATTATAATCAGCTTTGGTGGAGTTATTCTGACCTTGAGTCACTGTGTCCCACCAATTCCCGGGTGTTTGGATCACATTGGCCCTTTGGGGATCATCTCCTATTGTTTTCTTTCCTGTACCACCTCCCTTTGAGGTAATGGCATCTTGCCATTGGGTGGTCTCACTGCTCCTTTACCTCCCTGCAAATTTCCCTTCCCATGACAGTTTGTAGCTGGGCAGTCTTAAGACTTGATAGGAAGGAAATTAGATCTAATGTGGAAGAGACCACATTAAAATGGGGGTATTTTTGGGGATGTGGTGGGGTTTTCAATCTTCTCTCTTCTCCCCATCCCCCCCATGGGGTGTATTGGAGATCAAGTTCCTCCACCCCCCCAGGTTTAACCCCCCCACTCTGCCCTCCTCCCGTTCCCCACCCCTTCCTCCCCCCTCCCCCCCAGCCAATGGAGATCTTCGTGGATGATGAGACGAAGCTGACGCTGCATGGGTTGCAGCAGTACTACGTGAAACTGAAGGACAACGAGAAGAACCGGAAGCTCTTTGACCTTCTCGATGTCCTTGAGTTCAATCAGGTCAGTTGTTTAAGGTCCAGTAGAGGGATGAGCACGTCTCCAACTGTAGCAGAAACCTGGTTAAGTACCCTTTAATTGAGGATATGACCCATGCGATGTGAGAGAGAATGGTGGAGAAATTGTTTTTAAATGAAATTCTCTTAAGTGAGAATTCAGATGTCTTCTGGGGCTGAGCATGAACAAGGTGTGAGCAGCTGCTTTCCTGTTCCATGGCTGTCACAGCCGGGTATTCAGTAAATAAAAATCTCAATGAAGAAAATCCTTGAGGGGGTTTAATCTTGTAAAAGTTCCAAAATATCTTAGGTTTGTTGGGTTCTTAAATTTGTTTCTTGTGTTATTTACCGAGAAGCAGCGTTTCATCACTTTACCTGTTGTGTAGTTTATCTGCACCAAAAACTTTCTAAAATTAAGGTAGAATTCTTATGTTGGATGTTCTTGATGAGCAGGAAATATTGGTCCTGGTCTTTACAGACTTTAGTTTTAATTTTTACCACTTTCTCATGAGGTTGCCTCATTCTTGTCTCTCAACACACCTGGTAGTTTTGGTTATTTTCTGTACCTTCTCTGCAGCATGTCTGCTTAGGAGACGTCAAGAGCTGAGTGAGAAAGGCTAAGTTGTATTTTGATCAGAAGAGGAATATATGGGAGGGACTAGGAGGAATTCCTTTAGAAAAGCATAGTTACTGAAAACATTCCTTGCACATACGTAATCTCTCTAACATTCCACATGGGCCCACATCCCCCTACTCTCCACACACAGGTGGTGATCTTTGTGAAGTCTGTGCAGCGTTGCATTGCCCTGGCCCAGCTTCTAGTGGAGCAGAACTTCCCAGCCATTGCCATCCACCGAGGGATGCCCCAGGAGGAGAGGTGAGTCAGAGATGGAAAGATGTTTTGTGTCCTTGGGAAGGAAAAGAGACCATTGAGAGAAAGGACTCAACATTTTTCTAATTTCCTTTCTCACAAAGGCTTTCTCGGTATCAGCAGTTTAAAGATTTTCAACGACGGATTCTTGTGGCCACCAACCTATTTGGCCGAGGCATGGACATTGAACGGGTGAACATTGCCTTCAACTATGACATGCCTGAGGATTCTGACACCTACCTGCATCGGGTAAGCTGCATGCCCACACGGACATCCCAGTGTCCCCTCCCACCTCCCGATTTCCTATGTCTTTATACCGTATGTTCTCATCCCTCCTTTTGGGTGTCTTCCTACTTTTGGGTCTTCCCAGTGCCACCCTCTGTCTCCTTCCAGGTGGCCCGAGCAGGCCGGTTTGGCACCAAGGGCTTGGCCATCACGTTTGTGTCAGATGAAAACGATGCCAAGATCCTCAATGATGTGCAGGATCGCTTTGAAGTCAATATTAGTGAGCTGCCTGATGAGATAGACATTTCCTCCTACAGTGAGTATTGATCTCATGAAACTGGCTTTTCAGTCTCCTTGTTCTTAGTGTGTTTGTCTTAAATCCCATTTACGTAAATAAGGTCTCTGGTGCATAACAGGCACTCGACAAGTTCATGTCCCCTGATCTTGATGCCCTTGTTGGGATGTGTAGTTGTCCTCTGTGTGGGGTCTTTTTCTCATGACAGATTATTTCTGTCCCCACTCCCAGTGGTTCCTCTGCACCCACAAACTACACAGACATCTGCATGTAATGGGGGGTGTTTCTGCCAGCCTCGCCATTTCCATGTCTTATTCTAATTGTGCCATGTTTTCTCTTCAGTTGAACAGACGCGGTAGAGGACTCACCCATAGTTTTGGAATGTGACCGTCTGTCCTTCTTCAGGAGATGACAGCAGGCATATGGGGGTGAAGGAGACACTACTGCCACCTTCCCTGGCAACCCCCACCCCCCACCCCATGACTTCCCCCTTTTGCATCACCACCACTCCTAAACTCCTATTTCCTGAATTGTCTGAATTTTTTTTAACAAAACTAAAAAACACATGTGTCTGTGGTGTCTATAAATGCTCCATCCCTTTATTGGATTTAGGGTGAAGTGAGGCCATGATTCAGTGTATATTCCTATAAGGACTGTGTGCCCTACTGTGGGGCCCAGGTCAGTGGGGAGGGATCAAAGGTAGGGGGATGTGACTAAGAAGACTGCAGAGGCCATGGCTCCCTGCTGCTTTCCAATTTCTGCCCTTTTTGGAGGTGTTTTCCATTTTTCTTAGTGGCCTGGGAGGGACTGGGATGTTTCTGATCCGAAGGCCCAGTGTGGGTGGTGTGTAGTGTTTCCAGTGTTGGAAGGTAAAGTGGGAACTGGTGGAAAGCTTAGGCGTCTCCTAGGCTCTCTCGATGTCTCCTCATCTGTTCCTTCAGCTTCTGGATCTTGAGCACCAGGGCCTGTGCTTCCCAAGCCCCTTCTTGGCCTTCCAGAAGGGCCTGGTACAGCTCCAGCTGCTGCTCCAGCAACTCTTCAGCTTGGGCCAGCTCAGCTGTGGGGCTCGGCCGGGGACCCTGAGTGAGGGGGGCAGAGGGGAGGGAGCATCAGCCAGGGTAGGGGGCTGAGGCTTGCTGGAAGTCAGGCCTTCTGCCTCTAACCTTTTGATCCCATTATATTAAGGTCACCTATACTGTGAAGCCAGGGTAGATTTTGGTCTCAGGGGCGATAACTGAACTTGTGTAAGGAGAGGTCATGAGAGGTGAGGACTGGCAGTCCCTTCACCTCCTCCCCTCCCGCCCCCAACTAAGAAATGATTAACTGTTAGGTGAGGGGAAATTCCTGTTCAAGGACTTCATGGACTCTGCAAGGAGAGAGCTCTGTGGGGAGAGGGAGCCCTGAGGTCTAGAGTGGGGTGGGGGTGGGGAAGGTGCTGGGGATCTGGGGATGGGAAGTAGGACACAAACTTGGGGGGGGGGGTGGCATCTACTTGCAGGACTGTGACAAAAAGGGATTCCTTCATGCCAGTCTCCCCCCTGGTCTCCCCACTCTTGGTGCTACTTACCCTTGGCGGTGACCTCATCTTCTCACTGCATGTGGAGCTGGTCTGCTCTTTTGTGCTTGCCTTAGGGCTCTGGGAGCAGCACCTCCAGGAACCCTGGGGCCCCAGGGGCCAGGAAGGCAGGAGGAGGCGACGGCAGCAACATGAGAGCCAGGGCAGAGGGAGGACCATGGCTGATGTAGCAGGGAGCTGTGTGAGCCGCCCAACAGCCACCAGGAACTGGCTCTTTCCCTCCAGGCCTTGGCCTCGCTTCAGTGACTGGCCCTGCCCAGGGCCCTGCCCCTATCTTCACCTCCCTCCCAATCTGGCCCTAGACAGTCTTCCTGAGGTGAAAACATTCCTGCTAGTTTAGGCAGAACTTGCTTTAGAACACCGGTGCCCAGCCTACTAGGACTTGTCTGTTTTTCCTAGCGCTATATCTTTTCTCATTTCAATTCTGCAAGGTGCAAGTTATATTGCTAGTGTCCGGAAACTGGCTCAGAGGGTTCCCTTCAGGATTCATTCAGTGAGTACCTACTGGGGCCGTCTCTGCCACATGTGCTCAAGGTCCACAGATGGTTGGTAGAGAAACCTGGAGAATTCATGCCCAGTTCTCTCTGACTTGAAAGGTTATAGCTGGCTTAAGTATTCGTTACTAAGGTCTTTCCTTTTTCTCTTGCTGCCCAGAATGGCATTTTTTCTTGTCTGTTGTGCACTACATGTTGTAGGGGTTTGCATTCTCTGGTAGTTCTGGGCACTGTTGTGTCACTCTAACCTCGGGTCCTGACAAGAGCCTGACACTGGTAACGGGTCTCAAGCTTTGTTGAACTCGTGAACCCTTTCTTCAAATCTGCATGAGAACAAAAGCTCTGTTCACACACCATGTGTGGTGTGAGCATTTATACATGTTGACTTTCTTGCAGTATGTTCTGAAATGTCTTGTGGCTGGATACCTCATAAAGGAGTGGATGGTCCAAATTTTGATCATCTGGGAAAAAGGTAGACTCAGGCAGAAAAAAATATCTCAGAAGACAAGATGGCTGGAGGATGGACAGCTGCTAACCAGCTCACTATCTTTGTGACATCATGCTGAATTTGGAGGGAAGATGGCCTTTGCCATAGCATGGGGATCCAGGAACAGGGAGGTTGACTGTCTTGGAGGTCAGTGGCTCTGAAACTTGGGGGGGGGGGGTGGCTGAAGCAACATTAGATGAGGCCAAAGACCCCCACATTCCCCATTAGCTGACATGTTCCCACTTTTAAGTGGAAGAGCCAAGAACTTTGGTAGGATTTGAGGAGGAAAAGAAGCTTCTTCATATTTCTTAGTGATAAGGTTATGCATGATTCATATTTGACTTGCAGTGTATGCATGGCTTAAAATCTTATTTTTTTAATGTTTATTTTTGTGAGAGAGAGAGACAGGGGCAGAAGGAGACAGAGACAGAATGTGAAGCAGGCTCCAGGCTCTGAGCTGTCAGCACAGAGCCTGATGCGGGGCTCAAACTCACAAACCATGTGATCATGACTGGAACCGAAGTTGGACGCTTAACCAACTGGGCCACCCGGGCGCCCCTTAAAGTCTTAATTATTAGAACACAAGAGGCCCTAACTACTGTTATGGTTGTGGGAAACTATCCAGTATAAGGTTAAACTATAAGCAAATAACATTGAAGCTAAACTAACCACATTTATAAATTAAAAGCAAGATTAGTAGCCATTAAGAAAATACAACAAATAAATTCTGTAAGACAATCTAAATGATGCACTAATAGCAAAATATCCTTTCTGAAAACTAGGCATCTGAGGTTCTATTTTAGGTTATGAACTCTAAAATGGACTAACCTCCAATACTTTGCAGTGGGTGGTCCTAAACCCCGAGTTAAAATAGAGTATGGATTTGGGTTTTGTTCATCTGTGAGAATTGGTATAAAAGAAAGTCTGCTACTTGAGTCAGCTCAAATCTATTGAATGAGTTTTGGATCTCATAATCATGGAAATAAATCATGGAAATCATGGAAATATATGTAAGCTAGATTACCTAAATTTATGTTACGGTGTAGATTTATTTTTGTTATTCTTGGGTGTCTCACAGTGTCTTAATAGAGTCTTTCCCCTCCCTCCCCCCCCCGCCCCTTTATGGGAAAAGGCTTTATGGCTAATAGACACTTAATCAAATGAGAGTTGGGCCTGGCTTTTGTAGGAAGAGCCTGTCTTCAGCCAGGCACAAGCAGAGGGTTATGGGAAGCATCATCCACAAGGTCAAAGGGCTGCAGAGCTCCCTGAGGCCAGTGTGCTGATATTGCATGCTTACCCAGCGGATTGGCAGACTGAGGTGACTGACATGAATTACTGTGTCCTTCAGATGAAACTCTTGTGGAGGTGGGGTACTTAGAAATATTGAAGTCCACTTAGTGTGCTCGGCAATTTTGTTCCTGTCATAGGTGATCTTCAAGGTTTTATTAGAAATACTTGGTTAAAGTTATTTTTGTCACACTTCTCTACTATAAAGTAGTAACTTTGCATTTAGTAGTAATTTTTTTTTTTTTTCTATATTTTATTCTTTGGAAGTGAGTCACAAAGTCCAGCCCACATTCAAGGGGAGGGCAATCAAGCTCCACCTCCTGGGAAGGGAATTCTCATATGTTACTTGGAATTATTCTGTAAGGAAGATTTGTCTTTTTTCTCCCCATTTTTATTTTTTTTTAATTAAAAAATTGTTTTTAATGTTTATTTTTGAGAGTGAGAGAGCATGAGTTGGGGAGGGACAGAGAGAGAGAAGACACAGAATCAGAAGCAGGCTCCAGGCTCCAAGCTGTCAGCACAGAGCCCGACGTGGGGCTCGACCTCACGAGTGGTGAGATCATGACCTGAGCCGAAGTCGGATGCTTAACTGACTGAAACACCCAGGCACCCCTTTCTCCCCATTTTTAAATGTATCAATCATTTATATATATCTCTATGGGCTCAATATTTTAAAAAATATTTTGGGTTCCAATCTATGGCTATTTTGCTGCTCCTATTGTTCCAGCCCTGTCCACAGGGAGTTCTTTCACATTGGCCCCTGTGTCCCTTTGACATGTCCTTTTTTGGGGGAGGTGCTCTTCCTCCCTGGCATCACAAGACATCCTAGGCTCATCCTGTAGTGTTTCTTGTCTTGGCCATAGAGTCAGCTTTTTTTTTCTCTCGGGAACCCTGGTTCCTTTTATTGGAGAATGATATTTAGAGACCAAGATCTGGGTACTAGGTGCTCATGTCACTTTTCTCAAGAGGACAAAGAAGTTCCAAGAGCTCCTGAAGCTCACACAAGCAAGGAAGTAGCTCCCATTTCAGTACCACATTGGAGTTTGTTCAGTGCAGCCTGTAGTCCCTAGTGTATGATGGCCAGTTCTCCATACATGTCTTTTTTTTTTTTAATAAATTAAAAATTTTTTTTCATGTTTATTTTTGAGAGAGAGAGAGAGCGAGCAGAGGAAGGGCAGAGGGTGAGGGAGACACAAAATCTGAAGCAGGCTCCAGGCTCTGAACTGTCAGCACCGAGCCCGATGTGGGGCTTGAACTCACGAACCGCAAGATCATGACCTGAGCTGAAGTCAGACGCCTAACTGACTGAGCCACCCAGGTGCCCATCACCTTGCATTGATCGTCAACTTTGTGTTATTTTTTCCTCTAAGTCTCTAATCACTAACATACTTTGAAGGTTTCTTTTCCAAAGATGGCCATCTATAGTATTTTACCATCTATCTAGAAGTGGGGCCTGATTTCCCTCTTCTTGAATCAATGACTTTTGTTTCTGAGAGAGAGAGAGAGAGAGAGAGAGAGAACATGAGCAGGGAAGGGGCAGGGAGACAGGGAGAGAGAGATTCTTAAGCAGGGTCCACGCTTAGCGCAGAGCCCAATGCAGGGCTCAATCTTGTGACCCTGGGATCATGACCTGAGTCGAAATTAAGAGTCGGCTGCTCGCACTCTCAACAATAGCCAAATTATGGAAAGAGCCTAAATGTCCATCAACTGATGAATGGATAAAGAAATTGTGGTTTATATACACAATGGAGTACTACATGGCAATGAGAAAGAACGGATTATGGCCCTTTGTAGCAACGTGGATGGAACTGGAGAGTGTGATGCTAAGTGAAATAAGCCATACAGAGAAAGACAGATACCATATGTTTTCACTCTTATGTGGATCGTGAGAAACTTAACAGAAACCCATGGGGGAGGGGGAGAAAAAAAAAAGAGGTTAGAGTGGGAGAGAGCCAAAGCATAAGAGACTCTTAAAAACTGAGAACAAACTGAGGGTTGATGGGGGGTGGGAGGGAGGGGAGGGTGGGTGATGGGTATTGAGGAGGGCACCTTTTGAGATGAGCACTGGGTGTTGTATGGAAACCAATTTGACAATAAATTTTATATATTGAAAAAAAAAAAAGAGTCGGCTGCTTAACTGACTGAACCACCCAGGTGCCCCATCAATGACTGTTTTTTTTTTTTATTATTTTTTTTAACGTTTATTTATTTTTGAGACAGAGGGAGACAGCATGAATGGGGGAGGGTCAGAGAGAGGGAGACCCAGAATCTGAAACAGGCTCCAGGCTCTGAGCTGTCAGCACAGAGCCCAATGTGGGGCTCGAACTCACGGACCGTAAGATCATGACCTGAGCCGAAGTCGGCTGCTTAACTGACGGAGCCACCCAGGCGCCCCAATGACTGGTTTTGATGACTAGAACATGAGACGGTAATATGGCTTGATTTCTGAGTTTCTGACATAAAATGGCTTGTGATTTCTGACTTGGCTGCTTGAAACACTCCCTCCTGGAACCCAGGTGCTGAGCTGGGAGCAGCCAAGCCATGTGGAGAACAGGTGGAGGAGAGCCTAGATCACCCTGCCAGTAGCCCCAGAAAGCTGCCAGCTGATGACAGTACTGCCTGCAGCCTCATAAGAGAATGCTCTTGAATGTTCTGGATCGGCTGGGCCTCCAGATGACTACAGCCCCAGACCATGTCACAGGGAGCCGAAGAGCTTCCTGCTGAGCCCAGTGAATGCAGAGAATGAGAGCTACTGAAAAGGGATTATTTGGGACTGCTACCTAGCAATACGTAACAGGAACACATAGTATATAATACCACAGTAATACTCTTATTATGTTTTTATTCATCGTCTGTTTTTCCTGTCAGACCATGTCAGGAGAGCAGGTGTTTTGTCTGTTTTGATTAAATGACTACCAGGCCTAGAATCATGCCTGGCACAGAGGCACTCACTGAATATTTGCGAAGAAATGAATAAATCCTGTGACCAGATTCCTTAAAGTGTGTCTGGGACTGAAAGAGAGAGCTGAGTGGGGGCTGGTTTTGGAGCTTGTCTTGGTCTGCTTGAGCGTTTGTCACAAAATACCACACATTGGGTGCCTTAAACAACACACTCTCTGAAGTCTCTTTTATAAGGACCCTAATCCCATTCGTTGGGGCTCTACTCATGATTTAATCACCTCCCAAAGGCCCCACCTTCCAATATTATCACACTGGGGAGTAGATTTCAACATATGAATTGGGGGGTGGGGCACAGTCTATAGCACCGCCAAGGTTTTGGGTCACTGGTCAGGGTAGAAATGAGATTTAGGACTGGGGAAGCAGCATGAGCTTCTCAGTTCAGGGTCTGCGGAGTAGCAGAGAGCAGGGCCTGAGGGGTCCAGTCTGAGGGTCTGGGGACTTGGGTCACCAGGGAGGAAAGGTGCAGGACCCCAGACTCCTTGGCGGTGAGTTATGGAAGGTGTAGGGACTGTTACTGGGAAATGGGTGGTCCCTGGGTCCTATTGCTCATGGACTTGTAGCCTATATTGGTGTCCAGCCCACACTGCATGTTCAACACACGGTCCTCAGGCCTGGTGTGCCTCAGCTTGGTGTGCAGGCCCCTGCTCCTCATAGAGGAGGAAGGGACAACTGAAGGCCGTGACAACTGGCTGCTCTGGTCTGGGCTCAGCCCTGGTCATGAAATATTAACACAGGGAGTGGGAGTTTGGGATCAGGGTTGGTCCCTACAGAGCTGGCACCACATCTGCCCTTCACTCTCTATGGTCCAGTACCCAGAGAGCCCTCTGTAAACACAAACAGGTGTTCCTTAGGCCAGCCCTTCCCGTGCCACTCGTTCCCTTGACTCCTTCTTCCCTCCTTGTAACATCTTCCCCTCTGATGTCCTTATTTACACCCTAGCCTCATTTCCCCAGGAGCATCCTCCCTTTTCTAGACCCAGTGCACTGCAGACTTCTGCCTCTCATCTTTCATGACGCGTTCTGAGACTTACTGAACTGAGTCCAGCCCCAGAGGCAGCGGCAGAAGTGACAGGGCCTTAGGAATCTTAAGTCCTATCTTTGGAGCAGGGCACCCAGTTTCTTTGTGGGGTCCATCCCAGACCTGGGAACCAGCTGCTATCGCCTGGAGACTTTCTGCCGTGCCGTGCAGAACCAATGGGCACTCAGTGGAAACATCTAGGTTATTTTGGGTTTTGGGAAACATTTTGCACCCAAACCTGACACGAACAGGGGGCAACTCTTGTGTTCAAAGCCCTATTTTGGTTGGGAGAGCAGAGGGCGACCCTGGGAGGTCCTGGCTGAGCAAGAGAAAGGGAGCTGGGTCATCTCTGTGACCACACGGGGGCGCTGCTGCTGCACTGAGCAGCCTGGGAGGGTCTGGGCTGTAAGTTGCTCAGAAAAGGCTGACCTGAAGGCTGGGCATCTTCAACAGGGGCGTGAATCAGCTTCTGAGCAGCACTGGACGCCCCAGGTGTCAAGGTCAGGAATGGAGCAGGGATTGAAGGAGATGAGAGCTCAAGGAGCCTTGTGCCATCTCTGAGGTTTGTGCCGTCTCTGAGGTTTCCACCTCCCCGCTACGACTCATCTCTGCAGCTCCTTGATGACAACATTTCCTTTTCCTACTTCTTTTCAGTACTCTTTCTTGATGCCCACAATAACATTTGTATAACTTTTTCTCAGGAAGGATACATGAGAAGTTGGTCAACCTGTGCATCTTTGGCAGGGGACCGGGGCCCCTGGGTTCTTGGAAGGGAGGACATTTTCCTCCTGCAAGCCCTTTGGAATGAATTTGAATGATCTCTTCAAAATATTTTACATTAAAAATCCCTTTCATCTGCATGACCCTTGCCAGTGAATGTACAGTTTGCTCGGCTGTGTCTGTGTGATGGGCCCATATCCAGGCCCTCCACTGCCTGGTTCCTCCCGCACGCCCAGGGTGTTCACACCTCAGAGCCTTCACTGCCCTTCCTGGCCTGAAAACATATCTCTCAGACAGCACTTCCTTCCCTGACATTCTTTTCCAATGTCCTCTTTGAGAGGCCCTCCCTGCACTAGCCTCCCCGTGTTGTCCCTCCCACCTCCCTCTGACCCCTGCCCTCTTTGCCTTTGTTCACACCCTGTTCACTGATACACATTTTAAAGTATATTTCATTGTTTATTGTCTGCCCTTCCTCGAGAATATAAGCTTTACAAGAGGACAAGAGTAGAGATTTTGATTGTTCACAGCTGTATCTCCATTGTGTTGCAAGTGCCTGATTGTTGAATTTAAAATGTTTATTGAGTGAATGAATTAGCGAATGCACGTTCAGACTGACTCACAGACATGCACACTGCTACACACCAATACACAGACACCGTCACTCACACTGACACCTGCACACAGAACACGTATCGTCACTCTAGCCGGTCTTAAGGGCTTACTTCAAGTTTAACACACACCTTACTTGCTGACCTACGGCCCTTGATCTGTAACAGAACTAATTTAACTGATTTTCTTGGAGCTTTGCAGACAGTTGGCCTTGAGGAATGAAGGACCAGAGCTTTCCCAGGCTGCAGAGGCCAGCAAGTCTGTTAGAAGCTGCCTCAGCTTTCTGATTAGTCTAGCAATTCTTTTAGCAAAATGTTTGTTCTTTTTTTTTTTTTTTTTTGGGTCACACAAATGATTTCACGACCTCCCTTTGTTATCTGTAGACCTGGCCCTCTCTTGCAGAAAGAACAGAGTCCTCCTGCACATCATGCAACAAGAACCAGACTCTCACACAAACCCCTTGCACAGAGACTATTTGGAACTGGCCCCATCCAGTCTGCACGTGGTTAAGAAATGTTGCAGGCCACTGCATTCCCTTTGCTGATTAAGTACCCTGAACCCCTTTCATTTTTTTTTTTTTTAAATATTTATTTTTGGGACAGAGAGAGACAGAGCAGGAACGGGGGAGGGGCAGAGAGTGAGGGAGACACAGAATCCGAAACAGGCTCCAGGCTCTGAGCCATCAGCCCAGAGCCTGACGCGGGGCTCGAACTCCCGGACCGCGAGATCGTGACCTGGCTGAAGTGGGACGCTTAACTGACTGCGCCACCCAGGCGCCCCTCTGAACCCCTTTCAAAACCCCCGGGCCAGGCAGAAACCTTAGAGTTGGCTTTTGGTCAAGAGTCTTCCTTCTCCCTGGGTTACTGGCCTCCTGGATAAAGCTCAAATTCCTTTCCAATCAGAACTCATCTCTTAAGTAAGGATCTTTCAGGCTACCAGCAGCTGAATTTGGATTTGGTAACACACACACACACACACACACACACACACACACACACACACTTCGATGCCTAATTTTCAGTCCACATTATGTTGTGAACATGTCCCAGGTCTTTATGAACGATTTGAACAACTTTCTCCAGATTATTGTGAAAGTTTCCAAATGTACCTAAAGTTTGAAAGAATAGTCCCTAGCACCCTAGACTTAGTCAATTTAATATTTGCCTCATACGTGTAATACATTGTATTTATTTTTTTAGGTTTTAAAATTTATTTTATTTTCTTTTTTGGCAATAAATTCTATTTCTGTAATTCTGCAGAAATATTTGAAAATTACTTACCAATCTCAAGACCCTTATCCCTTAAGTACTTCAGCATTCATCTCTTAAAAAATTAATTTTTTCACTCAATATTGTTAT
Source organism: Prionailurus bengalensis (assembly GCF_016509475.1). Lineage (NCBI taxonomy): Eukaryota > Metazoa > Chordata > Mammalia > Carnivora > Felidae > Prionailurus > Prionailurus bengalensis. Next base: position 320,034 of record NW_025091153.1, on the reverse strand, counting down.
ACAATCCTCTTAGTTATTGTCTAAAATCTTCTATTTGGAGGACAGGGGAGCTCAGGGGTGCTTGGGCCGTCTCTGAGGTTTCTGTTTCCTCCAGGCAACCCCTCTTTCCAGTTCCTTAATGGTAACAGCAGGAAAATGAAAAGTAGAAACATTTTCTTCTATTCCCTAATTCTCAGTTTTTGAACCTTAGTTTTTATTTTTTTTTTAAATAGTTTTTTTTTTAAACGTTTATTTATTTTTGAGACAGAGAGAGACAGAGCATGAACGGGGGAGGGTCAGAGAGAGAGGGAGACACAGAATCTGAAGCAGGCTCCAGGCTCTGAGTTGTCAGCACAGAGACTGACGCAGGGCTCGAACTCACAGACCGTGAGATCATGACCTGAGCTGAAGTCAGACGCTTAACCAACTGAGCCACCCAGGCGCCCCTAAAAATAGTTTTAATGTTTATTTACTTTTGAAAGAGAGAGAGTGAGCAGGGAAGGGGTAGAGAGAGGGAGACAGAGGGTCAGAAGCAGGCTCTGCACTGTCAGTGCAGTCTGATGTGGGGCTTGAACTCAGGAACTGTGAGACCATGACCTGAGCTGAAATCAAGAGTTGGACAGTTAACCCCACTGAGCCACCCAGGTGTCCCACGAATATCCAATTTATTAAGGCAGTGTGTGCAGAAGGCTTGTGGAAGGTGAGATTTGAAAGGGGATTTGAGGTCTCTTTGTAAGGAGATGGGAATATGAAACTAAAGAATTTGGGCTTTAATTGGGAGCCATGAGAGTTGTGTTGTTTTTGGTTTTTTGCAAGTGCTTCTTAAAATTAATTTTTTTTTTTTACTTTGAGATAACTGAAGATTCACGTGCAATTATGAGACATAATATACGTCCCGAGCAACTTTTACTCAGTTTTCCTCAATGGTAATACCTCACAAAACTGTAGTCAATATTAAAACCAGGATATTAACATTGATACAATCCACTGTTCTTACTCAGATTTCCCCAGTTTTACTTGCATTCATCTGTGTATGTACAGCAAAACCTTGGTTTGTGAGCATAATTCATTCCAGAAACATGCTTATAATCCAAAGCACTTGTATATCAAAGCAAATTTCCCCGCAAGAGATAATGGAAACTCAGATGATTCATTCCACATCCCAATAATATTCATATAAAAATGATTACAATACTGTAATACAATATAAAATAATAAAGAAAATACAAAATATAAAGAAAAATAAACAAATTAACCTGCACTTACCTTTGAAAACCTTCATGGCTGGTGTGAGGGAGACAAGAGAGAGGAAGGTGATTGTATCAGATGACTTTCACTATCACTAAGGGAATTACTGCTATCTACTGGCTCAAAGGAATCCTTTTCTGCAAGGGGGTCATTGTATACACTCACATGGATGTTGACTACAGTACAATATTAATAAACCCTTGGCATATACCGTATATAATGTAACTGGCAGTGAGGCAGCAGGGGAAAGGGTCTATATCTGCAGGCAGCCTGACCTAGAAGGAAGCAAAGCATTCCTAAGTTTACTCTTATCTGGAAAAGCAAAGGACTGTCCATAGGTGCTTTGAAGTGACAAAAAATACACTAGTGCCAGTTGTGGGCACCTTCCAACGTTCTGAAAAATCACTGATTTCTGCCAAACACCGTGGCCTGAGACCGAGCATCCGCCATGGGAGATGATCACCCACAATCCAATGAAGAGAGAGACAGAGAACCATTGGCTCAGTTGTGACCATGTGATGTTCAGTGTCACATACTGCTCGTATTGCAAGACACTGCTCATTTATCGAGTTAAAATTTATTAGAAAGCTTGCTTGTCTTGCGGAACACTCACAGAATGAGTTACTCGCAATCCAAGGTTTTAACTGTATTTAATTCTTTTTCTTTTCTTTTCCTTTTTTTTTTTTTTTTTTTTTTTTTTGGTCTGAGAAAGAGCTTGCTTTTTGGGAGTAGAGCACTGGATGTGGCCAACACGCCACACATCACGTTCCTACACATCACGCTTAAAAAGGTATATGGGAGGTTTTGCTAAGAATGATCAACTAGAACATGGGTTCCTCTGGGCAACTTTCCCATCCCTCCGAGGAGTCGGCACATTCCCAACCATTTCCTGGAAGGCAAATGTGGTTGCTACAGGTAGAGCCCCCGCAGGGGTGCCTTCTTGTTTTTTATAAAGAACATTTTCTTTAGATTTTTTGAAGTCTTCATTTGTTACTTTCATCCTACAGACCAGCTTCTGTATGGATTGCCTCGATGTTGGCCCCAGAGAGGTCATCTTTAGCCATGATCAAGTTGTCCAGGGTTACATCATTGGTCAGGGTCATCCTGCTTGTATGGATCTGAAAGATGGGCTTCTTAGTCTTTTCATCTGGCAGGGGAATTCAATTTTCCTGTCAATGTGGCCTGGTCTGATAAGTGCTGGGTCCAAAGTTTCTATTCAGTTTGTGGCCATGATAACTTTCACATCACCCCTTGAAACAAATCCGTCCAACTGGTTCAACAGTTCCAACATTATTCGTTGAATTTCTCTCTCACCACCGGAATTTGAGTCTATCTTTTTGTTCCAATGGCATCAATTTCATTAATAAATACGACGGATGGTGCATGTTCTTCTGCAACTTGAAACAATTCCTGAAGGAGTTTGGGCCCATCACCCAGGTACTTCTGAGCCAACCACTCTTTAAAAAAAATTTTTTTAAGGTTTATTTATTTTTAAGACAGAGAGAGACAGAGCATGAACGGGGGAGGGGCAGACAGAGAGGGAGACACAGAATCAGAAGCAGGCTCCAGGCTCTGAGCCATCAGCCCAGAGCCCGACGCGGGGCTCGAACTCACGGACCGCGAGATCATGACCTAAGCTGAAGTCAGACGCCCAACAGACTGAGCCACCCAGGCGCCTCCAAACCACTCTTTTTAAAAAAAATCATTACAAACAAATTTTTTTAATGTTTATTTATTTTTGAGAGAGAAACAGAGTGCAAGTGGGGGAGGGGAAGAAAGAGGGGGAGACACAGAATCCAAAGCAGGCTCCAGGCTGTGAGCACAGAGCCCAATGTGGGGCTCTAACTCATGAACCGTGAGATCATGACCTGAGCCAAAGTCAGATCATGACCTCAGCCAAAGTCAGATGCTTAAACTGACTGAAACACCCAGGCACCCCTAGAGCCAACCACTTAAGAAAGTGGCTGAGGTTAGGTTTGCTACTGCTTTGGCTAATAAGGTTTTACGTGTGTCAGGTGGAACGTACAGAATGACACCCTTGGGGGCTTTATATCCATCTCTTCATAATATTCAGGATGAGTGAGAGGAAGCTTCACAGATTCTTTAATTTTCTGGATTTGGTTGTCCAACCCCCCAACATCAGCATAGGTTTCCTGGGGGTGACTTTCCTACCTTCATCACTGTGACCAAGGGATCTGTGTTATCTGTGAGCACCCATATGATGGCATCACCTTGTGGTTGAGCAGGACCAAGCAGCCTGCTCCCAGCAGATCCTTGTCTACAAAGGAGAGAGTGCTGACGTAGTGTTCTGAGCCCACAGATGTGGACACGATGGCATGATTGTCATCAGTGATCTCTTCCAAGCTTCCTACTGACACTGGGGTCCCCCTCAGATCATCCACCTTTGATCTTTCCTCCTCTTGCTTTTCTTCTTAAAGGCTTCATTTGTTCCTGATTTCTAATGAATTCTTCCTCCATGAGAAGATAGTCTTTAATTCTAACTTCAGTAATTTTAGCCAGCACTGAGTGTGACATGTCACCAGTGGCAGCTTGCTGGCAGCATCTGGTCCCTTTGTATACTTCTCCTTCTTTCCCACTCTAGTTGGTACAGGAGGTTCGTATTTCTTTTTCTTCTCCTTGTTATCCTTCTTGCCACCTCCAGGACCATGACCACCACTCTGACTTAGACCATGTTGCTTCGGCTGCATGGACGGCCGCTGCCAGAATTGCTTAATCCTATGGAATTTTATCATATATGTGTGTTTGTTTATCTATAACCACAGTCAAAATATATTTCAAAGATTCTTTTTATTTATTGATTACAATTTTTTTTAACATTTATTTATTATTGAGAGACAGACACAGAGTGTGAGCAGGAGAGGGGCCGAGAGAGGGGAAGACACAGAATCTGAAGCAGGCTCCAGGCTCTGAGCTGTCAGCACAGATCCCGACATGGGGCTCAAACTCACAAACTGTGAGATCACAACCTGAGCTGAAGACGGTCGTCTAACTGAGCCACCCAGGCGCCCCTCTATTTTTCTAATAATTTTATAATTTTACATGTTATATATAAGTTCTATTATACATTTTAAATTCATATTATAAGGTGAGAGATTTAGGTTTGAGTTTTTTGTTTGCTTATGTGTTTTTGTCTATGGATGTCTAATTGCTCTGGCATCATTTATTGAAAAGACTATCCTTTTGCATTGAATTGCTTTTGTGCCTTTTTCAAAAGTCAGCTGAGCATATTTGTGTGTGTGGGGGCGCTATTCCTGGGTTTTCTCTTCTGTTCCATTGATCTGTATGTCTATTTATCTGCCAGTTAATTAAAATCTGTTTTAATTACTGCAGCTATATTTTAAGACTTAACATCAAATAGAGTGACTTTTCTCACTTTATCCCTCTTTTTCAAGAGTGCGTTAGCTTTTTAGGTACTATGCCTTTCTGTATAAATTTTAGAATAAGCTGGTCTAACTTTGCTGGGGCAAAAATTACATTAAACCTATAGATCAATTTGGAGGGAATCGACATCTCTACTAAGTTGACTCTTCTAATACATGAACATATTATGTCTCTATTTGATTTCTTTTAATTGCATTTTGTAATTTTCAGCATTCAGATCCTTTATGTGTTTTGTTAAATGTATACACAGTATTTCATTTTCTTTATAATAACTATAAATAATATTGTGCTTTTAATTTTGGTTTCCATATAACCTGTATTACTATATAAAAACATCCTTTTACTTTCAATCCACCTGTGTCATTAAATGTAAACTGAATTTCTTCTCACTTCAACCACCAAAAAAAAAAAAAAAAAATGCTGGGACACACAGATGAGCTGAGAAAGTACAACTTAGAAGCTTTTTGAGTCTTGATTGCAATGCTGTTTAGATATTTCTGTAGGAAGGGGCAAAATCACTTTATAGATTAGATTCCTGGGCACCTGGGGGGCTCCGAAGGTTAAGTGTTGGATTCTTGGGTTCAACTCAGGTCATGATCTCAGGGTTTGTGGGTTCGAGCCCAGAATGGGGCTCTGCCCTGGCAGCACAGAACCTTCTTGGGATTCTTTCTCTTCTTCTCTCTGCCCCTTCCCTGCTTTCTCTCTTTCTCTCAAAATAAATAAACATTAAAAAGAAAAGAAACTGATCTCTATGAGAATCTCTAGCTGGAGCTTTGAACCACAACTTCAGGTGTAAAGAGAAAATCCATGTCCCTCCACCTCCATTCCCAGGCAAGCTCACTCTCCTGGCATCCAGTTTCCTGGGGGTGAGTTTTCTTTTAGGAGTCCGTTGGAGAGGTAAGGACTAGGAGCTCAGCACAAGTCGAGGGATTTCAGAAGGGAAAGGGACAAAACGGGGCCGATCCCAACCTGGTGTCTTATCCTGGTTTCCTCAGAAAGACCCTGGGCCAGGCCTCAGGGTGACAAAGAGCGCTCTGTGTAGGTGAGAGGAATCCGGGCAAAGTCGCGGGTCCCTGGGAAAGACTGGCTTTGAAAGTCCCGGGCTTGAGATAGGTCTGGGGCGGGAAAGCCCAGTTCCCCGCTACTCCGCGCTCATTTCACTTCTCTCAACTTGTGCCAGGTCTTCTTGCCTGGATACTCATGACGCGGCCCCAGTTCGCACTCCCATTGCTTGTCCTGTGTCTAGAGAAGCCAATCAGCGTCACCGCGGTCCCTGGCCTGTCCTGGCCACGGACCCGCTGGGACTTCTATTCTCCAGACCCTGAGGATGCGGGTCGTGATGCCCCGAACCCTCCTCTTGCTGCTGGCGGGGGCCCTGGCCGTGACCCAGACCTGCGCGGGTGAGTGCGGGGTCGGGAAGAAAGGGCATCTGTGGGGCAGGAGCGAGGGGACCGTCCGGCGGGAACGCGGGGCCCTAGGGAAAATGCCTGTCGCTCCCGCCCCAGAATCCCACCCACCCTGACAGTCCTCCCCGTCCCTCCCCGACTCCTCCCTGCTCCCCCCCACTCGGACCCCCCACCCCCTGCCCTCCTGGCCGCTTCCACCTGGGATCCGGGCCTCGCTCCGGGAGCAGGGGTCTCAAACCCTCCGCGCCCGTAGGCTCCCATTCCTTGATGTATCTCTGCACCGCGGTGTCCCGGCCCAGCCTCGGGGAGCCCCGGTACTTGGAAGTCGGCTACGTGGACGACACACAGTTCGCGCGGTTCGACAGCGACGCCTCGAGTCCGAGGATGGAGCCACGCGTGCATTGGTTGAAGCAGGAGGCGCCGGAGTATTGGGAGCAGGAGACGCGGGGCGCCAAGGACACCGCACGGACTTTCCGACTTAGCCTGAACACGCTGCGCGGCTACTACAACCAGAGCGAAGCCGGTGAGTGACGCGGACCCGGGTCCGGGTCACGACCCCATCCCCGGGGTTGCCCGAGTCTTTGGGTCCGAGCACCACCCTGAGGCCGCGGGACCCGCCCGTCTCCAAACCCGGGAAAAGCGCGCGGGCACTTTTACCCGCCATTCAGTTTTGGCTTTAAGCCCTGGGGTTCGTGGCGGGGGAGGGGGCGGGGCTCCAGGGCGGAGCTGACCTCGGGGGCGGGGCCAGGGTCTCACACCATCCAGTGGCTGTCTTCCTGCGAAGTGGGGCCCGATTGGCGCCTCCTCCGAGGATACTGGCAGTTCGCTTATGACGGCGAGGATTACATCGCCCTGAACGAGGACCTGCGCTCTTGGACCGCGGCGGACACGGCGGCGCAGATCACCCGCCGCAAGTGGGAGGCTGCCGGAGCAGCCGAGCAACAAAGGAACGACCTGCAGGTCACGTGCGTAGAGTGGCTCCGGAAGTACTTGGAGAGGGGGAACAAGACGCTGCTGCGCACAGGTACCAGGGGCCGCGGGGCTTCCCACGATTTCCCCTCCAGCTGAGGCCTCCTAAGAGGATAGGAAGAACTGGGATCCACAGCAGTATATGGCCCTCCCCTGTGTCGGGAGACTGCTCAGGTTTTCAGATCCGGTCCCAGAGAGACCCCCAAAGGGTCTTTCTTCTAGAGACTGTTAAAGGATAGAGTCTCTTCAGGGATGGAGGAGGAGACCATTTCTGAAATAATTGATCAGCGTTTCCCTTTGGCTCACGGTGGCTTTGGGAACCTTGGGGGATTTTCTCAGGCTTTGTTCTCTGCCCCACACCCATGTGTTTGGGATATCTGACTTCACCTATTCTGAGTCATTTGGCCTCCAGCCAGGTCCGGACCAGAAATCCCTTTCTTTTCTGCTCTCAGAAACCTGCCTTCTACAGTGGGCCGTCTCACCCTAATTCTAGAACTTTCCAAACAAGAAGAGATTATGTGTCTAGGCTGGTGTCTGGGTTTTTGCTCCCTTCCCCAATTCCAGCTCTCTTGTCCATCCTCAAGATGGCCACATGAGAATTGCCTCAGTGGCCCGAGACAGTTGTAAAATTCCTTAATTTTCTGACCCTTCTCTTCAGACCCTCCGAAGACACACATCACCCACTACCCCACTTCTGACCATGATGTCACCCTGAAGTGCTGGGCCCTGGGTTTCTATCCTGCGGAGATCACCCTAACCTGGCAGCATGATGGGGAGGACCTGATCCAGGACACGGAGTTTGTGGACACTAGGCCTGGGGGAGATGGGACCTTCCAGAAGTGGGTGGCTGTGGTGGTGCCTTCTGGAGAGGAGCAGAGATACACGTGCCATGTGCAGCATGGGAGGTTGCCCAAGCCCCTCATGCTGAAATGGGGTAAGGACAGGGGGAGACCTGGGTATGGAGCCAAACTTGGAGAACTCAGGAGCCCTTCTGGAAAAATTCAGCAGGGTTGAGGCTGAGACCTCGGAGTCAAGGCCCTCACTTTATCCTCTCTTCCCAGAGTCCCCTCCTCAGCGCAGCATTCCCATAGTGGGCATTGTTGCTGGTCTGGTTTCCTTTGTGGTCATCAGTGCTGTGGTGGTTGGAGCTGTCATATGGAGGAGGTAGAGCCAAGGTACGGAAGGGGAGTGCTCTGAGTTTTCTTGTCTTTCTGTAGTGTTTCAAGTCCAGGTAGAAGTTCGTCCTGCCTTGTTTATGGGAAGTGCCATCCATGCATATGTGCTTGTCCACTGTGCAGCTCATTGCTACATTCACTCTGGAGTAAAGCTCTGTGAGAGTGAAGGGCAAACTTATCACCTTGATGAATGTGGTGATAGGATCTGATTTCCAGCAGTCACAGATCAGAGAATAAGGTCCTTGCTGAGGACAGACTCCAGGAGAATTGTTGGTCTAGCCCTGATATCTCTTTTCTTCATGTCCCCCTGATCCTGCCATAGGTCTGTAGTTACAGTTCTGGAAACTTCCCTGTGGTCCAGGTTATCAGTTTCATCTAGGATCTCGGGCTCTGCCTCCTCCGTGGCATCTCATGTGATATTTTCTTTCCATAGGTGGAAGAGAAAGGAGTTATGCTCAGTCTGCTTGTAAGTATGGAGGGGGTGATCCCTGAGACCCTGGGATAGTGTAGACAGGACCCCGTGGGGAGCTCACCTACCCCAAAGCTACTCCTTTAGTCTCATCTCCTGGGGGCTCCGACCAGTTCTGTTTGTTCTAACGCAGGTAGTGACAGTGCCCAGGGCTCTCTCCATTGCTAAAGGTGAGACCCTGAAGGGCCTGAAGTAGGGAGGGGAGAGGGGAAAGGGGCTATGCCTGGGAAATGGGGATTCTTTGAGTAGGATATCTTGAGCATGTGGTAGGCTATTGAGAACGTCAACACTTATATGACTAACCTGAATTTGTTCATGATTATTTTCTTCTGCAGTGTGAGCCAGCTGCCTCGTGGGGGACTGAGTGATGCAAGATTTGTTCACTTTCCCACTTTGTGACCAATGCCCCTGATATCTCTTTCTACAAAGGGCTTCGGCATGTGTCCTTGTTCCTATTACCATAATGTGAGGAGGTGGGGAGACTGCCCCCCGCCTCCATGACCCCACCCTACACTGACCTGGGTTCTCTTTCCTCGTCTGCTTTCATGATCCAGTAGAGGGAGAGTGGGCCACCTCCATCCCTGTCTTTACTTTATGTTTCACTGAGCTACAACTTCTTACTTCCTTGTTGAACGTAGGGCTCTGGATGTGAATTTGTTTTTCCAGTTCTGGTCATGAGGAGTTGATCAGTTAGTTAAAGAAGAAGATTCCTAAAGTTTGAGAGGGGAAAGAAATGGAAACCCTTAGAACCTCCCAGAAGCTGCAGGTTTGGTGTGCAGAGTCTGCTCTGGGTGGGGACAGGAGAAAGCTGTGAGGGGCCTAGCATGGTGGAGCTTCATGCCCAGTTGGTACAACATGGATGTGACATGGTCACTGCTCAGCTGGGGAACCTCTTTGCGCTTTTGTCTTTGTCCCTCCAGTAGCACCTGCCTTTCTGGGACTGTGATCACTCAAGATATCACCTGGATATCTGGATATTGCCCAGACCTCGTCCTGCCTCCAGGACTATGGGCAACAAGACATTGTATGGCCGGGTCAGCTGAGGCTCAGGCCTGGGTCGGGCCTCAGTCCCGTCTCTGGGTGTTTATTCGTTGTTTCTTTGTTTCTGTAGAGCATTAGGCCCGTTCTCTTTTTTGTGTGGGAGTTCTGGTCTAATTCACCTGTGGGTGTCTCCTTGGTGACAGCAGAAGGAGATGTTTGGCCTGTCAGCGTCTGCACAAGGCCCTGGGTGGCCCTGTGCATAGGAATCTGTAGTATCCAGAAGTTATTTTCAGGCTCATTCAGGTCTTGCCCTCCATCTCGGGCTTGATTGTTCTTCCCATCTTTTCTGAAGTCTTCTGAGAGGAGCAGATTCTAGCAGACAGGAAGCATGCCATAATTTCTTATTTTAAATTAGTTCTTGTTCTGTTTCCATCCTCTGCTTGCCCACCCTCTGCCCTGGTGATCCTGGTGCTGGCTCCAGCTCCAAGTCATGGAGTTATGAAGCAGAGTCTCCTTAGATTTGTATTTGGTTGGGAAATAGCATCTGTGAATCGAGGATGGTTTTTGAAAATGGGCATCTCCTTGGTGTGCAGGGGAGTTGGTGTGAGAGTGGGGATGGGAAGGGGAGGGCAGTGCTGTGAGAGGAGCACAGGGGCACTAATGGCAGTGTGAAGGGTGATTGTGCTGTTGCTGCCACAGAGCTGCTGTGGTCTGAGGCTACATTAGTAAAGATACTGCCTCCAGATTAGGGAGGTGCTCTGCACCGATTGCTCCTTCTCTGTGTGTGTTGTGTGCAAGATATATGACACACTGTTTTCTGCATCTGGGAAACACAATAGAAGTTTCTGTGTTTAGGACAAGGCGCTGCTGCTGGTCTTTACATCACACTTTTAGTAGCAAGAATGGAGATGAGGATTCCCACACGGCTGTGCATCGGCCTCACTTGTAGGGCTCGTTAAAATAAGCGATTCCTTGATCTTGCACCGAGGACTCTGAGTCTGTGGGTCTGGGGAGAGGCCTGTGCATTTTGTGAGAGGCCTGGCGCTCAGCCAGATCTGGAGCCAGTGAGGTCAGCGATCAGAGCAGCCAGCCTGGGGAGGGGCATTAAAGCCACATTTAAATGTGTGTTTTTTTTGTTTTTTTTTTTTTTTTTGGTTTTTTTTTTTATCTTTGGAGAGGAAAGGGAAGACATAACGTTGTCAATATGAGATGTGGTGTTGTGAGATGTGTGTTATCGTATCCTGGGTATGGTCGGGTGGGAGGACTAGGGAGTGGTTCGCGGTTCAGTGTGACGAACACCTCGGAATGCTTGCTCTCGGCAACTACTTCCCTGATTGACTTTTCAGAGCAAACAATGGGATCTAAGCTTGTTCGAACTTAGCCAAAAGGTACTGTGCACACACACACACACACATATACATTTTATATGCATATAAAGTATTCTTTTGGGGAAGATCGTAGAACAGGCTTTGGCTACACAGCCAGGAACAGAGTCCACAAGTGCACGTTAGGGTGGGTCTCACACAGGAACTGCGGCCTCTGCTGCTGGGCACAGACGTCACTTCTCACACTGCTGCCTCCTTTGAAGCAGGACACTGGCCCCTGCGGCTAGGACTGACATCGCTGTTGCTTGTGGGACCCGGTGACACACTGCCACTCATGCTGCCTGTGCAAGTACATTCTGCACAGCTGCACCTTCTCTTTGTCACCAGGTCCAGCATGTGGTCACCTGCCTGGCAGAGCCTCACGCCATGTCTAACTGGAAGGATGTTGGGACAGCAGGTCCTTCCTCTTCTATGGAGAGAGGCGGCGTCTTCCAAAGACTCTAAATGTGGAATTCTCATGTAGGGGGGCAGTGCTGGTGCTGGGGGTGAGGGCTGGAGAAAGGACGGCTGATTGCCATTCTCGGAGCACAGACCTGAGGCTGCAGCTTGATCTGGTGCCCTGCAGGCACTCAGGCTCAGTTGGAGGAGCAAGTTTCTAGTAAACGACATCGCTCTTCTCGTTCCCTGGATGCTATGTGATTAGATGCAGCTTTGTCCACTCCGGTTTACGCTCACAAATAAGTGCGGTGGCGTTGTGGGCTGGTGAAGTGATTGCTCAAAACGTGTTTGCCCAGCCTCTGTCTCTTGCAAGGAGGAGAACACCTGGGTCTGTAAGATGTCAGGGGGTCTCTGCGTGCACTGACGTGTCATGTTAATGTTTATATTTCCCTGTGCATGGAAATACTCTGGGGAGAGAATCTCTAACATTTGTCAGCTTTATGTGATCCTCACAAAGGACTAAAAACCAACCAGCCAGAAAACCCAAACCACCAGCCTGGTTTTCTAGTGTAGCCATAGCGTCCCTCAGAGACTTAACTGTTAGTTAATAGCAATTCAACTGAGAAAATTTATTTTATTTTATTTTTATTTTTGAGAGAGAGAGGGTGCAAGTGAGAGAGGGGCAGAGAGAAAGAGAAGGAAAGAGAGAGAAGTGGAGCTTGAGCTCTGCTCACCTGAAGTGGGACCTCACCTCACCCGATGTGGGGCTCGTCGAACTCATGAACCATGAGATCATGACCTGAGCTGAAGTCAGATGCTAAATGACTGAGCCACCCAGGCGCCCTCAACCGAGAACATTAAAAGGTCGAATTGACTTTATTCAACTGTTCATGAATTGAGCAGTCTCCCAGCTAGTAAATAGAAAGGAGACATGGGGCTCCTGGGTGGCTCAGTCAGTTTAAGTGTCCGGCTTCAGCTCAGGTCATGACTTCGTGGTTCGGTTTGTGAGTTCGAGCCCCACGTTGGGCTCTGTGCTGACAGCTCAGAGCCTGGAGCCTGTTTTGGATTTTGTGTCTCTGTCTCTCTCTGCCCCTCCCCTGCTCGTGCTCTGTCTTTCAAAAATAAATATTAAAAAAAGAAAAAAGACTCTTCCAGCTGCAGAAAGGAAAGGATTTTAAAGGCAGAGTGGAAGAGGAAAAAGGAAATTATTCGTTAAAAAATGCATTGCTTTAAGCAAGGTGGCCCTTCTAAGGGGAAAGGAAGTGGTCTTTCAGTGGCTTACCTACTTGTGCTGAGCAGGAAATTCCAGGTTGGCTGATTACAGGTCACATTTCTGGGAGAAGCTGAAGCTGCATTTAGGTTAAGGATTAAGATCTTGGTGGTATTTGGCTTAAGTGACTTCATTTTGGGCCTGCTGTCTTCCTTTTTCAACAGGACCATGAACAGCTGGTAGCAGACAGAAGGACATGATATAAATGCTTACACTTATCCTTTGCTCCTGGATGAGAGGAAGCACAGACTTGCTTGCTCTCCCTCTAAATTTCTCTTTGTGGAGCCGTGAGGGTTTTTTCCTCCATTCAACCAATGGTCTGATTCCCTGTCACCAATTCGATTCATTTCATCAGTCTTTTTTTTTTTTTTTTAATATTTATTTTTGAGACAGAAACAGAGCAGGAGAGGGGGAGGGGCAGAGAAAGAGAGAGACACAGAATCCGAAGCAGGTTCCAGGCTCTGAGCGGTCAGCATAGAGCCCCATGTGGGGCTCGAACTCATGGATGTGAGATCATGACCTGAGCCAAAGTTGGGCGCTTAACCGACTGAGCCACCCAGGTGCTCCCAATTCAATTCATTTCAATTCTGACACTGTTGACCTGGAGTTAGCATGAGACCCACAGGTGTGAGGACGCTTCCTACAAGATTGCCCTCACTTCACAGGCACGTCTCAACTGTTACATTCCCACATCGCCTGCACTTTTGTTCCATTTGGCTACAAAGTTGAAGGTACTCTCAAAGTTCAATAATTTGCTAGAATGACTCCTAGAACCGAGGAAAATTCCATGCTTATTATTGTGGTTTATTATAAGGACACACATGAGCAACCAGATGAAGAGGCACATGAGTGGGAGCGTGAAGGTCGCAGTTGCAGGAGCCTCTGTCACCGTGGGGTTGGAATGTGCCACCCTCTGAGCATGTCGGTGTGTTCATTTCAGAAGCTCTGTGAACTCTGTCGTTTAGAAGCTTTTATGGAAGCTTCATGATACAGGTGTGCTTGATTCCATCACTGGCCATTGGTGATTAAAGTCAGCCTCCAGAGCCTCTCCCCAGAGGTCAGGGAGGGAGGCTGAGGTTGCCAACTCTCTAATCATCGCTTGGTCTTTCTGGTCACCAGCCCCCAACCTGAAGCTATCTAGGCCCCTCGGCCAAGTCATCTCATTAGCATACCAGAAACACTCATATTACTCAGGAGATCCCAAAGGTTTGGGGAAGTCTGTGCCAGGAACCAGGGACAAAGACCAAATAAGTCTACCACAGGCCACCCCCTGGTCTTTGACCACAGGTCCCTTGTAGCGACAGGACCATAGCTGAAAAGATACTGGCACACTACTAAAGTCCCATTCAGTCAGTGACAATTAGCCCATCATCCTGCTGTATGACAGTGTCTCCCAGGATCGCTCAGGTCTCCTGGTTCCATTTAGTCTCGTCAGGTTCCAGAAGCAGGGATGGTGTCACAGCGTATGGCTCCCTCTCTCAGACATCTGGTATAATCGAGCTAAGAGGCAGCGTCCTCTCTTGCTCACACCTCTTGGGAGGTGTTAATGTAATGCTGGGTTTCCCTCATTACGTAACTCATTTATCCATTCCTTTACCCTCAGCTGTTGTTTCTATTTCTCTCCATTTATACCCAACTTTCTGCGGTTGGAAGGGACGTTATGTGTAGCTGCTGTGCTGGTCTAGACTGCGGGCAGCAATACATTCTGGCAAGTCCCTCCTCCCCTGTCTTCTCTCGTCCATAGAGGGGAGGGTCACACCCGGACAGAACTCATGGGCTAACTGACCAGTAGGCAATCTAGCGGCACTCACCGTCAGCCCCAGCTTTGCCAGATGGGGTGAAGGCACAGCCCTCCCATTCAGTCCCTTAGGAAATCTCACATCAAGGTCGAACAATGGAGGTACGGTCGCCTGCTTAGGAGATCTTCCTGTTTCTGGCACTTGTACTTGCATTCCTGTCCTGAGACACTGTAGCGGGTAGGAAGAGGGAATGTTGAGGTGAACTATAGTCATACCAATGTCCTCTCACTTGGGAAGGATTATAGAGTCACACTTACATGCCCCGCCTTCCTGCCCAGATCCATCAAGGAAACAAAACAGACACCTTTTCCCCCTAGCGGGGACACTCCTGATTCCCATGCATGCTGGGTTGGAGCACACTCTGTGAAGGTGTGTGAGCCAGCACTTCATGCCTCTGTGGCCCTATTTTCACAGTATTTCCATTGTCCATTCCAACTCTCTGTTAAGCTGTTTCTCTGTCAGTATATCTGTATGCCCATTGTTGGACATTATGGCTTGTAATGTATTTTTTTAGCGTGAGGAAATGTGACCGAGCATTTCAAACTAGTACAGTATCTTTTGTTTGTTTTGTCACATGCACCGAAAGTCATGTATAAAAATGTTCTCAGCGGCACTGTTTATGATTGCCCCAAATGGGAAACAATGTCAGTGTGCCTAACAAGAACATATGTACATGAACTGTAGCACAGCCTTACAATGGACTACCACACAGCCCTGAAAAAGACTGGGCTCTCGCTACACCCTACAGCATGGGTGAACCTCACAGACGTGACACTGAGTGAAGGAAGCCAGACACGTGAGAATATGACTTTTTGTATGTGAAGTTGAAGATGAGGACTCATTTGTAGTGCCAGAAGTCAGAAGAGTTGTTACCTCTTGTGGTGGTGTATTGACTGGGAATCTCTCCGAAACCCAAAATGCTCTGCATCTTGCTCTGGGTGGTAGTACATGGGAAGTGCATACGTGTAAAATTTCATCGAGCTGTCCACACAGGATCGATGCTCTCTGTGCATTTTATTAAAAATTTTTTTTTACATTTATTTATTTATTTTTGAGGGCGACTGAGACAGCACGAGTTGGTGGGGGGCAGAGAGAGATGGGGAGAGAGAGAGAAAAGTCCCAAGCAGGCTCCATGCCATCAGTGCAGAGCCCGACGTGGGGCTCGAAGTCAAGAAACTGTGACACCGTGACCTGAGCCGAAACCAAGAGTCGGATGCTTAACTAACTCAGCCACCCAGGTGCCCCTATTTTAAAAAATTTTTAATTGAATTACAGCTATGTTCTTTTTCTTTTCTTTTTTTTTTAAATAGCACTCTGGACATTTGCAACTACCACTGAGTAAGCAAAACCCAACCCAGAATGTCTGTTCCTGTCAAGACCCATTTGTAGCCCTCCCTTGGGGTTACTAGTATTGCTCTGACTTGCCAGCTATGTTCAAGGACTTCCTACCACGGAATCTGCCTCCTATCTGTCTGTAGTGTGTGGTTGGCAGTGAGAACAGTTCCTTTTGGTATTTTGGGCCACAGAGGATGCAAATAGACTATATGTAGTTTCAGCCTTCTCTGGATTACTGCAGCCCCCAATGTCCCTTTAGTTCACATGTACCCAGGGAGCCACCTCAAGAGAGGACATCAAGATACCCACTCATCACTTCCAATCAGCTTCCAAACTTGAAGGTGGTTCTTGTGATGAGCACCAACATGTCCTACGTTATAATGCACCCCTCAAATTCCCATAGTGGTTCGCAGAGGGCTGTGCCCCGTGTGGTTATTCCTTTAACAGACTAAGTTTCCCTTCTGCCTGACCATATGGCCTGGCTGTTGGTCCACTGCCCACGAGTTGCTAAATCCAAAACACAGGGGCTTTTATTGTTCAATTTGTATATCACTGCTAGCAAAGCCACACGCAAGTTAGCTCACGGAGCTGACCTGTTTTTAGCTCCCTTGGTCAGAGTGGCGGCCTCCAAACAAGATGTTGTCCATTCGCCTTGGAGCTGCTACCCATAAACCAAGCAGCTTTTCATAGGCTACTTGAGAGCTGTCTCTGGGACCCTGTCCAAGTGATGATAGAATTCAGCACCTCCTCACCAGGTCCCAAGTCAGTCCTACGGGAATAGAGGCTCCTGCTTGTGCACATATCCTCCTTGCATTTTCCTGTTAGCAGGATCCTGTAGAAACTCTTTCCACTATTTGTTAAACTGTCACCACTATGTATATATGTATTTTTAAATTTACATCCAAGTTAGTTAGCATATAGTGCAATAATGATTTCAGGAGTAGATTCCAGTGATTCATCCCCTATGTATAACACCCAGTGCTCATCCCAACAAGTGTCTTCCTTATTGCCCCTTACTTATTTAGCCCACCCCCCACCCACAACCCCTGCAGCAACCTTCAGTTTGTTCTCTGCATTTGAGTCTCTTATGTTTTGTCCCCCTCCCTGTTTTTGTATTATTTTTGCCTCCCTTCCCTTAATGTTCATCTGTTTTGTATCTTAAAGTTCTCATATCAGTGAAGTCATATATTTGTCTTTCTCTGACTGACTAATTTCGTTTAGCATAATACCCTCCAGTTCCATCCCTGTAGCTGCAAATGACAAGATTTCATTCTTTTTGATTGCCGAGTAATACTCCATTGTACATATATACCACATCCTCTTTATCCATTCATTCATCAATGGACATATGGGCTCTTTCCATACTTTGGCTACTGTTGATACTGCTGCTATAAACATGGGGGTGCATGTGCCCCTTAGAAACAGCACACCTGTGTCCCTTGGATAAATGCCTAGTAGTACAATTGCTGGGTTGTAGGGTAGTTCTATTTTTAACTTTTTGAGGCATCTCCATACTGTTTTCCAGAGTGTCTGCACCGATTTGCATTCCCACCAGCAGTGCAAAAGAGTTCCTCTTTCTCTGCATCCTTGCCAACATCTGTTGTTGCCTGAGTTGTTAACTTTAGCCATTCTGACTGTTGTGAGGTGGTATCTCATTGTTGTTACTGCTTTTTAATGGAATTCTTCTGGGCATTGTCCTCTCCATTAGAGTGTTTTTCCCAACATTAACCAAGACTACATGGATATATCAGGCTCAAGATTATTATATGTCCTTCAGACATAGGGTAGTTTTAATTAATGTTCAGTAAGGGGGACCTGGGTGGCTCAGTCGGTTAAGTGTCCGACTTTGGCTCAGGTCATGATCTCACAGTTGGTGAGTTCCAGCCCCGCATCGGGCTCTGTGCCGACTGCTTAGAGCCTGGAGCCTGCTTCAGATTCTGTGTCTCCCTCTCTGTCTCTCTGCCCTTCCCCTGCTCATGCCATGTCTCACTTTCTCTCTCTCAAAAATAAATAAACTTTGAAAAATTAAAAAAAAATTAATGTCCAGTAGCAAGCTAGTAACTTTGAATGGAAATACTCTAGTTCACTTTAGTAATCACTGAGAAGCACTCAGAGGCTTCTGCTGTAAGCTCCAGGACCTGCTGCGCATAGTGCTACTGGACAGAGTACGCCTTTGCACTGCACTCCAGCTTGTATTGTATGCTGTTTGAGCTTGGGCAGTCTTATTTTCACGTACCCTATCCAATTAGTATTGCTTATAGGGTGGATTGACATGCCTTCTGCTTTATAGTACTAGATAGAGAAGCGCTCCCCAGTCAGACATAATACCCATTCTCATGAAACATTCAGGCAAAGGAGACAGACTCTTCACTTAAAGATCATTTAAACATTCCAGTTCCCACCCCGAATTTCTACCTTCATCCTGTAATCTCTTATTTTTCTGTATTTTTCAATCTAATCATAGGCCACATTAGTGCATCAGGAACAGGTTATCGTGCCGCCTTTGCATGTGGCTCCTGTGTAATGGAGTCCTGGAATCTTCTGCTCTCTATCCCCTGATCGTTTTACCCACTCTTATGTACAAGGCTTTGGATCCCCAGCAAGGGGTCAGGTCAAACTACCTTACCTATCTTGTCAATTTTATCTCAGGTAATTTGCCTGACTGTTCCTGATCAGAGTTTTCATTGTGATCTTTGCTTTCTTACTTTTTAAATTCTTCCAAACTGGGGTAATAAGAGCCATCTTATTTGGGGCTTAAAAAAAAAATATATATATATATTAATGTTTACTTACTTATTTTGAGAGAAAGAGAGAGAGTGCACAAGTAGGGGAGGAGCAGAGAGTGAGGAAGAGAGAATCCTAAGCAGGCTCCACGCTGTCAGTGCAGAGCCCAATATGGGGCTTGAACTCACGAACTGTGAGATCATGACCTGAACCGAAATCAAGAGCCAGATGCTCAACCAACTGAGCCACCCAGGCGCCCCTTGTTTGGGGGCTTTTTAACGTTGGGGGCAAGCATGGGGTCTCTTTGGTTTACCCAACCTTCCATAGTGCTGTTTTAAGACCTGTATTTTAACTTCATCAATGTTTTATTTATCCCATTGCTTAATAGACATCTGTATTAGGATTCTCCCAGTCAATGGATAAAGAAACTGTGGTTTATATACACAATGGAGTACTATGTGGCAATGAGAAAGAATGAAATATGGCCCTTTGTAGAAATGCGGATGGAACTGGAGAGTGTGATGCTAAGTGAAATAAGCCATACAGAGGAAGACAGATAC
The DNA here is from genome assembly GCF_016509475.1 of Prionailurus bengalensis. NCBI lineage: Eukaryota > Metazoa > Chordata > Mammalia > Carnivora > Felidae > Prionailurus > Prionailurus bengalensis. The sequence continues at coordinate 300,954 of NW_025091153.1, read as the reverse complement.
CATATGTTTTCACTCTTATGTGGATCGTGAGAAACTTAACAGAAACCCATGGGGGAGGGGGAGAAAAAAAAAGAGGTTAGAGTGGGAGAGAGCCAAAGCATGAGAGACTCTTAAAAACTGAGAACAAACTGAGGGTTGATGGGGGGTGGGAGGGAGGGGAGGGTGGGTGATGGGTATTGAGGAGGGCACCTTTTGGGATGAGCACTGGGTGTTGTATGGAAACCAATTTGACAATAAATCTCATATATTGGAAAAAAAATGAAAAAAAAAAAAAAAGGATTCTCCCAGTCAAGTATCTTGGAACCATGTCACCCAATCAAGTTGACACATAAAATATACAAGTCCATACTTTGTCTACTTGCCACTGATAATGCATCTCCTTAAACCGTACTTAATTTCCAAATAAAAGCAATACCAGGGTCATAAGTTTATTTAAAATTATTCAACTATCCTGAATACAGCTGAAAACACACTAGTGTTACTGCCCTTCAGACCCAAAGACACACACTGACAGAAAGTGAAGGGATGGAAAAACATTTACTATGCAAATGGGAATGAAAATTTAAAAAAGCAAGTGTAGCAATACATAGACAAAATACACTTTATTATTTTTTAATTTAATTTAATTTAATTTAATTTAATTTAATTTGACTTTTTACTTAAATTTTAGTTAGTTAACATACAGTGCATACAGTCCTAAAACTATTGGTTTTAGGAATAGAATTCAGTGATTCCTCACTTACATATAACACCCAGTGCTCATCACTAGTGCCCTCTTTGATACCCATCCCTTATCTAGCCCATCTCCCCACCTCCTTCCATCAGCCCTCAGTTTGTTCTCTATCATTAAGAGTCTCTTGTGTGGGAATGCAAGCTGGTGCAACCACTCTGGAAAACAGTATGGAGGTTCCTTAAAACACTAAAAATAGAGCTACCCTACACCCAGCAATTGCACTACTAGGCATTTAGCCACAGGATACAGGTGTGCTATTTCGAAGGGACACATGTCCCCCATGTTTATAGCAGCACTATCAACAATAGCCAAAGTATGGAAAGAGCCCAAATGTCCATCGATGGATGAATGGATAAAGAAGATGTGGTATATATATATATATATATATATATATATATATATATACAATGGAGTATTACTTGGCAATGAAGAATGAAATCTTGCCATTTGCAGCTATGTGGATGGAACTGGAGGGTATTATGCTAAGCGAAATTAGTCAGAGGAAGACAAAAATCATATGACTTCACTCATATGAGGACTTTAAGAGGCAAAACAGATGAACATAAGGGAAGGGAAACAAAAATAATATAAAAACAGGGAGGGGGACAAAACAGAAGAGACTCATAAATATGGAGAACAAACTGATGGTTGCTGGAGGGGTTGTTGGGGGGGGATGGGCTTAATGAGTAAGGGGTGTTAAGGAATCTACTCCTGAAATCATTGTTTCACTATATGCTAACTAATTTGGATGTAAATTTTAAAAAATAAATAAAATAAAAAAAGAGTCTCTTGTGGAAAAATAAGATAAAAACATAGAGGGAGGCAAACCATAGGAGACTCTTGAATACAGAGAACAAACTGAAGGGCGATCAGAGTGGGGGAGGTTAAATGGGTGACAGGCATTAAGGAGGGCACTCTTCAGGATGAGTACTGGCTGTCATATGTAAGAGATGAATCACTGGGTTCTACTCCTGAGGCCAAGACTACACTGTATGTTAACTAATTTGAGAATAAAATAAAAAGTAAAACAAAAAATAAATGGATAAAGAACAAGGAATGAGTGAAGTGAAAAAAAAGAGTCTCTCATCTTTTGTTTTTCTCTTTCCTCTTTTTTCCCCTTCTCATATGTTCATCTATTTTCTTTTTTTTAAGTTTATTTATTTTGAGAGAGGGAGGGGCAGAGGGAAAGGGAGAGAGATTATCCCAAGCAGACTCTGTGCTGCCAGTGCATAGCCTGATGCAGGGCTCAACTTCACGAACTGTGAGATCATGACCTTAGCCAAAATCAAGAGTCAGACACTCAACCGACTGAGCCAGTCATCTGGTTTATTTCTTAAATTCCACATATAAGTGAAATCATATAGTATTTGTCTTTCTCGACCTGACTTATTTCACTTAACATAATACACTCTAGGTCCATTCACGTCATTGTAAATAAAAAAGAAAAATATTTCATTTTTGATGGCTGAGTAATATTCCATTGTATATATATGCCACCTCTTCTTTATCCATTTATCAGTTGGGCATTTAGGTTCTCTCCATAGTTTGGCTATTGTAGATAATGCTGCTATAAACATCGGGGTGCACGTACTCCTTCGAATCTGTATTTTTGCATCCTTTATGTAAATACCTAATAGTGCCGTTGCAAAATTATAGGGTAGTTCTATTTTTAACTTTTTGAGGAACCTCCATACTGTTTTCCAGGTAGGTACACCGGTTTGCATTTCCACAAGCAGAGTAAGAGGACTCCTCTTTCTCCTATCATGCCAACACCTGTTGTTTCTTTGTTATTAATTCTAGCCATTCTGACAGGTGTGAGGTGGTATCTCATGGTGGTTTTGATTTGTATTTCCCTGATGATGAGTGATATTGAGCATCTTTTCATGTGTCTGATGGCCATCTGTATGTCTTCTTGGACAAGTGTCTATTCATGTCCTCTGCACATTTCGTAACTGGATTATTTGTCTTTTGGGTGTTGAGTCTGGTAAGTTCCTTATAGATTTTTGATACTAACCCTTTATCCAATATGTCATATGCAAATATCTTATCCCATTATGTAGGCTGCCTTTAATTTTTGTTGATTGTTTCCTTCACTGTGCAGAAGTTTTTAACTTGATGAAGTCCTAATAGTTCATGTTTGCTTTTGTTTCCCTTGCCTCTGTGTCTAGTTAGAAGTTGCTCTGTCTGAGGTCAAAGAGGTTGCTGCCTGTGTTCTCCTCTAGGATTTTGATGGTTTCCTGTCTCACATTCAGGTCTTTCATCCATTTTTAGTTTATTTTTGTGTATGGCATAAGCGGTCCAGTTATGTTCTGCATGTTGCTGTCCAGTTTTCTCAACACCGTCTGTTGAAAAAACTGTCTTTTTTCCATTGGATAGTCTTTCCTGTTTTGCTGAAGATTAGTTGACCATATATTTGTGGGTCCATTTCTGGGTTCTCTATTCTGTTCCATTGATCTATAAGTTTGTTTTTGTGAGAGTACCTACTGTCTTGATGATTATAGCTTTGTAATATAACTTGAAGTCTGGAATCATGATACCTCCAGCTTTGCTTTTCTTTTTTAGAATTTCTTTGGCTATTCAGGGACTTTTTTGGTTCTATATAATTTTAGGATTGTTTTTTCTATTTTTGTGAATAATGCTGGTGATGTTTTGATAGGGATCACATTAGACATATTTTTTAAAAAAATTTTTTTTTCAACGTTTATTTTATTTTTGGGACAGAGAGAGACAGAGCATGAACGGGGGAGGGTCAGAGAGAGAGGGAGACACAGAATCGGAAACAGGCTCCAGGCTCTGAGCCATCAGCCCAGAGCCCGACGCGGGGCTCGAACTCACGGACCGCGAGATCGTGACCTGGCTGCAGTCGGACGCTTAACCGACTGCGCCACCCAGGCGCCCCTGATAGGGATCACATTAAATGTGTAGATTGCTTTGGGTAGTATAGACATTTTAACAATGTTTGTACTTCTAATCCATGAGCATGGACTGTTTTTCCATTTCTTTATGTCCTCTTCAATTTTTTTCATAAGTGTTCTGTAGTTTAAGAGTTCAGATATTTTCCCTTTTGGGTTAGGTATCTTATGGTTTTTGGTGTAATTATAAATGGGATCGATTTCTTGATTTCTCTTGCTGATGCTTCATTACTTGTGTATAGAAACACAACAGTGGGGTGCTGGGTGGCTCAGCCAGTTAAGCGTCCAACTCTTGATTTAGGCTCAGTCATGATCTTATGGTTATGAGATCAAGCCCTGTGTTGGGTTCTGTGTGAGCATGTAGCCTTCTTGGGATTCTCTTTCCTCTCTCTCTCTCTCTCTCTCTCTCTCTCTCCCTCTGCTCCTCTCCCCTGCTAGCACTTTCTCTCCCTAAAAGAAAAAAAAAACCCAAAAAACAAAACAAAAAAAGAAATGCATCATATTTCTACACATTGATTTTACATCTTGTGACTGCTGAATTCTAGCAATTTTTGGTGGAGTCTTTCAGGTTTTCTACATGGAGTATCATGTCATCTGTAAATAGTGAAAATTTGACTTCTTCCTTGCTGATTTGGATGCCTCTTTCTTTCTTTCTTTCTTTCTTTCTTTCTTTCTTTCTTTCTTTCTTTCTTTCTTTCATGTTTTTTTTCAATATATGAAGTTTATTGTCAAATTGGTTTCCATACAACACCCAGTGCTCATCCCAAAAGGTGCCCTCCTCAATACCCATCACCCACCCTCCCCTCCCTCCCACCCCCCATCAACCCTCAGTTTGTTCTCAGTTTTTAAGAGTCTCTCATGCTTTGGCTCTCTCCCACTCTAACCTCTTTTTTTTTTCTCCCCCTCCCCCATGGGTTTCTGTTAAGTTTCTCACGATCCACATAAGAGTGAAAACATATGGTATCTGTCTTCCTCTGTATGGCTTATTTCACTTAACATCACACTCTCCAGTTCCATCCGCATTTCTACAAAGGGCCATATTTCATTCTTTCTCATTGCCACATAGTACTCCATTGTGTATATAAACCACAATTTCTTTATCCATTCATCAGTTGATGGACATTTAGGCTCTTTCCATAATTTGGCTATTGTTGAGAGTGCTGCTATAAACATTGGGGTACAAGTGCCCCCATGCATCAGCACTCCTGTATCCCTTGGGTAAATTCCTAGCAGTGCTACTGCTGGGTCATAGGATAGGTCTATTTTTAATTTTCTGAGGAACCTCCACACTGTTTTCCAGAGTGGCTGCACCAGTTTGCATTCCCACCAACAGTGCAAGAGGGTTCCCGTTTCTCCACATCCTCTCCAGCATCTATCTTTCTTTCTTTCTTTCTTTCTTTCTTTCTTTCTTTCTTTCTTTCTTTCTTTCTTTCTTTCTTTCTTTCTTTCTTTCTTGTCTTATTGCTGAGGCTAAGACTTCCAGTACTATCTTAAATTGTAATGGTGAAAGTGGACATCCCTGTCTTATTCCTGACTGTAGAGGAACTGTAGAGACTGTTTATCCCCATTGAGGATGATATTATCTGTGGGTTTTTTGTATATGAACTTTATGATGTTGAGGTATGTTCCATCTATACTTTCTTTGTTGAAGGTTTTTTCTCAAGAATGGATGCTGTGCAAGCGCCTGGGTGGCTCAGTCAGTTAAGCTTCAACTTTGGCTCAGCTCACGATCTTGCAGTTTATGAGTTCAATCTCCGCATCAGGCTCTGTACTGACAGTGTGGAGCCTGGAGCCTGCTTCGGATTCTGTGTCTCCCTCTCTCTCTGCCCCTTCCCTGCTCACACTCTTTCTCTCAAAAATGAATAAGCAGTAAAATATATTTAAAAAAAAGGAATGGATACTGTATTTTGTCAAATGCCTTTTCTGAATCTATTGACAGCATCATATGGTTCTTATCCTTTCTTTTATTAATGTGGTGCATCACATTGATTGATTTGTGAATATTGAACCACCTCTGCACCCCAGGAGTAAATCCTACTTGATCATGGTGAGTAATTCTTTTAATGTTGGATTCAATTTGCTAGTATCTTGCTGAGAACTTTTGCATCCATGTTTATCATGGATATTGATCTGAAATTCTCCTTTGTAGTGGGGTTTTTGTCTGGTTTTGGAATCAATATAATGCTGTCCTCATAAAAGGTGTTTGGAAGTTTTCCTTCCATTTCTATTTTTTGGAACCGTTTGAGAAAAATAGGTATTAACTCTTCTTTAAATGTCTGGTAGAATTCCCCCGGGAAGCCATGTGGTCTTGGACTATTGTTTGTTGGGTAATTTGTGATTAATGATCAATATCTTTGCTGGTTATGGGTTTGATCAAATTTTCTTCTTGTTTCAGTTGTGGTAGTTTGTATGTTTCTAGGAATATATCCATTTCTTCCAGATTGCCCAATTTGTTGGTGCATAAATTTTCCTCGTATTCTCTTGTGATTGTATTTCTGTGGTGTTGGTTGTGATCTCTCCTCTTTCATTCATGGTTTTGTTTATTTGGGTCCTTTCTCTCTCTCATAAGTCTGACTAGGGGTTTATCACTTTTATTAATTCTTTTAGCCCCTAGAGTGAAAGCTTCAGGACATGTGTTTACCTTACACCCAGTCACTCCTCAGGACACTCTTCAGAAGCTGGTCTGTGTTGCGATCTATTCACCTCCTGAACACTGCTGGTTCAGAGTTTCCTGGGTACCTGAAGGGTGTTACACCAGTATGGAACTCAGTATGGAAAACTGTAATCCTTAAATTTCTGTATGATTTAACTTTCTTCTTTATAAGTCTTGCTTTATAGTAATAAAATTATTTTAATTAAAAAATAATTCTTCCAGAGAACCAGCTCTTAGTTTCATTGATCTGTTCTACTCTTTGTTTGCTTCTATATCACTTATTTTTCTCCTAATCTTTATTATTTCCTCTTTTTCTGCTGGCTCTACACTTTATTTGCTCTTCTTTTTCTAGCTCCTTTAGGTGTAAAGTTAGGTTGTGTTTTGCTTCTTGAGGTAGGCATTATTGCAATATACTTCCCTCTTAGGACCACCTATGCTGCATCCCAAAGGTTTTGGACTGTCATGTTTTCATTTTCACTTGCTTCCATGTATTTTTAAAATTTCTTCTTTAATTTCTTGGTTAACCCATTCATTCTTTAGTAGGATATTCTTTAATCTCTATGTATTTGTGGTCTTTCTAAATTTTTTCTTGTGGTTGACTTCAAGTTTCATAGTGTTGTGGTCTGAAAATGTGCATGGTATGATCTTAATCTTTTGTACTTGTTGAGGGCTGATTTGTGACCCAGTATGTGATCTATTCTGGAGAATGTTCTTTGTGCACTCGAAAAGAATGTGTATTCTGCTGCTTTAGGATGGAATGTTCTGAATATATCTGTTAGGTCCATCCAGTCCAGGGTGTCATTCAAAGCCATTGTTTCCTTGTTGATCTTCTACTTGGGTGATCTGTCCATTGTTGTAAGTGGGATGTTAAAGTCCCTTACTATTATTGTGTTATTATCAATGAGATTTTCAATGTTTAGTATTAATTGATTTATATATTTGGGTGTTCCAAGTTAGGGGGCATAATATTTATAATTATTAGATCTTCTTGATGGATAGACCCTTTAATTATGATATAGTGCCCTTCTTCATCTCTTGTTACAATTTCTGTTTTAAAATCTAGTTTGTCTGATATCAGTACAGCTACTATGGCTTTCTTTTGATGTCTGTTAACATGATAGATGGTTCTCCATCTCCTCAGTTTCAATTTGTAGGTGTCTTTAGGTCTAAAATGAGTCTCTTGTAGGTAGCATATAGATGGATCTTGTATTTTTTATCCATTCTGATACCCTATGTTTTTTGATTGGTACATTTAGTCCACTTATATTCAGAGTAATTATTGATAGATATGAACTTAGCCACTGCCATACGGTGTTTCTGGTGATGTTTTCTGTTCCTTTCTAGCCTTTGTTGCTTTTGGTCTTTCTTTCCCACTCAAAGCATCCTCTTTTCCCTTTAACATGTCTTGCAGAGCTGGTTTAGTGATCACAAACTCCTTTAGATTTTGTTTGTCCGAGAATCTGTTTATCTCTCCTATTCTAAATGACAGCCTTGCTGGATAAAGTATTCTTGGCTGCATGTTTTCCCCATTCAGCACCTTGAATATATCATGGCACTCCCTTCTGGCCTGCCAAGTTTCTGTGAACAGACCTACTGCAAATCTGATTTGTCTTTTCTTGTAGGTTAATGACTTTTTTCTATTGCTGCTTTCAGGATTCTTTTCTTGTCTGTGTATTTTGTGAATTTGACTATGATATGTCTTGGTGTGGGCCAGCTTTTATTCATTTTGATGGGAGTTCTCTGTGCTTCTTGAATTTTGATGTCTGTTTTCTTCCCCAGATTAGGGAACTTTTCAGCTATCATTGCTCAAATAAACCTTCTCCCCCCTTTCATTCTGTTCTTCTTCAGGGACTCCTATGATACCAATATTAATACATCTTAAGGGATCACTGAGTTCCCTAAGTCTACATTCATGATCTAATACTTGTCTTTACCTCTTCTTTTCAGCTTCATTATTTTCCATAATTTTTCTTCTATATCACTGATTTTTTCCTCTGCTTCATCCATCCTTGTTGTAATTGCGTCCAGTCAGTTTTGCATATCAGGTATAGTACTTTTTATTTTGGCCTGAGTAGTTTTTAGTTATTTTTTCTCTTCAGTAAGGGACTGTCTAGTGTTTTCTATGCTTTTTCAAGGCCAGCTAGTATCTTTATGATTGTTGTTTTCAATTCTAGTTCAGGCATCTTATATCAGTTTTCATTAAACCCCTGGCCATTACTTCTCCCTGTTCTTTCTTTTGGGGTGAATCCCTCCATCTTGTCATTTTTTCTAGGTCACTTCTTTTTTGTGTGAATGTTAGGAAAGTCTGTTATATTCCTGCTCTGAGAATAGTGGCTATATTAAGAAGAGGTCTTATACCGTCTTGGGCCTGGTGCTTCAGGAGGTGTTTCAGATTGTGCATTCTGCTGTTGTGTTTTGGCTGTTCCTTCCCTCAGGTCAGTCCTCTGCAGAGTTTCTTCTTGCCTGTGTGTGGGGTGTTTGGACCTTGTCCACTGTGTGGCAAATTTTAACCAGGTATGTTTTGGTCTGCTTGGTAGAAGAAGCTAGATCCTGTTTTCCCTAGAGCTGAAGCTTTGAAGCACTCTATGATCATAGACTTGGTGCATGCCAGGGGTTTGTGCTGGTATTCTGGGGGAGGGGCCTGCTGCACTGATTCTCTGGTGGACATGCCCTTCGTGGAAATGCACCTGCAGGACACAGGGGGATGGGGCTTTGTGTAAGCCTTCACTGGGGGGTACTGTGTTGCTCACTGAAGTCAGTCAGTGCTGATGGGGGGGGGATGGCATCGTTCTGTTCTCTCCTCCAGGGAGCAGGGAGTTCACGCCTGCCAGTCTTCAGAAAGCCCCCACAGAAAAGCACACAATGACCCCTCTTGTGTCCCTGGTTTCCATCAGATCTCTGCCTTCACCCTGTCTGTGTCTAAGCTGTCTGTCTACCAGGCTGCACAGTACTCCCATGTTTCATCTCAGGCATGCAGCCGGGTTTCAAAACTCCAGATTTTAAGGATCCGTACAGCTCAGACTCATACTGAGCCTCTGAGGGAGGATCTTGCCACACTGTGATCTGTGCTGGTTTGTCCCAGAAAACAGTTGCATGAACGCACAGAGGTTTGGTGTTTATGGTAAAGTGCAGCAAAAAGCTGGTACCAAGGTTTGCTGCCTTCAACCGGTGTCTTTGTTCCTATGCTAGTGAACAGGGCAGCACTTTGGTGGTGCTAGTTCTTTTGTCCTTGGAGATGCCATGCCACTACTCCCAAATACACTCCTAGAAAGGCAACTGTTTCAACCTGAGCGATCCAAGGGATCCTCAGACTACACTGTCTGCTCCTGGGTCTCCACCCTCCTTCCCTTCCAGAGCACTACTGAGCCTGCCAGGCAAGACCCCAGTGATGGTGCAGATTTCTAAAACCTCAGAATTCGAGCTCCACTGCTTATAAAAACTTGCAATAGTGAGCCCCTCTCCTTTGGTTTTGGGGAAGTGTTTTTCTTGTGCAATCCCCTACGCGTGCTTTCTCTCTCTCTCTGTCTGGCTCCTCTCTTCGTGACCAGGACTCTCTCCCCTCTACAACACCTGAAATTCTCCCCCCATCCCATCAACTTTCCATAGCTCCTATCTTCCATGATGTGCTGTTTTTCTGCCTCTGGTTGTGTAGTCTTTAGATTAATTTCTTGGGTGTTCAGAATGATTTGATCTTTATCTAGCTGTGTTCAAGGGATAAGGTAAGCTTAGGGTTGCCCCTACTCCTCTCCCATCTTAACTCCTTCTCTTGCAAATTATATATCTGATAAGGGGTTAATACCCCAAAGATATAATTAACGCATACTGTTTAACATCAAACCTCCCAAACAATATGATTAAAAAATGGGCAGAAGATGGGGCATCTGAGTGGCTCAGTCAGTTAAGCATCCAACTTCAGTTCAGGTCATGATCTCATGGTTCAGGAGTTAGAGCCCCGCGTTGAGTTCTGTGCTGACAGCTCAGAGCTTGGAGCCTGCTTCAGATTCTCTGTCTTCTTCTCTCTCTGCCCCTCCCCAACCTGCACTCTCTCTCTCTCTCTCTCTCTCTCTCTCTCTCTCTCTCTCTCTCTCTCTCTCTATCTCTCTCAAAAAGTAACTAAACATTAAGAAAATTTAAAAAAATGGGCAGAGGATTTGAATAGACATTTTCCCATTGAAGCAGGCAAATAGCCAACACACAAATGAAAAGATGTTCAAAATCACTACTCATCAGGGAAATGCAAATCAAAACCACAATGAGATATCACCTCACACCTGTCAGAATGGCCAACATTAACAACTCAGGCAACAACAGATGTTGGCAAAGATGCAGAGAAAGAGGATCTCTTTTGCATTGCTGGTGGGAATGCAAACTGGTGCAGCCACTCTGGAAAAGAGTATGGAGTTTCCTCAAAAAATCAAAAATAGAACTATCCTACGACTCAGCAATTGCACTACTAGGTATTTATCCAAGGGATACAGGTATGTTGTTTTGAAGGGGCACATGCTATAAACCAAAGTAGTCCTAAGAGGAAAGTATATTGCAACACAGGTCTCACTCAAGAGAAAGAAAAGCCTCAAATACACAACCTAACCTTATACCTAAAGGAGTTAGAAAAGGAACAGAAAGCAAAGCCTAAAGCCAGCAGAAGGGAAATAATAAAGACTAGAGCAGAAATAAACAATATAGAAACAAACAAAACAAAATAAAACAACAACAAAATAACAGAAACAGATCAATGAAACTAAGCTGGTTATTCAAAAAAATTAATAAAATTGACAACCCCCTAGCTAGACTTATCAAAAAGAAGAGATATAACCCAAATAAATAAAATTGTGAATGAAAGAGGAGCGATAACAACCAACACCATGGAAATGCAAACAATTATAAGACAATATTATGAACAATTATATGCCAACAAACTGGGAAATATGAAAGAAATGGATAAATTCCTAGAAACATACAACCTGCAAAAAAACTGAAACAAGAAGAAGTAGAAAATTTGAACAGATGCATAATTAGCAAATAAATTGAATCAGTAATCAAAAATTTCCCAACAAACAACAGTCCAGGGCCAGATAGCTTCCCAGGGGAATTTTACCAAACATTTAAAGAAGAGTTAATACCTATTCTTCTCAAACTGTTCCAAAAAATAGAAATGAAAGGAAAACTTCCAAACTCATTCTACAAGCTTAGCATTACCTTAATTCCAAAACCAGACAAAGACCCCACTAAAAAGGAGAATTATAGACCAATATCCCTGATGAAACTGGATGCAAAAATTTTCAACAAAACACTAGCAAATTGAATTCAACAGTACATTAAAAGAATTATTCACAGGGGCGCCTGGGTGGCTCAGTCGGTTGAGCGTCCGACTTCGGCTCAGGTCATGATCTCACGGTTCGTGAGTTCAAGCCCCGCGTCGGGCTCTGTGCTGACTGCTCAGAGCCTGGAGCCTGTTTCAGATTCTGTGTCTCCCTCTCTCTCTGACCCTCCCCCGTTCATGATCTGTCTCTCTCTGTCTCAAAAATAAATAAACATTAAAAAATTAAAAAAAAAAGAATTATTCACAATGACCCAGTGGAACTTATTCCTGGGCTGCAGGGCTGGTTCAATATTTGCAAATCCATCAAGGTGATACACTCATTAATAAAAGCAAAGAACAATATGATCTCAATAGATGCAGAAAAAGCATTTGACAAAATACGCCATCCTTTCTTGATAAAAACCCTCAAGAAAACAGGGATAGGAGGAACATACTTCAACATCATAAAGGCCATATATGAAAGACCCATTTGGAATTCTCTGTCTCTCTCTCTCTGCCTCTCCCCCACTCACTTTCTCTCTCAAAATAAATAAACAACAACAAAAATATTCTCTCTTTCCCTCTGCCCCCTCCCCAACTCGTGCAAGCACTGTCTCTAAAATTAAAATAAATCTTAAAAATAAAATACAACTAAGGGGCACCTGGGTGGCTCAGTTGGTGAAGCATCTGACTTCAGCTCAGGTCATGATCTTGAGGTTCATGAGTTCTAGCCCTGAGTCAGGCTCTGTGCTGACACCTCAGAACCTGGAGCCTGCTTCGGATTCTGTGTCTCCCTCTCTCTCTGCCCCTCCACTGCTTGCACCTCTGTCTCTGTCTCTGTCTCTCTGTCTCAAAAATAAATAAAACATTTTTAAAAATCTAATAAAAAATAAAAACACAACTATGAATCCTCTATTTTATTCCCCCTTTGCTTCTTTGTTTTGTTTTTTAAATTTCACATATGAGTGAAATCAATTAACAAAGAGAAAAAGGGAGAGAGAGAGAAACAAAGAAATAGACTGTTAACTATACAGAACAGACTGATGGTTACCAGAGGGGAAGCCGGTGGAGGGATGGGTGAAATAGTTCGTGGGGATTAAGAATTACACTTGTGATGAGCACAGAGTGATGTATAGAATTGTTGAATCACTGTATTGTACACTTGAAACTAATATTACACAGTATATTAACTAAGTAGAATTTAAAACTTAAAAAAATTTTTTTAATATTTATTTATTTTTGAGAGAGAGAGAGAGAGAGACAGAGTGTGAGATGGGGAGAGAAAGAGAAAGACACAGAATCCAAAGCAGGCTCCAGGCGCTGAGCTGTCAGCACTTAGCCAACGTGGGGCTTGAACTCACAAGCTACAAGATAATGACCTGAGCTGAAGTTGGATGCTTAACTGAGTGAGCTACACAGGTGCCCCTAAATTAAAACTTAAAAAAAAACAACCATAAAAGAGACACAAATTATATATATATATATATATAAAGTGCAACAACTTAGGAGCTTTATGAGTCTGATTGCAATATTCTTAGACACATTTCTACACCAAGGGGCTAACTAAAATCACCACAACCAGAGCGAGGCCAGTGAACGAAGCTGAGTGGATCGCAGGTCACGAGTCTCCCTATCTCCCATGGGCAGGACAGCGTCTTCTCTAGACTCTGGTTTGGAGCTTCCTCTGGAGGCCTCAGAATCCAACCCTGACCCTCCACCCAGGGAGACCCCGCAGGGATTCCTCCACTGTTGAATTGGAAACTGGTTGTGACCAATCACCACCCCCCATCATTGAGGCAGGCAGGCAGGCGGTGCTTCAAGGGAGTGGGACTATGTGCAGGGCTGACTTTGGGGGCATGGTCTGGGTCTCACCTTCCAGGTGACCTATGGTTGCCCGGTGGGTTCGTGGGTTCTTATGGACCCCTGCTCAGTAGACATTGGCAGTTTGCCTACAACTGTGCCTGAATGAGGACCTGTGTTCCTGAACCGTGGCGGACACACACAGGTCACCTGCCACAAGTGGCAGGCGGCCAGTGTGGCGGAGCATCAGAGGAACTACCTGGAGGTCAAGTGCATGCGTGGTATAGGCTCCGTACGTACCTGGAGAAAGGGAAGGAGAGGTTGCAGCGCGCAGTTGGGAGGGTCACCTCAGCACTTCTGCGATCTCTCCAGAGACTAGGGCTGTGCTCCCTGGAAGAGGGGAGGAAAATGGAATAGATGCCCGAATACCATAGGTCAGGAGTCGAGGGATTAAGCCTTGGCTGTTCAGATCCTCTGCCAGAAGAGTGACTAACTAGCCTAGAGGTCCAGCTCTTCTCTCAGAAACAATGAAGGGATCCAGTCCCCCAGGGATGGAGGAAGAAACCATCCATCCCTGCAATAACCAACTAGCAATACCCTCTGGTTCTCTGTTAGCAGCTTTAAGAATTGTGGGGGACTTTCTCTCTCAGGCCTTGTTCTCTGCCCCATGTACTATGTGTTTGAACTTTTCTGAGTCACTCTGCTTCCACCCAGGTCAGAAGCAGAAATCCTTTTCTTCCCTCAGAGAGCTATAGCCTCCTAGTCTGTCCTGTCTTGTCTTCATCCTAGAACTTTTCAAGGAATAAGAAATGATCTCAGGTCCCTGTGTCCAGGCTGGCATCTGGGTTTTGTGCTCCCTTCCCCCACTTCAGTTGCCACATCCATTCTCAGGATAGTCACATGAATGCTGCTGGTGTGACCTATGACCAAAGCAATTTTTTTTTAATTTTCTGAGCCTTTTTCTCAGATTCCCCAAAGACACACATGACCTACCACCCCCTCTGACATGAGGTGACCCTGAGGTTCTGGGCCTTGGGCTACCCTGCAGAGATTACTCTGACCTGGCAGCATGACAGGGAGGACCACACCTGGACACGGCACTTGTGGACACCAGACTTTTGGGGGATGGGACCTTCCAGAAGGGGGCAGCTATGGTGGTGCCTTCTGGAGAGGAGCAGAGATACATGTGCCACAGGCAGCATGGTGGAACTGCCTAAGCCCCTCATGCTGAGACAGGATAAGGGGGGAGACCTGGACATAGACCCTCTTCTCAGAGGAATCAGGAGCTCTTGTGGAGAACTCCAGCAGGGTGGGGGCTGATTCCTGGGGTCAGGGCCCTCACCTTCCTTCCCCTCCCCAAAGTCACTTCTCAGCCCTCCATCCCCATCATGGGCATCATTGCTGGTCTGGTTCTCCTTGGAGCTGTGGTCTGGCATTGAGATCTGGAGGAAGAAGAGCCCAGGTAGGGAAGAGGTGGGAGGATCTGAGTTTTCTGACTCCACTGAAGGGTTTCAAGTCCAGGTGGCATATTGTCCTGCTTTGTTAATAAGAAGTACCATCCACATGCATGTGCTTGCTCCTTCTGGAGCTGACTGATGACACTCACACTTTTAGTAAATCACATGTGAAAGTGAAGGGCAAATTTTCACCCTAATGAATCTGATGATGGGGACCTGATTCCCAACAGTCATAGGACAGAAGGGAATTCCCCTGCTGAGGACAGACTCCAGAAGTGCAGTTGGTCTGGTCCACATACATGTACTTTTCTTATGTTTTCTGATCCTGCCTTGGGTATGGTTAAGAGTTCTGGAAACTTTCCTGGGATCCAGGACTAGGGAGATTCCTTTAGGACATCATAGCTTTCTCCCTGGTCCTCTGTCATGATGTCTTCTTCCCACAGGAGGAAAAGGACTGAGCTACTCTCATGCTGCATGTAAGTATGAAGGGGGTGATCCCAGAAACCCTGGGATAGTGTAGACAGGACCCCATGGGGAGCTCACCCCCCACCATAGCTCCTCCTTTAGTCTCATTTCCCATGGCTCTGATCATGTCCTGTTTGTTCTACCCCAGGTGATGACGGTGCCCAGGGCTCTGATGTGTCTCTCACAACTCCTAAAGGTAAGGCCCTGGGAGACCTGAAGTGTGGGGTTGAGCAGAGGGGGCACGACTGGGTTATGGGGATTCTTTGAGTGGGACATTTTGAGCATATGGTGGGCTGCTCATAATGTCACCACTTAAAGCGACTGGAATTTGTTCATGATTATTTTCTTTCACAGTGTGAGCCAGCCACCTTGTGGGGGACTAAGTAATACAAGGTTAGTTCTCAATCCCACTCCCCATTGTGACTTCAGGAATCTCTGACTGCACTTTCTTTCTGCAAAGTGTGTCTGAATGTGACTTAGCATAATGAGAGGAGGTGGAGAGACTGGCCCAACACGCTGCCCACCACGACACCTCCCCACATTGACCTTTGCCCCTTTCTAATCTACTTTCTTGTTCTAGCAGAGGCAGGACTAGATGTCTCTATCTCTGTCTTAACTTCACATTGCACTGAGTTGCAACATTTTTTATATTGAAAATAGGAATCTGAATATAAATTTGGTTTTTTTTTCCACATTCTTATCATGGGGCGTTGCTTGATGGGTTATTTAAAAGAGATGATTCCTTACATTTGAGAAAAGAAATAAATGGAAGCACTGAGAACCTTCCAGAATACACATGTTTGCTGTGCTTCGTCTGTTGCATGTGGTTACAGGAGAGGCTGTGAGGCACCAGCATGGATGGGACTGTGACCAGTTGGTGCTCAGTGCATTTTGGGCTTTGACATGGTCACTCCTAAGCAGAGTCATTTTCTCTGCTCCTTTGTCCTTGTCTCTTCAGTGGAACTTTGTCCCACCAGGATCTGTGATGACAGGGACTGGGACATCACCCAGGCCTGTGCTGTGTCCAGGACAGAGATAGTTTATGTGGCCAGGTCAGCCTAAGGTCAGGCTTGGGTTAGGCCCTCAGCCCCCATCTTTGAATTTTTGATTTTTTTTCCTTTGTTTCCTTAAAGGATTGTGCCCATTCCTGCTCTTATTTTGAGCAATGGGGAACACTTATAGACTGTGTGGTTATGAGAGATCCAAACACCAAGAGCTCCTGAGGCTTTGGGTTTGTCACATATGCCACTGTGGAGAAGGTGGATGCAGCCATGAATGCAAGACCACACAAGTTGGATGTAAGAGTTGTAGAACCAAAGAGGGCTGTCTCCAGAGAAGATTCTCAAAGACCTGGTGCTCACTTAACTGTGAAAAAGACTTTTGTCAGTGGCATTAAAGAAGATACTGAAGGACATCATGTAAGAGATTATTTTGAACAGTATGGGAAAATTGAAGTGATTGAAATCATGACTGACCGAGGCAGTGGCAAAAAGAGAGACTTTGCTTTTGTAACGTTTGATGACCATGACTCAGTAGACAAGACTGTCTACAACACCATACTGCGAATGGTCACAACTGTGAAGTAAGGAAAGCTCTATCTTTTTTTTTTTTAATTTTTTTTTTCAACGTTTATTTATTTTGGGACAGAGAGAGACAGATCATGAACGGGGGAGGGGCAGAGAGAGAGGGAGACACAGAATCGGAAACAGGCTCCAGGCTCTGAGCCATCAGCCCAGAGCCCGACGCGGGGCTCGAACTCACAGACCGTGAGATCGTGACCTGGCTGAAGTCGGACGCTTAACCGACTGCGCCACCCAGGCGCCCCAGGAAAGCTCTATCTAAGCAAGAGATGGCTGGTACTTCATCCAGCAAGGAGATCGAAGTGGTTCTGGAAACTTTGGTGGTGGTCATGGAGGTGGTTTTGGTGGGAATGACAACCTGATAGTCTGTTATAGGATCCAGCTCTTGTCTACACCAGTTTATACTTACAAATAAGTGGAGTGGCATTGTAGGCCAGTGAAGTGACTACTCAAAATGTCTTTTCCCTGTGTTTGTTCTTACTAGATTTTAAAGATCCAGTCTGTGCACTGACATTTTATATTAATTTTTTATACTTCCTCATACTTGGATATATTTCTAAGGAAAGGATCCCTAACATTTATCCAGTTTTTTTTTGTTGTTGTTTATTTATTTTTGAAAGAGAGAGAGAGAGAGAGCGTGCACAAACGGGGGAGGGGCAGAGATAGAAGTGGGACAGGGTATCTGAAGTGGGCTCTGCAACTGACAGCAGTGAGCCCGAGGAGGGGCTCAAACTCATGAGCCATGATACCATGACTTGAGCCGAAGTGGTACACTCAACCAACTGAGCCACCCGGGTGCCCCTAACATTTATCAGTTTTTATGTAACACCTCCAAAAAGCTTTTTTTTTTTTTTTAAATCTAGTTTCTTAGTTTAAAGATAGTTCTATTCAAATGTGGTCTACAAATAGCTGATCAGCAAATTGTTTAGTAGACTCAAGGGAATAATATAAATCCTTATATTTTGCTTATAAGGAAACCTTTGTAGAGCTTTCCAGTGTACTCTCACTCTCCAGTTCTCATGGTGGGCTGGTAACAAAACATTGTAGACTGGTATAGACTAGCGTTGGCTCACAGACTACAAATAGCTTTAGTTTAGATGGACTTGCTTCCTAGCACCTGTCCTGGTCAGGTAAATACTAGTTATTATCATTATTTAAAAAAAATTTTTAACGTTTATTTATTATTGAGAGACAGAGAGGCACAGAGCATGAGCAGGGGAGGGGCCGAGGGATGGAGAGACACAGAATCTGAAGCAGGCTCCGTGCTCTGAGTCGTCAGCACAGAGCCTGATGTGGGGCTCAAATTCACAAACTGCGAGATCATGACCTGAGCCAAAGTCGGACACTTAACTGACTGAGCCACCCAGGCGCCCCAAATACTAGTTATTATTAAGAAGTTAATGAGGTTCCATTTTCAGTAATGTGGTCTTTTTTAATTGCAGTATAGTTGACACACACTGTAACATTAGTTTCATGTGTACAACATAGTGATTTGACAACTCTACGTGATGCTATGCTCACCACAATGTATAGCTACCATCTGTTATCATACAATGCTATAACCATACCACTGACTATATTCTCTATGCTGTAGCTTTCACCCCTGTGACTTAAATAAAAGCCTGTACCTCACAGTTCCCCTTCACCCATTTTGCCCTTCCCCCACTTACCTCCCCCTGACAACCATCAATTTGTTCTCTATGAGTCTGTTTCTACTTTTGTTTGTGTTTCTTCATTTGTTCTGTTTTTTAGATTTCACAGGTAAGTGAAATCATATGGTATTTTTCTTTTTCTGCCTGACTTATTTCACTTAACATAAGTCCATCCATGTTGCCAAAATGGCAAGATTTCACAATTTTATGGCTAAGTAATATTCCACTGCATATATACTCCACATCTTCCTTATTCATTCATCCATTGATGGACACTTAGGCTGTTTCCATAACTTAGCTATTGTAAATAATGCTACAATAAATATAGGAGTGCATGTATCCCTTTGAATTAGCGTTTTTGCTTTTTCAGGTAAATACCCAGTAGTGGAATTATTGGATCATATGATATTCCTATTTTTAATTTTTCCACAATGGTTGTACCAGCTTACATTCCCACCAACAGTGTACAAGGGTTCCTTTTTCCCCACATCCTCACCAACACTTGTTATTTCCTGTCTTTTTTATTTGAGCCATTCTGACAGGTATGATATCTCACTGTGTTTTTGTTTCTTTCTTTTTTCTTTATTTTTTTTAATTTACATGCAAGTGAGTTAGCATATAGTGCAACAATGTTTTCAAGAGTATATTCCTTAATGCCCCTTACCCATTTAGCCCATCCCCACCCCCCACAATCCTTCCAGTAACCCTCTATTTGTTCTCCATATTTAAGAGTCTTTTATGTTTTGTCTCCCTCTTTGTTTTTATATTTTTGCTTCCCTTCCCTTATGTTCATCTATTCTGTGTCTTAAAATTCTCATATGAGTGAAATCATATGATATTTGTCTTTCCCTGACTGACTAATTTTGCTTAGCATAATACCCTCTAGTTCCATCCACCCAGTTGCAAATGGCAATATTTCATTCTTTTTGATTGCCAAGTAATACTCCATTGTATATATATACCATGTCTTCTTTATCCCTTCATCCACTGATGGACATTTAGGCTCTTTCCATACTTTGGCTATTGTTGATAGTGCTGTTATAAACCCATTTTTTCCTTGTTGATCTTCTGTTTAGGTTATCTGTCCATTGCTACAAGTGGGGTGTGAAAGTCCCCTACTATTATTATATTACTATTAGTGGGCTTCTTTAAGATTTTTATTAATTGAGGGTGCCTGGGTGGCTCAGTCAGTTGAGTGTCTGACTCTTGATTTCGGCTCAGGTTATGATCTCATGGTTTGTGAGATCAAACCCTGCATTGGGTTCCATCCTGATGGCGTGGAGCCTGCTTGGGATTCTATCTCTCTCCTCTCTCTCTGCTTCTTCCCCCTCGCTTGTGCTTTCTCTCTCTCTTTATCTTAAAATAAAATAAACATTTAAATTTGTTATTAATTGATTTATATATTTGGCTGTTTTCACATTAGGGGCATAAATATTTGCAATCGCTAGATCTCAAAAAAAATTTTTTTAATGTTTATTTTAGAGAGAGAGAGAGAGAGAGAGAGAGAGACAGAATGTGAGCAGGGAGGGGCAGAGGGAGAGGGAGACACAGAATTTGAAGCAGGCTCCAGGCTCTGGGCTCCGGGCTATAAGCACAGAGCTTGATGTGGAGCTTGAACCCACAAACTGTGATATCATGACCTCAGCCAAAGTCAGACACTCAACCGACTCAGTCTCCCAGGTACCTGGAAATTGTTAGATCTTCTTGTTGGATAGACCCTTAATTATGATATAATGCCCTTCTTCACCTCTTGTTACAGTCTTTGGTTTAAAATCTAGTTTGTCTGATATCAGTATGGCTACTCTGGCTTTCTTTTGGCATCCATTAGTATGATAGATGGGTCATCATCTCCTCACTTTCAATCTGCAGGTGTCTTTAGGTCTAAAATGACTCTCTTGTAGGCAACATATATATGGATCTTTTTAAAAATCCATTCTGATATCCTATGTCTTTTGATTGGAGCATTTAGTCCAGTTACATTCAGAGTAATCAGTGATGGATATGGATTTGGTGCCATTGTATTACCTGTAAAGTTGTTGTTCCTGTAGATTGTCTCTGTTCCTTTATAGTCTTTGTTGCTTTTGGTCTCTCTTTTCTTCTCAAAGAGTCCCCTTTAATATTTCTTGCAGAGCTGGTTTAGTGTTCATGAACTCCTTTAATTTTTGCTTGTCTTAGAAACTATTTATCTCTCCTTCTATTCTGAATGATAGCCTTGCTGGATAAAATATTCTTGGCTGCATATTTTCCCCATTTAGCACATTGAATATATCATTTCCCTTCTATCTGCCAAGTTAGTGGTCTGCTGCTAATCTTATGTGTCTACCCTTTTAGGTTAAGGACCTTTTGTCCCTACCTGCTTTCAGAATTCTCGTTTTCTTTGTATTGTGCAAGTTTTACTTCTATATGTCTTGGTGTTGACCTGTTTTTGTTGATTTTGAAGGGGTTCTCTGTGCCTCTTGTCCTTGAATGCCTGTTTCATTCCCCAGATTAGTGAAATTCTCAGCTATAATTTGTTCAAATAAACCTTCTGTCCTTTCCCCCACTTTTCTTCTGGAACCCCTATGATATCGATATTATTGTGCTTTAAGGAGTCGGTGAGTTCCTTAAATATACATTTGAGATCTAACAGTTTCCTTCCCCTCTTCTTTTCAGTTTCATTATTTTCCATTTTTTTAAGAGAGGGAGAGATAGCATGAGTGGGGTTGGGGCAGAGAGAGAGAGGGAGAGAGACAGAATCATAAACAGGCTGCATGCACCAGTGCAGAGGCCTACACGGGACTCCATCTCATGATGCTGAGATCATGACCTGAGCTAAAAACAAGAGATGCTGAGATACCCAGGGGCCACCATAATTTTATCTTCTATGTCACCTATTCATTTTCTGTTTCTTCCATCCTTGTTGTGATTATATACAGTCAGTTTTGCATTTCAGTTATAGCATTTTTTCTTATTTTGGCCTGGCTAGTTGTTAGGTCTTTTGTCTCTGAGGCAAGGGCTTCTCTGGTGCCTTCTATGCTTCTTTCAAGCCCAGCTAGTATTCTTATGATTGTTGTTCTAAATTCTTGTTCAGATATATTGCTTGTATCTGTTTTGAGTAAATCCATAGTTGTGATTTCTTTTTGATGTTTCTTTTGGGGACAATTCCTCCATCTCAGCATTTTGTATAGGTTTCTGTCTTTTGTGTGTTATGAAAGCTTGTTATGTTTCCTGCTCCTGAGAGTAATGCTATATTAAGAAGGGGTATTACACTGTCCAGAGGCTGGTGCTTCAGGAAGTGTTTCTGGTGTATGCTGGGTGCTCTTGTGTTTGGCTGCTTTTTCCTTCAGGTTAGTTCTCCGTAGTGTTCTTCCTTGCTTGCAGTGGGGAGTTTTTGGACCTTTAACTAGGTGTGCTTTGATTTGTTAAAATAAACCTGATTTAAAAAAAAAAGAAAGAAACCTGAGCCATTGATGTTCTATTGTGTTCCTCTGCCTATAATCTCTTGTCCCAGGCATCCATGGGTCTGCATTTCACCTATAGCTTTCACAGGTTTTAGCACTTATCATTACCTTCTGCAGACGTTCCCAGCATGAGATATATATTATACTAGGTTTCCCTATGTGAGTTCTGAGTCAGATGAAACAGAGAACAATCCCTTCCCTGGGTAGCCAAGAGGTTAGAATGTTGAAAGTAGGTTCTACTTTGTTCCTTCCAGCCTGCAGAAAGAAAGTGGGAATTGAGCTCTTTGTCCCAAATGCCCCATGCCATCCTGGAGTGGGAGTTGGACAAAGATGAGTAAAATGTCACAACATTTCCTACCATTTTGAATGTTACTTTTCTTGACTGGATGTTTGCTTGGTGGCTATACCTCTTTGAGCAATTTCCAGAATTCCTATATAGTTATTTTTGTCAGTCTCTACTTATTGTTTCAAACATTTTTGCGGAGGAATAGGGCCTAGTCTACAATCTTACTGATGTCCTGAGCAAGATTCTTCCCTTTGTATTGCAATATAATAATTCAGAGCTTGATATGTAGATGAACCTGAATACCAGAAATATCAATGTATCAGTCAAGTTACCTCAAAAAACTGAATAGTATCAGGGAAATACAAATCAAAACCATACTGAGATTTCACCTCATGGCAGTCAGAGTGGCTAAAATGAACAAATCAGAAGACTATAGATGCTGGAGAGGATGTGGAGAAATGGGAACCCTTTTGCACTGTTGGTGGGAATGCAAACTGGTGCAGCCACTCTGGAAAACAGTGTGGAGGTTCCTCAAAAAATTAAAAATAGATCTACCCTATGACCTAGCAATAACACTGTTAGGAATTTACCCAAGGGATACAGGAGTGCTGATGCATAGGGGCACTTGTACCCCAATGTTTATAGCAGCACTCTCAACAATAGCCAAATTATGGAAAGAGCCTAAATGTCCATCAACTGATGAATGGATAAAGAAATTGTGGTTTATATACACAATGGAATACTACTTGGCAATGAGAAAGAATGAAATATGGCCTTTTGTAGCAACGTGGATGGAACTGGAGAGTATTATGCTGAGTGAAATAAGTCATACAGAGAAAGACAGATACCATATGTTTTCACTCTTCTGTGGATCCTGAGAAACTTAACAGAAGACCATGGGGGAGGGGAAGGAAAAAAAAAGTTAGAAAGGGAAGGAAGCAAACCATAAGAGACTCTTTAAAACAGAATAAATTGAGGGTTGATGGGGGATGGGAGGGAGGGGAAAGTGGGTGATGGGCATTGAGAAGGGCACCTTTTGGGATGAGCACTGGGTGTTGTATGGAAACCAATTTGACAATAAATTTCATATTAAAAAAAGAAAAACTGAATAGTATATATATTTATCTTATAGAAATATATTTATATTATATATTTTATATATAAATATTGATAAACATAGATATAGCTGATATAGATATAGATGATATAGATATAGATGTATCTCCCAAATCTTTATCCCTGAAAGGTCTGGGTCATTAATAGTCCTGCCTGAATAGTTTTCCATTGACTTTAATTAGAGGTCATGATAATACTAAGTGATGCCCTAAGTTATCTTCTCTATTTTAGACATATTCTTTCTTAGCATCACTGTGTAGTAGCAGCTCAATTGCCCTTGATAATCATGATCAATCACTCCAGTCAGTACAATAATTACTGTCTTTGAGTGTTTAGAGGCATGACGAGCCAAAGTGGGTGCGTGGTAGTCTTAGATTCCATTTCAATGGAATCATTGCTGTGTCTTCTAGTGAAAGCATTCCTCTCTTTGGAACTGATACCTCTAAGCCACATAGCATAAGGTCATGTGGATAGGGAGCAAAAATGTTGCTAGTGGATCCCTAAATAGTGAGTGGTGTCACTTCCATTTCCACATCCTTGATTTTTGAACCTGTAAATCCTGGCTATGAGAGAAATGGCAGCATATATTGGACTCTGTTTAGAGCCTCCTGGAAAACATTGCCCCAAATCTGCAAGGGATTAGCACCTAGATGGCACTCTGAGTCTTCAAAAGGTCATTCTCCATTCTATCAAGCCAGCTCCTTCAGAATAATGAAGAACATGGTAAAACCAATGAATTGAATGCCCATGAACACCTTGCCATACTTTATTTTCTGGAAATGAGTTGCTTGATCAGGAGCAGTGCTGTGTGGAATACCATAATAGTAGGTATTGCATTCTGTAGTCCATAGATGTTGTTTGGCAAAATCATTGGCAAAGGCAAGTACATATCCAGAGAAAATGTCTATTCTAGTTAGAGCAAAATGTTGCATGTTCCATAATGGAAGCAAGTCTAATGTAATTAACGTGCCACAGGTATCTGGATAATTACCCCAGAGAATATTGTCATATCAGGGACTCAATGGTGGTCTCTGCTGTTGGCAAATTGGGAACTCATCAGTGGCTGTAGCTAGGTTGAGATTAGTGGGGAGAAATCTATGTTGCTGAGCCTATGTATAATCTCCACCCCTGTCATCATGGCCACTTTGTTCATGAGCCCATTAAGCAAAGAGGCTGACAGGTTTCCATAGGATGAGTCATCCACTTTATTAAAATCATCCCTTTCTGAGGTCACCTTTTGATGGGCATTTGCATGGGACATAAATATCTTTACATTTTTGTCCCCAGAGAATTCTGTCCACACACCTATTGCCCAGTTCTTCTTGCCACCAACTTTTCAGTCATGTTCCTTTCAAGTCCATCCAGTCAAAGCACTGGCCATAGCCTATGAATTGGTATACAATCACACCTCTGGTAATCTCTCCTTCCAAACAAAATGTACAACCAGCTGCATTACTGGGAAGATTTTCCCTCACAACTGTCCTTAGGAGATGACCTTGAAAGGGGCTGTCATGCTGCTATTCAGTTTTGTAGTGCCTGTGTACTATGCAGAGCTATCTATAAACCAAGCCTGACTTTTCTCTTCCTTAGGCAACCATGTGCAGTGAATTAATAAATCCAGGCTGGGAGAGATTAGGTAAAAATGTAGAAGGAATTGGGGCAGTGGACATTTGATCCATTTCCTCACATAATTTACACATGTCTTCAGAGCCTGGTTGAGCCCAATACCATTATATTTGGTGATGGAGTGCTGCTATATACAACCAACTTTATGGTTTGGTGAGTTGTACAAACCCAGTTCATGATGGGCAATTCAGATGGGGGACAAGTTATTCTCAATTGATGGCAGAACTTTGCCCCTAAATCCTGTGTGCACACTGTTATTCACACATAGGGGTCTCTGCCAAAGGCTCCAAAGAGTAGCTATATCTGTCACAATTCAAGCATGCGTGGACCTGCAAGATTATATAGTCCAAGTGGCAAAGCAGCTTGTAACCAGCCTGTACCTGTAGTTCTCTTGTTCTTGGCCCTGCTCAAAACTAACGGTTTTTCAGATCACTCAGTAAATGAGCTAGAGTACCACACATAAATGAGGCATATGCTGACCCCCAAATCCAAAGCGGACAAGGCATTATGCCTCTTTTGTGGCTGTAGGAGGGGTCAGATGTAACTACTTACCTTTCACATTAGAAAAGGTATGTTAACATGCCCCAGAACACTGGACCCACTACAAATTTCATTTAGGTGGAAGGCTCCTGAACTTACCAGATTTATTTCCCACCCTCTAACACACAAATGTCCTACCAACAAGTCTGTAACAGTTGCTACTTCTTGATCACTAGATCCAATAAGCAAAATGTCATGAATGCAATGTACCATTGAATGTCTTGTCGTAGGGAAAGGTGATCAAGATTTCTGCAAACTAAATTATGACATAAGGCTGGAGAGTTAATATACCCCTGAAGTAGGACAGGGCAGGTATATTGCTGGTCTTGCTAGTTGAAATCAAACTGCTTCTTGTATTCTTTATCAACAAGTATGGAAGAAAAAAGCTTTTGCCAGATTGATAGCTGCACTCCAGGTAACAGGAAATATGTTAATTTTCTCAAGGAAACCACATCTGGCACAGCACCTCATTGGGGTCACCCTTCTGATTAAACTTATGATACTCCACTGCCATTCATCAAGACTTATCTGTTTTTTGCATATACCAAATAGGCAAGTTGAAAGGGGATGTTGTGAGAAACACTACCTCTGCATCCGTATGTCTTTGATGGTGACACTAATCTCTTTATTCCCTCCAGGAATGCACTATTGCTTTTGGTTAACTCTTTTCCTAGGTAAAGGCCTTTCTAGTGGCTTCCACTTAGCCTTTCCTACCACAATATCCCCGACTCCACAGGTCAAGGAACCAATGTGAGGGTTCTTCCACTTGCTGAGTAGGTCTATTCAGATTATGTATTTCAGAGCTGGAGGAAGTGACTAAGTTCAAGACTCACAAGGCCTGCTGTGAGATTGACCTGAGCTAAAACTTCATTCATCACCTAACCTCCAGACTGTGACCGGTAGCCCACAGTGCAGTTTTGGGTCTCCTGGAGTTAGTATCAGCTCAGAGCCAGTGTCTAGTCTTCCCTCAAATATCTGATTATTTCCTTGTCCCCAGTGCATAGACACCCTAGTAATATGCCATAGGTTCCTTTAAGGAAAGCTGGGACAAAGATTAACAGTATAATTTTTTTGCAATATACCAGTGTCATTCATAAAGTGGATCCAGTCCCCATTTTGTTCATAGGGTCTTGGGTCTATAAACTGGCTCAAGTCTGGGAATTGACTGAGGAGGCTCTCTGTTTGGGTGATTCCATTTAGAACTCTGCTCACTAGATCTAGAACACTTCTGCTTATATAGATCAAATAAGGATTGAGTAGATTGCCCATTTGTTTAAATTTTAGGGACATCATCCATGGTCAACTAGCCACTGCCAGTCAGACTATTGTGATTAATGCTTTAAGTATGCTGTCCATTATGGCAACCCTGCATTTGGTGATTAAGTGCCTTCCTCTTGGACCCTGCCACCCCAGGTTACAATGATCTTCATTGCCTTTAGGAGTCCCAGTTCAGGGGCCCCTGGCTGGCTCAGTTGGTTAAGCATCTGACTTTGGCTCAGGTCATGATCTTGAGGTTTGTGAGTTCAAGCCCTACATTGGGCTCTGTGCTGACAGCTCGGAGCCTGGAGCCTGCTTCAGATTCTGGGTCTCTCTCTCTCTCTGCTCTTCCTCCACTTGAGCTCTGTCTTTGTCTCTTTTTCTGAAAAATAAACATTAAAAAAAAAAAGAGTCGCAGTTCAGGGTAGTACTTCTCATGGTAATTCCTGACCTACAGAGAAGAGTGACCACAGAGTTCTTCAAGGAAGCTGGGGTTTCCCTCACAAACTGATTTCTCACATTCATGGTGAAAGATGTGTCCTCTGGACCCTCTTAACATGAATAAGCATGTATTATAAGACAAATGTATTCTAACATTCTAATTTCCCTAAGCCTTTGGGTATCTTCCTCTACATTATATAAAGGCAGTTCGGGCATTTCAAATTTCTTTAGTGTAGGCCACATTTTGGTCCATGTTTCAGTCAACCAAAATACAACCTGTTAGAACCTTGTCTATCTCCTTAAGCTACAATATTGAGTCCAGAATCTCTTCTAGTGGGCTCATGTCAATAACTATAGACTCACCCAACTTTACATTTCTTCTACCATAACTCCAGACCCCTAATGTTCATTCCCACACATATTGCCTGGATTTCTTTCTTCTTTCTTTCTTTCTTTTTTTTTAATTTTTTAAAGGTTTATTTATTTTAGAGAGAGAGAAAGAAAGAGAGAGAAGCGGAGAGAGATAGAGACACAGAATCTGAAGCAGGCTTCAGGCTCTGAGCTGTTAGCACAGAGCTGGTCACGGGGCTTGAACTCACAGGTCATGAGATCATGACCTGAGCTGAAGTCAGACACTCAACCGACTGACTGAGCCACCCAGGCGCCCCACATGTTGCCTGGATTTCTGTCTGTATAAATTAGAAAAATCATGCAGTGCTTTTGGGGTGAAGCTCACTCCTAATGGTTTACATTATCAATCTTACCTTTCAGGGCCTGCTGGGACTAGAGTGTAGTTATAGGTCTATAAGCAAATGAGCGAGGGGTGGGAATCAGTCCTGAGAGGGGAATCAGCAGTGTCTTACAAGGTGACTACCTCAGGGGAGGCCATTACAGTGTCCATAGGCAAAGCAGGGTTAACTTCCTCAGATGGGGGTCAAAGGACTGATTCTACTGTTAAAGAAGACTGTGCAGAATTTGGGAGTTCAATGTCTCTAGTTATCAGGATCTGCCCATATGTTCCTATTCCAATTTTCAGGATCCCACTCCTTTCCAATAAATGCCCTCACTTTAACAGCAGACATAATATCAGTTTGGGAATTCAATTTGTAATTTATCCACTTGTGAGATGAGACTGCAGGTTTGGTATTTGGAAAGTTAAGCTCTGACAACAGAAGATGAATTTTTGTTTCAGAGCAGACAGAAATTTTCAGGTGATTTACGTGGCCCTTGAGCTGGGAAGTTGAATCCCTGAGCCCATCCTTTCCTTTCCTTAATTTGTCTAACACAATTAGCAGCAAACAGTCAATCTTATTATGTTTGTTAGTTTGATGAAAGTGTTCTAATATATCAAATACATGGTCACCTATGTACTTTGCCTTTTATAAGTATTTGATTAGAGTATCTAGTTGTGACATTCTGAGTATCTCTATTGCCATGGATTGTCAAGTGCCCTTTTTACTACTTAAAATAAAGTCATTAGTGCCTTTAAATCTTATCAGATTGAAGAACCAATTCCAGAAACCCCATAATCATTTCAGGCCTTAATAAATATTAAGGAATTAGCTTATACAATTGTAGAGAGTGGCAAGCACGAACCCTGTATATGTTATCAGAATGGAAATTCGACAGGAGTTGGTGTGGTAGTTCTGAGGCAGAATTTCTTCTTCTCCGGAAACCTCAGTTTTTGCTCTTAGGGTCTTCAACTGAGTAGAATAGGCCCACTCACATTATCAAGGGTAACCTCAATTTACTTAAAGTCAAATGATTTCAGATGTTAACCATATGTGCAAACCCAATCCTAACATGTACAAAATGTCTTCACATTACCACTTAGATTAATGTTATTAAAAAACTGGGTGCTATAGCCTAGTCAAGATGACATAAAACTAATCAGCATACATAAGGTATGAAAAGGAGATAATCGTTCAGTGTGTGAGAAAATAATAAAAATTTAATTACTCCCTAAGCTCTAAGTAAGTTGTTTCATTGATTTGTGTTTAGCAAATGTGGGGATAAAAGAAATAGTAAACAAAAATTTATGTCCCTTAAAATTTCAATAAATTACAAAAATCCCTTCATGGGTGGCACTGTGTATACCCATCACATCCATCTGGTTTCACATGTAGAGACATTAACATTGGTTAGTGGGTTCAGGTGGCGACCACCTTATATCCAACCACTATAAAGTCCCCTCATCACTCTTTCAACTAATAGTCAAATATCCACTGATGATCTTTACCTATACTCATTACTTCATTAGGGGCTATAAAAGGATGATTTTTCCCTCATTCATTCTGAATTTGTTAATTGGAATCCTGTTGGAAAGATGATGCTTCCCCATCATTAATTTGGGTCCTCTGAAATAAATTTCTGACCAAAAAAAAAAAAAATAGGATAATGGCTTGAATTCCCTATTTATTTGTTTATTAAAGTGAGTTTGTAAACAAAAACAAAAAAGAAAAAAATATATAAAACAAAACAAAAAAAGAAAAAGGAGTTTGTGCCAAAAGTGATAAAAGATTCATTTATATTTTACTAATTCAAGTGTAAAACACACGGATCATCAGTAACAGCTTAATTTTCAAAAAATTAACACACCTCTTTTACAACCCATAAGTCAAGAAATAGAACATTACCAGCACCACAGAAAGCCTTCTCACACACCCCTCAATCACTGAGCTCTTCTTCCTGCCCCCAAATAACCATTAATCTGAATTTTAGCAACAGATTACTTTTTTCTGTTTAAAACTTTATATAGATGGAATCATACATTGTGTGTTGTGTGCATGACAATATTATTTGTGAGATTCATCTGTGTAATTGTGGGTAGCTGTCTTTTGTCCATTTTTGTTACTTGTGTAGCATCCTATTATGTGAACATGAGTCAGTTTATCCACTGTACTGCTAATAAATTTTGGGATTGTTTCCATCTTTTGACTATCACAACCAAAACTGCTTTGAATAATACATCGATGTTTCACATATTTTGTTGTTGTTGTTGTTGTTGTTGTTGTTATATACCTAAAAGTGGAATCCACAAGTATAGGGAAGGTGAATCTTTATCTTTGGAAGATAAGGACAAGCCAATTTTCAAATTGGCTGAACATATTTATTCTTTTCAACAGCAGTGCTCAGCTCTTTCACATCCTTGTCAACAGTTGACATTGACAGATTCTCTCATTTAGAACATTATGGTTGGTGCATAGTGGCTTTTAATTTTGGGGAAATTTTTTTTGACTCAAAGGACACCGAGTCTATATGCTCAATGTGGAAATAAAAGAATGTCACTGGATCATTTCACAAGGTCATGTACTACTTATAGACTTGCTCTTAAGGTCAGTCACTAGACTGGAACTTACAGGCAAACCACAGACTGAAGATTCTAACTAAAGAAGGGAGTAAAAATATTAAAAAAAAAAAAAAAAAGAAGGGAGTAAAGACTATGCCTTACTTTGTCATGCACTATATTGCAGAGAGAGAGAGTTCTTTTGCTTCAGGTTAAGGAAAGTCAAGGTGAACTATCAGGGCCCAGGGTAGTGATAAAGAGCTGATGGAAATGATTAAGGATGATGCAATACGTAGAGTTGCACACTGTCTAAATGCACCAGATAGTGTCAGTTCCTATGGTGAATTTCCTTCACTGAAAAAGCCTGGGGGAAGAAACAGGCCTCAGAAAAAGGCTTAAGATGGTAATAATAAAACAACAGCCAAAATAATACTAACAATTATATAGTGCTTTGCACATGTTAAGACATTTCACCCTTTTAATAAATGACTGGTGTCTTTTCCAGTTTTCAAGATGAGCACACAGGTACAGAGAGTTTAATTCACTTATCTAAGGCCACACAAAAAGTAAATGGTGGAGCCTGAATTAGAACCCAGGCAATCTGGCCTCAGGGCTCTGCTCCTGACTCTGTACTATCCATTGAATCAGGTTTGGGGGTTGGGGGATTCATGCAGAGAGATTCTGGGAAAGGAAGAAAAGGAAAAGGGGACAGGTAATCTTATTATCATCCAACAGACTTAAAAAAAAAAAAAAGCATGTCTGGACTAATGGGATACATCCTACCCTGTTGCTGAAAATAAAATAATGAAAGCCTGAACATGTCTAGGTTCGGATCTCAAAATCTTCAGTGCACATTGAGCATAATGGCTCGGTAGGGAAGCCCAACTTAGCAGAGATCCAAATGGTGGGGACTGCAAATCATTCTGGGAGTTACCCTTAGTTTTTACACACCTGTGTCAGGTATTTATGATTGCTTTAGCAAAGCACAGATGACACAGAATTATGTCTAGTTTCCCCTGGGTTTTGAGGTTGTAGAGAAGCCAATCAGGTTAGTTAATAATCTACATTTATATTATCCACACCAGTGGGTAGGGACCTTGTATTTGGCCCCAAGTCCAAGGCATTCAGAGGCCAGACCATGAGGTTCCAAACCCTCCTTCTGCTCCACTCTGGAGCCCATTTACTGATTATGGTAAATCTGGAGTCATTTTACTGATTAAGCTCACTATGGGCTGGTGAGCATGGAGTCTGGAGAAACTGATAACGAGAAAGGAGGAGCAAAGGAAGGCTATCTGAGTGGGTGCTTGGGCAAAGAGAATAGCCCATCTCTACTTCCTCCCAAAGCCCTGGACATCTCCTCTTCCCTACACCTTTCTACCCTTTCTGTCCTCGTCCCCTAGCTCTCTTTCTTCCCTACTTGCCTTCTCCATCAACAAAAATAAGTTGCCTTTCCTTGGAGAAAAGTTCACTCTATGAAGTAGGGAGAGCAAGAAGGATTGCCTGGGGCTGGAGCAGCCAGATGACCTTGATGGTTCACCTAGAGTGTCCCAAGATCAAGTGTCCAAGGTAGAATGGGCCAATGATTGCTCCATGGGTAAAGAGAAGCCTCAGGGAAGACGCTTACAGAGCCATGTTTGCATTTGAGCATCTCCAGTTTAAGGAGGCAGATGTGAAGCAGAACCCTGCCCTCAGGGTTGCCCTCTCCCTAGGACTTTTTCCAGGCTTTTACTTTCCACCCCCCACCCCACCTCCTTCAGTTTCTTCTGATAGTTCTCATGACTCATATGCACTTTTGTTGGGATTAGATCTTAGGATTCTGGAAAAGCCCATCAAAGTTAGTGGAGGTTTGTGTTTATAGAAGTGGGTGGGGATTTCAGAGTTAGTTCTCCACAGATATTGAGATGTCTGGAGAAGCTGGTGCAAGCAGTTCCTAACCATCTTTCTACTCATTTGGGGATCCCTGACCCTGACTGAAACCCAGGCCGTCTCCCTAACTCTGGTTCCTTATGTCCACCCTGTCCCTCTCCTGGCCTCTCTGTCTTTCTGTCCCTCTCATCTGTCCCAGCTGCACAAAGCAATAACAGGACCCCAGGGATGCCTCTCTGAACAAAGGTGGGGTGCAGAAGAGAGCCCAGGGAGTAGCAGAGCCAGAAGGCGGGAGGGTGGGTTCACAGCCCACTCCCTGTTGGACCCCAAGGTAACTGTTTCCACCCCTGGCACTCACTGCCTGGTGTATTTCCACACCATGTCTGTCCACCTGGCATAAGCAAGCCTGGCTTCCTGCCACTGCCTTCATGGACCACAAACAGTTCCGGCACTTGGACAGGCCACTGTGCTCATCACAGCATGAGCTGTGGGCAACGTGGCTGGAGGACAGGAGACCTAACTATTGAGATCAGAAGGATAAGGGTACAGAAATACTTCTGTAGTGTTAGCGGTGCCAGCAGAGTTTGGACTGTCCAGCAAGGCTTGTGAGTGATGTCGAGATTCTTGTAAGGACAAGCTGGGCTTTCCCAACTTTAGAACAAAGGGTTTTCACCATGTTGTGTCCCGGGAATGCACTGACCACCCTTCCCCCTATCAGCCTGGGAAATGTGTGTAGCATTTTGCTTCAGCTGTCATATTCAATCTGGTTTGTCACTGATTCTTGGTCCCTGGTCTCAGTCTTATAGATGTTGGTGACCCCAATGGGAGCTTCTCCAGGGGACACTTTTAGCTCCTTAGAATGGTGAGGATTTCATCTCTCTGAAGGAGGACTAACAGTATGGACGATGGCAGGCAGGTTGGCTACTGAGGCCAAGGACGATGGAGGAAAGATAATGGAAAGATCTTTTGCAAAGATCTTGAGGTGCTACTTGACTCGTGTGTGGGCTCACAACTCCACCTGGAGGTCACAAATGAGCTGCTGCTGCCCTAAGATTCTGGGGGGAACCCACCACATCCATGGTCACCCGTTGGGGAAGGAAAGAGTCCTCTGTTGGCCTCACTCAAGGGAGGGTGGGGACAGGACTGACCCCTGCATCCACATCTTGTCCCGACAGATAACTGGGCTATGTGAGATTTCAGACATATTTTCTGTGGGTAGCTTGCCTAGAATGACCCCAATTCCATTCATGTCCTTTTTAATGAAAGATCCTGAGGTTTGAGTAAGGTCAGAGAAAGGGCCAGTGAGAGAGAAGAAGGGAAAGTGAGTGACCGCAGAGAAACAGAAGGTCCCTTTGGCCTCATAATTGAATATGGGACCAAGTATACACGGGAGACTCTTTGTCCTTCCCCTCTGTCCCCAGCGTTCCCCTCTTAGACCTGTGATCCTTACCCTGACCTTGTGAGCTGGTGCCCACTCTGATGTTGCCCCATCTGGATTAGCTTTCAACACTGTACTCTGACATTCAGCCTAGAGAGTAGTTTGTCTTCTGACTACTGGTTAGGGAGGTAATTTAGGAACTCATGATCCCACTGAGAACAACTGAGAAAGCCTGATGAAACATAGTTTATCTTATTAAAATTTTCAACATGTAGACACAGTGAAGAGGCCCAGCCAACATCTAGGAGAGGACTGTAGCCTGGAGAGGTGAGGTCAGGGAGCCCAGAGCTCCAGATTCACTTTTGCTCTGAGGACATCAGCCAAGACTGAGGAGATAAGCAAGAAATCCATCCGAGCTTTTGGCTGCTTTGTGGTGCTGAGCAGAGAAAGACGTGAAAGCCTGGTGCCTAACAGGAGTGAGACCCTGATAGACTAACCCCCACAGTAAGTGGTGATTCTAAAATGCTGCTTCCTGGGGCGCCTGGGCGGCAGTTGGGTGGCTGACTTCACCTCAGGTCATGATCTCACGGTTCACAAGTTCAAGCTCTGCATTCGGGCTCCATGCTGACAGCTCAGAGCCTGGAACCTGCGTCAGATTCTATGTTTCCGTCTCTCTCTGCCCCTCACCTGCTCATGCTCTGTCTCTCTCTCTCAAAAATAAATTAAAAAAAAATTTAAATGATGCTTCCTCTAACCAGAAGAGACTCTTTAAAAAAATTTTTTTTTAATATGAAATTTATTGTCAGATTGGTTTCCGTACAACACCTAGTGCTCATCCCAACAGGTGCCCTCTTCAATGCCCATCACCCACTTTCCCCTCCCTCCCAGTCCCCATCAACCCTCAGTTTGTTCTCAGTTTTTAAGAGTCCAGAAGAGGCTCTTTTTAAAACATTTTTTTTAAGTTTACTTATTAATTTTGAGAGAGACAGAGACAGCGTGAGTGGGGCAGGGGCAGAGAGAGCGGGGGAGAGAGAGAGAGAATCCCAGGCAGGCTTCATGCTGCCAGTGCAGAGCTGACGAGGGGCTTGAACTCATGAAACTGTGAGAACATGACCTGAGCCGAAACCAAGAGTTGCCCGCTTAACCAACTGAGCCACCCAAGTGCCCTAAGAGACTCTTAATGATGCAGAGAGCAAACTGAGGGTTGCTGGAGGAGAGGTTGGTGGGGGATGGGTTACATAGGTGATGGGTATTAAGGAGAGTACTTGGGATGAGCACTGGGTGTTATATACAAGTGATGAATCACTAAGATCCACAATAGTATATGTTAACTAACTAGAATGCAAATAAAATTTTCAAACAAGCCATTTTTTTTTTCTCAGTTGAGTTGTTAACTAACAGTTCAGACTTTGAGGAACACTACGGCCACACTAGAAGACCAAGGTGGTGTTTTGGTTTTTTGGTTGGCTTGTTGGTTATTTAGTCCTCTGCGAGGGTCACATAAAAACTGATAAATGTTACAGACTCTCTCCCCAGAGTACTTCCATGCAGAGGGAAATAAAAACGTTAACATGACACGTCAGTGCACGCAGAGGCCCCCTGAAGTCTTACAGACCTAGGTGTTCTGTTGTCAGAGACAACGGGTGACGACATCTTGAATAATCATTTCAACACCCCCAATACCTTTCCGTATATTTGTCAGCATAAACTGGATTAGACAAAAGCTGGTCTAATAGTATCAGGGGAATGAGAGGAGAGATGCCATCTATTGGCTTGTTCTTTCAGCCGAACCTGAGTGCCTGCAGGGCACCGGATCAAGCTGCAACCTCAGGTCTGTGCTCTGAGAACAGCAATCAGCCATCCTTTCTCCAGCCCTCGCCCCCAGCACCCGAACTGCCATCCTGTTATTCGATTCTCACATTGAGAGTCTTCTTAGGAGGTAGAAGCCACCTCTCTGCACAGAAAAGGAACATCTATTTTCCTACCATTCTTCTAGTTAGACAGCACGAGGCTCCACTAGGCAGCTGACCATGTGCTGGCCCTGACTCAGGAGGTGGTGTCAGCAAGGCTAACACTGTGCAGAAAGCATTTGCACAGGAGCCGTGTGGGCAGTTACTACCTCCTGTTGCCAGGAGCAGCAGCAACGTCAGTCCTGGACTCAGGGCCCAGCGTCCTGCATCAGGGGAGTCGGTGGTGTGACAGGTGATGTCTGTGCAGAGCAGTAGGGGCAGTGGGTTCCTGTGTGGGCTTCAACCTAGGGTGGGATTATGTATTCCATTCCTGGCTCTGTAGCCCCAAGCCTGCACTGTGGCCTTCCCCAACATAATCTCATATTTAGAAAAAAGTTGGATTCCATTGTTCGCTCCAAAAAATTGATCAGGGGAGTAGTTGCAGAGAGCAAGCATTCAGAGGTGTTTGTCACACCAAACCGTGAACCACTCCCTAGTCCTCCCACTCGTCTAGACCCCAGGATACAACAATGACATGTGTCTCACAACATCACGTCTCCTATTGACAAGGTATGTGCTCCCCTCTCTTTACAAGGGAAAAGAAAACGTATTTAAATGTGGTTTTAATGCCCCTCCCCAGGCTGGCTGCTCTAATCGCTGACCTCACTGGCTCCAGATCTGGCTGAGCGCCAGGCTTCTCACAAAATGCACAGGCCTCTCCCCAGACCCACAGACTCAGAGTCCACTTCGCAAGATCAAGGAATCGCTAATTTAACGAGCCCTGCAAGTGAACCCGATGCATAGCCGTGTGGGAATCCTCATCTCCATTCTTGCTACTGAAAGTGTGATGTAAAGACCAGCAGAATCTCATACTCTACTCCACACTTTGTGAGCCTTAAGACGGTGTTTGGGGGAGTCCTGTGAACTGGGAAGTTTGGGACTCCCTGGTCTAGGTGCCTTTAAGGTGAAGCCAGGACTGTGCAGACTGCTCTGAGTGTGGGGTCTGATCGGATCTTTTGGAACTGGGGGTCCAGGGTTTGGTCCTTTTTCCTTTTTCTTCTATGGCCATCACCCCTTTGGTGACCTCATCTATGCTGAAGGCTCTAAACATCATCTACGTGGTGTCATCTCCAAAATCGGTTTCTCTAGCCCAGACATTTCTCCTAAATTCCATACTCATCCATGCTCATCTGACTGCCAAGTTGATTCTCTCACATTTCTAATAGACATCTCATCTCATGTCTCTTCACTGACTATCTGTGATGCCTCTCCCCAAATAGGCTCCTTCCAGAATTTTCCCCATCTCTGCTGACAGCAACTCCATCTTTCCACTTGCATAGTCCAGAATTTTGGGGTCCTCCCTGGCTCCTCTTTCTCATACTCAAGATCTAATTCATTAGATTGTGCTGTAAGGTCCATTTACAGATTGCTTCCAGAATCCCATCACTTCACACTCTTTCCACTGCTCACACCCCAGTGGAAGGAGCAGACATCCCCAGCCTGGAACACTGAGCTGGTTTCCTGGATTCAGGAATACTGAGCTGGATTCAGATCACTCACTGTGAGTGGTGACAATCTCACCCCACTGCATCCTCAAAACGTCCCACTCAAAGAATTCTCATAACCCAGTCGTGTTCCCTCTGCCCAACCCCTCCCCACTTGAGGTCCTCCAGGATCTTACTTTAGGAGCCATGAGAGACACATCAGAGCCCTGGGTACGGTCACTGCCCGGGTTAATACAAACAGGATGAGGTCAGGAGATGAGACTAAAGGAGGAACTATGGAGTGGGTGAGCTCCCCATGGGATCCTGTCTACACTATCCCAGGGTCTCAGGGATCACCTCCTCCATACGTACTTGCAGACTGAATGTAGCTGCCTCCTTTTCCACCTGTGGGAAGAAAACACCGTGTTTGAGGCCATTTAGGCAGGGCATGAGGTCCTAGACCTAGTTCTGAACCCCAGGGAAACTTCCAGAACTGTGGCTACAGATTGAGGGCAGGATCAGGAAACATGAAGAAAGTACCTGTGTGGGGAATGGAGAAACCGCCCTCCTATAGTCTGTCCTCAGCAGGGGCCTTCCTCTCTGTCCTATGACTGCTGTGAATCAGGTCCCCATGACCAGATTCATCAAGGTGAAACATTTGTCCTTCATTTTCACGTGTTTTGCTACAAAGAAATTGTTAGCATTCCACTCCACACTGGACTAGCACATGTGTGTGGGTGGTACTTCCCATTAAGTTGGATAGGAAAACTCAGAGTATAGCCTCTCCCTACCTGAGTGCTTCTTTCTCCAGATCACAGCTCTAACCAGCACAGTAACCACAGGAGAACCAGACCAGCAACGATGTCCATGATGAGAGGAGGAGGCTCTGGGAGAGAAGGGAGGGACCCTGTACCCCAGGCATAAGCCCCTACCTTGCTGAAGTT